>NC_091944.1:33293320-33893320 GCF_041260155.1 Ptychodera flava | reverse complement strand
CAGCATGTACTCATTTCCTGATCTTGTTTTTGGTAGGGGCCCAACACAGTCTATTAGTATCCTACTAAATGGTTCTTGAAATGCAGGAATTGGCTGTAAAGGGGCCTTTGGAATGGTCTGATTCGGCTTTCCTACCATTTGACATGTGTGACAAGTTTTACAGAAATGTGCTACATCCTGCCTGAGATTAGGCCAATAAAAGTGACTGAGAATTTTATGATAAGTTTTCCTGACTCCTAAGTGACCAGCCCAGGGGGTTTCATGGGCCAGGCGCAATATTTCAGCATGGTAGGGCTTTGGAACCACAATTTGATGTTTTATAGCCCAATCGTCATCAACCAAAACATCTGGAGGTCTCCATTTACGCATGAGAATACCAGATTTTGTATAATAGGAAACAGAGCTATCTGAAGTTTTACCTTCATCATCTACCCTGTCAAACAAAGACAAAATATCTGGGTCTTTGTGTTGTTCTGCAATGAGATTTGATCTAGAAAATGTCTGACTTTGGTCAGCAGTTTTACTGGAAGTTGCAAATCCACGAGGGATAACGGAATGATCCGTGTCAAACACCTGACTGAGAAAGGTGTCATTTAAGTCAACATCTGTGACATTATTTTGAGAGAATTTTGATTCTCGGAAGTTTTCTTTGACATGGCTCGAGTAATGGCACATGAAGGAAATAGATCGGGTATCTCTTGTTCAATTGGCTCTGGATCCTGATCTAAACTAGGATTATCAGTCACAAGTGGATTAGTAATGACCTTGTCCCCAGCAAGGTCGTTTCCAAGAAGAAGGTGAATCCTTCAAAGGCAAAAAAGGCCTAATACCTAAAGCCACAGGTCCAGAAACAAAGTCCGAAGACAAATAGACATTATGGAGAGGAACAGGAATGTAGTCATTACAATCTACCCCCTTAATAAGAACTTTAGAACCTGAAAATGACTTTTCAGAAAACGGCAGGGTATCTGCCAACAAAAGAGACTGGGAAGCCCCGGTATCTCTTAAAATTTTGACAGGGGTAGCGAAAGAGAAATCACTAGAAAGTGATATAAAACCATCATGAATAAATGGTTCGAAAATACCCATAATGCTATCTTGAGAAGAATTGACCTTGACCTCATTAATTGGGGATAAGAGGGGTTTAACCTCAGAAAATGTGTTACACACATTATTAGACTCTAATTGAGTTGATGAAGAAATAAAGCCGGTTGGCTTAGATCCACTTTGACTACTTTGACCTTCACGTTTTCTTTTCAATTTGAAACAATCTGACATTAAATGGCCGTCTTTCTTACAATAATTACAAGAAAGTGTACCGAACTGTTTGTCAGAAGGAGATTGAGACTTGGGATCTGATGATGTGGGAGTGTTACTTGAACTCTGTGAACTGTTGTCATTTGATTTTCTACTGTCCTTTGAAAAATTCTTGGATGAAAAGGAGGAGTTAAATTTACCTGCATTGTTTCTGTATGAAAAGGACTGGGATGGTTTGCTGAGAAATGAAGATTTGTGGGTCAATGAATAATCATCGGCCAAACGTGCAGCAACCTCTAATGTATCTGCCTTTTGTTCATTGATAAATGTCTTGATGTCACTCCGAATGCACCTTTTAAATTCCTCAATCAAAACAAGTTGTCGTAATTTGTCATAATTCTGACTGACCTTTTCCGAAGAGCACCAACGGTCAAACAGTTGTTCTTTTGTTCGAGCAAATTCAACATAAGTTTGATCCTTCACCTTCTCACAATCCCTAAATTTCTGACGGTAAGCTTCAGGCACCAATTCATAGCCCTTGAGAATTAATTCCTTCACAGAATCATAATTTGAAGCCTGCTCTACTGACAACTGAATGTAAATTTCTCTGGCTTTACCCACCAAAGCACTCTGCAAAAGCATAGACCAGGACTCCTTAGGCCAATCAGACTCTGAGCAATTTTCTCAAAATGAAGGAAATATTTATCAACATCCTTTTCTTGGAAAGGGGGAACTAACCTGAAATGCTTAGTGATGTCAAACTTGTCTGAAGGGAAGAATTTTCCTGACTGTCCAAGCTCTAACGTTTTATTTCTACCTGTAATCGCTGTTCTTCTAATCGCAATTCTTTTTCTCTCTGTCTTTCTTCCATTTCTAATCTTTCCTGCCTTTCTTTTTCTTTCTGTCTTTCTTCCATTTCTAACTGCATTCGTATTTTTTCTTTTTCTAATGCCTGTCTCTCTTTTCCATTTGTAATTCTTTTTCTTTCTGTCTTTCTTCCATTTGTAATTCTAGTTTCTTAATCTCCAAATTTGACTGCAATTCTAATTCTAATTTTCTGAGTTCAGAGGAAGACTCAGGCTCATAATCTTTTAAGGCAGACTCCTCAAAATGGCCAGAATTAACTAAATGTTTTGCAATCTTGAACTGTATTTCTCGCTTGCGCATAGATCTTTTGACATCTACTTTAAGGAAATTTGCCAGTGCTATGAGGTTGTCTTTTCTGAGGGAATTAAATGTGTCCTGATCAAGGTCATCCATAAATTCGTCTGGCTTGAATTCCGCCATGATTGAATTTCGCTGAGTTCACAGTATACAGTAGTTTTGAAAAGGCTGTCAAAATGTTGTCAAACGGCTCAAATATTCGTCTCCCGGACGAGCCCCCAATTTGTTACGTGCAGAGAAAACGAACAAAAGGGTGAACTCAGCAGTTAACGTTTAAACAAAATTTATTACGAAAATAAAACTAATTGCTAAGTCAGGGATAGAGTACAAGCTTTAAAAGTGTACAGACTACTTATCTCAGCTGGGACGGCAAAGCTCCAGTCTCAGAGTTGTAACAGTCAGTCGGATGAATGAACAGTCCTTGGCTTGCAGGCTTGAAGCTGCACAAAGTCCACAGTATAAATCCAGCGTTGACAGTGAAGGTCTTGAAAAGTCTTGAGAATGACTACTGCTGGAGTTTAGTAACACACAAGAGACACGATCCCCAAAAGTCTGACTGGAAGCTGTGCACGTCCCTTTTATAAAGGCATATAAGAACAATCTAGAACTTTTATTGACATGCTAATTACTGTTCTAAAATTATCTCCCTTACACAACTAATCAACTTTCCAGAACATTCCAAACATGGCTAATTGAATTCAAGGTGTGAGGTCATTGAGGGTAGTGACCTTGAGAATGTTCTAGACTAATTGAACTCAGGTCATGATGAGTGTGGGGGGAATGACCTACATAACAATATTACTGTGTTTTACCATGTTCCCTGTAAGATAGAACATGCTAGAGGCCGACACGAAACGGCTTGCGGTCGGAATTTACGACTTTATGCCGAAACATCTAGAAATTTAACCCGGAAATAAATGTTAAAATACGTGCCAGGAGGGACCGTGGCAGTATCATGGCGTTTCCAGTCAGTGGACTTTTTCAGGAATTTCCCAGTTTTCACTGAAGCGCCATTATAAATTGACGAAAGTCCATCATGTGTTTTATGATAATTGCTTATTGCATCTGTCTTTGAGGTTGCGGTATTTTGTAAGTATATCATAGTTCCCAGCGATATAAACATTATAGTGCTGGTTTGCTCACAGTGGCAAGAAAATTCATATCATACAATCGCAGATTCCATCGCGAAACATGAGGTGTCAAGAGGTTAGAACTACATTTACACATAAGTACCAGATACACCTCCATGCTCTATTGTATTTCACATTCAGAACAGGCGTGATCGGCGTTTGCGGCGTTTGCGTTGTTCATGTAGTTATGTGTTTAGGGACTGTCGTTGTACATATGATTGTCAAATTGATAAATTGATGTATAAATTAGCGACATTTCCTATAGTATATGTATTCTTGGCAGCTATTCTATTCATTCGAGGAGATTTTCAGGGGGATAATTCACTTCACTCATGGAAACACGGTCCCTTGATCGTTCGAAACGTCAGTCGTACCGGCTTACTGTCACTCACAACTTTTTATCCTGTTCGTCCTGTAAAACATCGGAACATCGTTCCGTCGCAACTTACTGAAACCACGGTATTTAGCGGTTCACTGACCTTCAAAAACAGGAACAATTGTTTTCGAAAGTTTGCGTAATATGCCTTTTTTTTCTATAACACGACCCTAACTTACACTTAACTTTTTTTCGCATTTCAAAAATACTAGTGAACTTTCTTAATTTTATAGTTTTTTTGTGCGTCCCTATTGACCAGCCAGCGTTTTTGAATGTAAGTTTCGGGAAACTTATTTTAGGCTCAAATCAAAAGTAGCTCGCGCGCACCTAAGGACCACAGTAGGTAACGACATCGTCCAATTACTGATCAACGTCCAGCCAGAATTATTGCCACTTCGATCCTGATCATTCTGACCGCCAAGCTGTTTGTGTGAGCAGTCAATCCATGGCTAATTACAAATCAAATCAGAGTGGGTTGAAATGATTCAAAGTTAAGTACATGAGTAGTAAAGTAAACGTGGGCAACTGGGATGAAGTAAGAATTTTACACCCCATTTTATTCATTTATCTACATGAAGCGAAGGAAAAATTAACCATCCATGTAACTAAAGTATGACCCTGACCTATATACGAACTCACGCACGCGCAGCAGTGCATTGTCCTGAACTAAGCGGGGAAATTCCCTGCTGAGCATGTTTATACATGTACGGGAAATTCCGTGTGAGTCATCACCATCAAACTAGCCTATATAAAGGAGCCCGTTGTCAGTCCGGCCGGCCGGTCGCGGAGTCTAGCTGATGTTGAACACGAAGTTCCTATCGGTGCGAACTTGTTCACCTGATAGATAAAATTTTAGTAATTTCCTCTGAACTTAAAATGTGACGGAAGACCATTACTTCAAATAATATGAGACGTTTCAGATGAATGGTACTGATATCTAAAGTGTTCACTCTTTTATCTCTACGTACAAATGTAGTTCCTAAGTCGTTCTCTATTCTATTCCCACCAACAAAACATTCAATACTCATTTCCCCTCCCCGATCTTTATCAATACTTATGATAATATCACAAGTTGTTCTGTTATCTGTTTTCATAGCATAATATCCAACCAAATCGTCAAATTCATCTCCAGTAGCTAACTTTACACATCTAATGAGAACTGTACCATGTTGAAGTATTTTCATATTATCAGTCATCTGTTGATTTACTGTCTGTAAAGTTAATTCAGCTGCCTCATCACCGTCACTTTTCAGACCCAGTTTCTTTAAAGTTGTGTCCCAAAATAATCTAACTGGAACTCCGCTAGCTGTATACGAGCAATAATTCTCCCCCTCGTTTATCCACCTTCTTAGTGTATTATCTGCCTTCATTATTGTATTAAGAGGACTAATTTTAAGATGAATTGGTATACCAAGAAGTGCAATGTATGGATTTGTAGGAGTAAGCCAACTACGAAAATCTAACAATTTATATTTGTTTACATTGCTATCAAAATAAATCACATTCGGAGTTCCTGGTGGTTCAGCAACACCTCCTGCAATTTCACTATCCAATATATCTAAGATGTTACGCGGCACATTATAAGGCATGAATTTCTGACTAGCCGAATCCCATGTCAGAGCAAAAGGAGTAGAATCATTCGAAGCCTTTGTGGCGTCAATTACAGTTTCATCAATGTCTTTAAGTTCGGAAAATTCTACAGCATGCTCGTGGGGTGGCGCCGCGGCATTGGCTAAAACGAAATATTTTTCGCGGTCTTTATAACGAAGGACGTAATCCTTATTATGATTAGCAGCCATCTTAGTATTATTGTTAACTTTAACATCACTCAGATCTTCAAGCTCAAGATTTTGCATACGAATTGTACCTAGACCGAAGCCACTTGGATCAGACATACTCCGTAGGGACCTATATACAGTGAAAATTAAAATAATACCTTGTAATATACACAACCATGGCTTCAGCTATAGGAATGACAGTTCTCGGTGCTGTATTAAATGCAACGGCATTCACAGGAGGAAATATTATCGGACAAAAGCTTTCTGGGAATGGTGATGCTCTTATTGAAGAGAAGTCCGACATGATAAAGCATTAGAAAAATTTGAACATGATCGCAACGTCTGGTCAGAAAAAAGATTACTACAGGCTGACTGGGAAAGAGAAAATCAGGCAAAGGATGCACATGCTGCGGCAGAATTAAGAGATACAGATGCAGAAATCCTGGAAGAAGCAGAAGCGGTGCAAAGCAACTCTACGTCAAGTCCAGTTCAATTCTCAGATTATTATCAACCCAGCCCTGAGCAAAAGAAATATGAGATGATCTATATGCTGGAGGATTAGTCGTGGGATGGTTTATGTTACACCGGTAGGGGGCTCCTTCGGAACGCTTCAGAACGACTACAGCAATTCAATACAAAAGCTAATTGGCCAGTTATTGAAATCGATCATGTTCCCATCCTGATCTGTTATCCAGATACGCATTGAATTCATGTAATCTCCCCCTTTTCTCAATGGCATAGAAATTGCTCCGTTTTTAAAATCGTAAGTAACCTTTTCACTTATTTCTCTCGTATCCCGGATGGGAAGTATTTGTAAACAGTTCGATACTTTCCCCTGTATGTATCCTCCGGAGGCACCCGAACCAAATGAAACAAATTTCCAGTAACATCGACTACATCTGAATGAACTATATATTTAGTGACTGTTAAGAAATCCACTTTCTTCGGACTCATAGTACTTTTTATAACTGGGTTGTTCTCAGGTTTATCTGAAAAGCCGATGACGTTGGCGAAGCTACCTGTGGCATTGAAATAGACTTTAATATCTTTAGCCAAAGTTAGATAAACATGGTTTGTCGGCAGATGTTTTTCAAAATTAATTTTTTGCTTCAACCCGATTGCTTTGTTTAACGTATCGATATTGTAGTTACCTGGACGTATTGATTTAGTCTTCTTCGGTTGGTCACCTTCTTGATATTTTATTACATTATTCGTCGATGTTATGTTATGCCATGAATTATATAGTCCGCACTCTAGCAGTCTTATCTTCGTAAACTGTGTCGTGTCAATGCAAGGGTAAAATTAACAGTGACTGGTTCACCTGTTTGGCTTTCAATCCAAATGATCATTGTTGTGCGCTGTATATATTACTAAGTATAAATGTTCGATGAATAATATTCCGAAGGTGCCCATTACGAAGTATAAGGTCTGCAGGAATAATATTTTTCTGTTCAAGGAGATCTTTGGTTGCTACCGCGGCAGCAGTCGCACCGCCTAATTTTGCCAATCGAGTCAAATTTGGACGACTTGGATCGCCAACCTCTATTTTCAGAAATTTGCTGGAGATCATAAGATATCCCATCGCAAGTCCTGCGATTACAATACCATCGTACATTGTGTTTACAACTGTTTTAGTATCCATGATTGCTGACAAGTATATAAAATAAAAATAAAAATAAAAAATATGGGGAGTTAATCCATCTCATACAATGTAGAGGAGCTGGGTCCTCCCTCCCCCTCCCCCTCCCCCCCGTCGGAACTGTTCTGGAGGGAGCCGCTACTGGCTCTGTTTTTTCCGCTTTCTGGGGAGGATCTTTCCGATCTGGACTCGATCGATTAACGGGACAAATATGCCGAGCACGCCCCAATATAGCCCTAATGCAGTCAATGAAACTCCCACAATTCCTAAAACAAGATAACATTTATTATACCAGCGTGAATTATTATCACACTGTTCTTTCATTGTAGGCGGTAGGTCTGCTTCAGTCGCTACCGCATCGCTATCCCCCCCCTCCCTCTCCATTGCTTTTAGTTTCTTCTCCCTGTTTTGCCTGTTCCATTCCGCTAATTTCTTGCCCGCAGCAACTCTCCCTGGATGCTTCGTCGGTAACGTCATTTCTCTATGTTGCGCTGTGTCGGAGGTGCCGGTGTTGGTGTTAGGATCGTCCCTGACGGAGTCCCTGGCGGAGCCGTTTGCTGAGTAGGAACCGTTTGCGAAGTTGAATCCATTTATTTCAGGTACTATATTAAACCCGATTTTTTTAAAATTTAAATGTTTACCCGTAATTAAACCGGTGGAAATTAGAGCAATCAGGGGGCCCCACGTGTACCCTATCCGTCCTGATAATCGTTTTATTTCACTGTTTAGAATAAAATCCTTTTTAAGATCAGTGGCATAGTTATCTCGATCATCGATTGGAACTACCTGACTGATTGCACGGGCTCCTAGATCTATGAAACTTTGAGTGATGGTATCACTTATAAGAGAACTGTATTTCGCTTCGTACATTTTGAAGGCTTTAACCACCGTTTCATCTTTCCATTTTTCTACGTCAGCAACTGAAATCTCCTTACCAAAAAATAACTTACTTTGACCACTTGCGATGACACAGAGTATTTTTTCACGTTTTGTCTCTATTATGGATTGATTATTGTCCGAAGGCACCGAAGGCGCCGAAGCCCCTTCGGAATGCGCTGTCATATTTGCCGCTGCCGATGACTTTATTAAATTCTCCATTGTTTGCAGTATGTTATCTATTCTTAGTAAAAAATAAAAAATTCGTTTAAACCTGAATCCGAAATAAAGTATTAACATAGTCTGGAATGTTAGTACCCCTAACGTTCCGACAGGGATTCCGGGAAAATTCTCCTCCATTTAAATCTATATGTATATAGAAACACGAATAATGAGTACAGACTTATTCCCAGTTGCTTTTCAATTGAATAAGACGAGCGTACCGACAGTACAGCATGCTGATATTCCTTCCAAACCGGACGGGGGAATAAAACCTATTCTCATGGACTTAGAAATATATGTAACGCCGACAGATAAATTTACTTTTCATCCACGGGATGTGTTCAAAGATAATGTAATCACTCATAGAACAGCAAAAGAAAGTAATGTCTGGCTGGGCAGCCCGCATATGAAATATTGGGACCAGCAACTGAATTTCGCTGTATGGTGTAGCACTACTGGTTGTGGTATATCATTCACCCATCTCTTCGATAAGAAATTTCCTCCGCAAATACGATCATTCTGCCGTTTCCATGTATACTTTACAATACGTCGGATCCTTCACGAAATGGGCGTTGCACTTCCAGACGATACCCCCACTTCAAAGCGGGCGACAATCCATACAATCTCGTCCAATATGAACTTCTATGTACAGAATTTGGAAATATAAGTCCAACGAAGTCCGACTTTCGTTATCGAAAAGGTCAAAATAAAGGTCTTGGTTATGGTTATGAATATTACACTAATCGTGGTCCCGTTCGACAGCCAAAAGCGATATACAACGGTCATGACTTTTTCCTCTCCGCCGACGGAGGCGTTTTCTATACACATACCATTTTTGGAAAGAAAAAACATGTACTGCCCGACAAAGACAGACCACACTATTATTTCTTCCGAAATGATGGATCGGAGGGACAATACAATAGTTTCATTCCTCTGAAGGGAGACTCGGGACTAACAAAGGCCGGTCTCGCCCGCCTCAATGAAAGCCTTGAAGCCTACGTATATTGCATACTTGGCGCACAAGCAAATATTCGTAGTACCATAGTGGGCGATACTGGCAGTGCAGAGCAAGTCCGAAAAGAATTCGGTGTTCTCCTCGAAGATGAAATTCGTAATACCGACAAAGTAATTAGTTATAGGCGATATCAAGACACAATAATGAATACTGGTGTAAAACTTGATATGGCAGTTTCACCCAATTTACTTCTCTTACCGTCTGAGATGGTCATTCTTTCGGGCCCGGCAATCTCGGGTTATAATAATGAATTGCAATACGCTACAGAATCTATGTCCTTCGGGGTGAACGGTGATATAAACACGGAAGTTCGAGAAAGTGCTGTACACGAGATGGAAGGAGGGGAGGAGGGGAGGGATCCTGTGAAGTGGCAGGACGAGCCCGGAGAGTCACCACCACCTCACAATGACACGACTCGGGGGCCTCCCCTCCCCTCCCCGGAACGGGCAGCATCTGCAGACCCTATTCACGAATATGGTAAAATTGGTTTGTTATCTTTAGCAATATTCATTACTATTGTAGGTACTGGAATAAAGTCACTAACTATATAGTTCATTCAGATGCTGTCGATGTGACTGGGTTTCATCTAACTCGAACCAGTAACTTAAAAGAACTAGAAGAGATTCATTAATTTACAGTATATAGATCCAGAGGAAATGTCAATATACGTAACCCCACCATTCAACATGATTATAACTGGACCGACATATTCTGGCAAAACAGAATTTATGTTGGACCTCCTCACCGGTCCGTACTTAAGGAAATTCGAATATGTGATATTCATTTGCCCAACATTCATGAATAATAAAGCGTATAATAGAAGATTCATTTTCACCGATGATAATGTGTTTATATTTCCAGTCGGACTCGATGCAGTGGATGATACATTAACCTACGTGCATAAAGAATGGGCTGGAACGAACACTTTAATAATCCTCGATGACTGCGCCTCGTCCAAAGATATGAAGAAGCGCAGTAACGTTTTAGTCCAACTTGGTTTCAACGCAAGGCACGACGGATTATCTGTCTGGGTTCTGACTCAACAATATACTAGTATTAGTAAACCATTCAGGGAAAACATACAGATGTTAGTACTATTTTACACACCGAACAAGATAGACAACAAAACTATTATAAAAGAATATGGAATGGAGGTGTCAGAACAGGAAGCCGTGGGCCTAATCAAGCAATTGAAAAGTAGACCATTCAGTAAACTAGTATTTCGTTTACGGCAACCGTACGACATAAAATTATTCGTATAATATAACAATTATGGAAGCTGAAGGTACTCTTAGAGAATATATTACAACCCGAAAACTGGTTTTGGAGGTGTACAAAAATTGTATGACGCAGCACGGGCCAGCGGACTCCACGTCACTAAGAAAGAGGTGAAGGACTGGTTAAAAACTCAGCTAACTTATAATCTACATAAACCGGTACCTCGTACTCGTGCTACGGGCGGCCGACGCGTTTTTGTAACATCGATAGACTCACAGTGGCAAGCAGACCTTGTGGAATTCCCTGCAGCATTCGCAAAAGAGAATCATAACATTAGATACATGCTAACAGTAATCGATGTACTCAGTAAATATGCCTGGGCTAGGCCAATACAGTCAAAAACGGCCGATGACACTCTGAAGGCACTACAAGATGTGATTAAGAAATCTGGGAGAAGACCCGACAAACTTCAGACAGATGAGGGGCGGGAATTTACTAATCAGAAAATGCAGGGGTGGCTCCAGGAGTCAGGCATTCATTGGTTTCACACCTACAGTGACAAAAAAGCTAGCGTCGTTGAACGTTTTAATCGGACCCTCAAGACGATGATGTGGAAATACTTTACATACAGACAGACACGTGAATGGCTTTCTATTCTACCCCACCTTCTCGAGAATTACAATAACACCGTTCACGGAAGTATCAAAATGAAACCCAGGGACGTAACAGAGGAGAACGATTGGCAGGCATTTTATACACTATTCGGTCCTGAGTTGGCAGCCGGGGGAGTTAACCCTGAATTCAAGCCGGGAGAACGGGTTCGAATTACAAAATACAAGACCACTTTTAAGAAAGGATATTTGCCAAATTGGACAGAGGAGATTTTCGTAGTTTCAAAAGTTGTGTACGCAGCTGGCTTGGAACACCACCAGTTTACAAAATAAAAGATCTGAATGGAGAGGAAATACTCGGCACTTTCTATTCTGATGAACTTCAGAGCGCCCTTTCGGACGAGCTGTACAGAGTAGAACGAATTTTGAAGACGAAAAAAATTAGAGGAAAGAAATATTATCTGATAAAATGGAAAGGTTATCCAGAAAGTTTCAATAGTTGGGAGCCAGAGGAAAATGTTATTAGAACTTCGTAAGTTCCTGTCCATGGTACTACGTAAGTACTTCGTAAGTTCCTGTCCATGGTACTTGTCAAGTACTACGTAAGTACTAACGTAAGTATTTACGAAAGTTATTCAATAAGTACCATGGAAAAAGTCTTAATTTCTTGAAAGCCGAAAGTGTCAGTTTACCACCCCACTTCCACCCCCCACCTGGCCAAGTATTTATCATGTACTGTCGTAAGTAATGTTCACTTACTGCATCTTTTCGGCAGTATGTGGATGAGGTGGTACCCCCTCAGTTCCTGAACATATTAAGTTTGCAAGATCTTCAAAACGACTTCTCATGTTGCCATAGTCCGTTCTTTCGAGTCCCCCTTTTTCAGCTTTATCTATAAGTTCTGGTTGAAGTATAATGTACACAACTGACATGAGCCATAGACAAGTAACTTCAAAGTCCCTTTCGGAACCGTAGGGTTTCATAATGTCAAGTGCTCGTAGGTCAAACGAAGCATTATAAGCACACACAGATTCACAAGCGTTAAGAAGTTTGTGTAGGTTCTTTAGTGAGACTCGAGGTTGTTCTAGTTGTTCTTGACCAGGTGGGAAGTACGCTTTTTCAAGTTCCTCCTCCTTGAAACCGTCTATTAAAAATCCCTGGCTGCCGCCGCTCCATGCAATTCCAAAGTCAAAAGCTCGTGGATATTCTACTGGTCCGACTGTCTCGGTATCAATTGTGGATTAAGTATATTCTTGAGAACGAGGGGGGTAAGAGCGTTCCGAATTACCAAACATGGAAGTCTGTAGTCGTGGCAAATTTCTAAGAAAGTCTGTTTGAACTTATTGTGAATCTCTTCTAGTTCTTCTAAGGCGGCTATTTCGTACGACCTGGCTCGAGTCAACACATTCCGCCTGCAATAATCCCAAGGCATATCTTTGAATATGATAATGAAACTGGGTAAATGGTCAAATGCTCTAGAAACAATCTTTTTTCTTCCGTTGCCACGCCCCGGATTCGAGAAAAAGTCAGATGTTGAATTATGGAAGAGTCACAATAATGTATTGTTCTGAAGGGAGGGAAACCTCCCTCCTCCTCCCAGCCTGACATTGTAAACTAAGCGTATGTTCTATAAACTGGTTCTGAAAATCGGCAATCGAAACGTGGCGCCCATTATAAAAGTCGGCAATGTTGCTGGAAAAACTAGTGTCAAATTCTGGTACGTGATACGGATCCAAATTTACTGCATCGTAACTCTTACCACTTCCAGTTGGTCCATTTATGAATATGTATGACATTTTAGGATACTATATCATAGAAAAAAATTTTTTAAATTATTTTTTATTAAGATATATACGATAAGACAATGACAATCCTTTCTATTTCAACTGCAATAAAAATACTTGAAACCGGAGAAGAGAATATTCAAATCAGTGACGGCAAACTCATATTTGGTGAATCATTGGTAGATCCTATTATATATGTAGACAGTGAGCTAGAAGTGGTTTTCAACATCGGACCTAAATATGGATCCAACGATCCTGCTACATGCGATGAAATGTGTGTTCGTTGGCAACCGAGTCTTCAAAAGTTTACTGATTTAATAATATTCCGTACCCTAGGTGAAAGTTTCGATGCAAGCACTGCTAAAAGTTATGCTGCAAGCCTGGCCGCTCACTCCAAGAATACTACCGGATTTTACAATCCATCTAAAGTGTATCAGAAGCGAGGGAGCGAGGGGCCTCAGCCAGTGGCGTATTTTAAATTTCAGTTTAAAAGAGGGAGAGGGAGAGGGGCTCACGATTTCGCTACATGTATTGATATGGTTCAAGAAATTGACTGCGGTTTTAAAACAGTGAGTCCATTGCCAGTCCGAGAAAATCCTGCTATTGTACCTCGTAATATCCGAAAAGGTAGTAAGATAGAATTCTTAGCATTTAAACCGCGCTTAAGTAAGCGTGCTCTTTCTTTCACTGTTGAGAGATTAATATTTTGTGCTGCGCCTAATAAACCAGAAATTCAAGATGCGGAAGAACTAGTCGACTTAGAAAGATTAGGCGAGATATATAAACAAATAAATGCTGCCAAAAATATTATAGTGGATTTTGATGACCTATCATAGAATAATTATTTTTTCATTTTAAAAAATTTTTAGGATAGTATATATCATAAAGATTATTATGGCCCGTCGATTACATACAGCATTCAAGGGAGCAGTTTTACGAAAAGAATTTCCTGAAGTCAAGCGAGTCAAGGATATCGGGGAACTGGTGGATATTGAAGGTATGGTCCATTCGGAACGAAAGATGTACTCTGTTTATACCGAAATGGAAGTCAAATTATCGGATCCGAAAACTGGTAATACACAAATTCGTATATTGCCTGTTAAATTAAAAGATACATACACAAAAGATGTAAGAGGGGCGGATGTGGGGCAACAATTAATAGATCGCTACGATCGTATGCTTGATACAATTGAAAATGTTGAGGGTTCTGGTCTCGTTCTCGAGGAGATACTTAATTTTGAAGTAATTCTAGTAGAAGTTTTACTCGGGGCTGGGGCTGGCGCAGTCCAACTTCCCAGATGGTTAAAAATAAGCATTGTGTTAGCGATCTTATTCTACGGTGGGGGCTGAGAACTGTTTTCAATACGCCATCGTAGCAAGTTTAAAGTTGGCCGACCCCGAGTTTCGTGAAAAGAAATGTGGTCAGGTAAGGAGAAAATGGAATACGTACGCCCCATTTATGGCTGACTACTGTTGGGAGGGAATACCCACGCCCACGCCCGCCGATATGACTGTATTCAGGCGCTTCGAGCAGCAAAATCCAGGGGTCAAACTTCAAGTATTTCAGATCTACGAGAATGATCCCGATCCGTCCGGCATAAATGTGTTATATAGTAGCTGTAGCGGAGCCGAAGGCGGAGCCCGTTCCGAAGGTGATAGGAATCAAATAGCAAATATCTTACTGATAGTTGGCGAAGCCCGAAGGTGCCACTTCATACCAATTACTGCGTTAAATCGCCTTCGTAATTCTCGTACTAATCGAAAGAATGAGCGCAGAAGGAAGTGTATTTGCCTGGTTTTTAAAGAGGTTTTAAGTCAACAGAAGAATTAGAAATACATCAGGTGTACTGTGGAACAGACGAGCCCAGCCAGTTTTCCTAAGGAAGTGTGTCAATTCGAAGGACATCGGAAGAAGGTTCCCCGCCCCTACGTCGTCTATGCAGATACTGAGGCAATTATTGAGAAGGGGACCGGCCGGCACATTCCAATTTGTCTTTCGTATGTTATGGTGGAACGGGGTGGGGGGGATCGCGGGGACCTTCGGAACGAGGCCCGGGCCGACCCACTGTTTATGGTAAAAGAACATTCACAGGTCTCTCCTGTGTTACAGAATTTCTAAAGGATATGAAAGAACGGGCCGAGTATTATTCGAAATCGTATTATTGGAAAATAATACCGATGAGGGATCCTTCTAATTACCGGCGCGACGGATGTGATCCAGTCTGTATTGCATGTGGAGAGCCGGCAGGATACCGAGTAGTGAAGGAGGGGGCGACTTTTTATTGCGAGGGATGTCGACCGTCGAGAACCATTCCTATCTACTTTCACAACCTCAAGGGATACGATGGTTCTTTTATTTTGAAAAAGTTACATGAAATAGATGATGGTCCCGGACAAGAGCCAAATTTAATAGCTAAGACGAGCAATGGTGGAATTATGGGTCTCTCGAAAACATTTATTTTTAGTGGCTCAATTGTTGTTGCCGGAGGGAAGAGGGAGATAAAGAGACGTTTATTTTCTATAAAGTTTATGGACAGTGCTCAGTTGATGATGGGGTCATTGGCGAAGTTGGCAAAAACTGTGCCGGAGACCCACGGGTGGACGGCGGCGCCACTTTCATACCCGGACATTCAAAGGGCGAAAGGTTTCTTCCCTACGAATATTTAGACTCGGTTGACAGATTAGAAGAGGGTGAGCTCCCGGAGAGGGGGGAATTTTATAGCGAATTGACGGAAGAGGGGATTTCTGAGTCTGATTACGAACATGCATTAAGAGTATGGGACGAAGTTGGATGTAAACGATTCGTGATTATATGGAATTCTATTGTGAGACTGACGTTCTACTTCTTGCAAATATATTTGAAAATTTTCGTGACACATGTTTAGAAGCATATAAGTTAGATCCAGCCCACTATATGTCAGCGCCCGCTTGACATGGGATGCTATGTTACTTTACACAGGTAATAAGTTTGGGCTCATTCAAGATGCTGAGCAGATGAAATTCGTACAACGGGGAATTCGAGGCGGTATCAGCCAGTGTAATATTCATTATTTACAGACAAATCATCCTGCTTACGGGAATTACGATCCAGAGAAGCCAGTGACCGAAATAAAATATCTCGATGCAAACAATCTCTACGGCTGGGCAATGAGTCAACCAATGCCTACGGGCGGACTTCATTGGATGACGATGGAAGAGTGGGAGGAATGGTATGCCCGAGACGGTGGAGCGGGGGGCGGAGTCGGCGGAGCGGGGGGCGGAGCCGGAGCGTGGGGACCTGGCGCCACCTTTCCACCAAGTTTTCTAGAAGTAGACTTAGAATACCCAGCCGAATTACATGAAGAACACAGCGATTTGCCATTAGCACCGCATCACTATGAATTTCCGAGGCAGGGCGGTCGACTGATTACAAGTGTGATGGATAGAGAGAGATACGTCTTACACTACAAGTTGCTGGAATTCTATCTTCGGATGGGAATGCGATTGAAAAAGATTTATCGGGTGCTTGCTTTCGATGAAGCTCCATGTCTCGCGAAATATATAGACTTTAACACTAAAATGAGGGCAAAGGGGAGGACAGATTTTGAAAAGAATTTCTATAAGCTGATGAATAATGCAATGTTCGGTAAGACAATAGAAGATGTTCGAAAGTACAGAGACTTTAAATTTGTTTCGGACTGGAACGGCACGGATAGTGGACGTAAAAGATTCAGAAGTATAATCCAAAGATGAAACATATAACTTTCATAACTTCCGAAGAGGATGGCGATTCCTGCGACAGTGCCCTACTGGAACTGAAAACGGATGAGCATAGATATGTAAAACCAGTTTTCATCGGCGCCGCAGTACTGGAACTTTCTAAGCTGCTTATGTATGAGACGCATTACAATTACTTTCGGGCCCAGTTCCCTGGAATACGATTAGCCTACATGGATACTGACAGTTTTGTTTACAGTTGTGTACCAATACCGGACCCGGACGTAACTTTCAATGATATAGTCCGAGAAGATGTGGAAAAGAATGGTGAGAAGTCTATATATGATACTAGTGGGATGAGTGGGGCCATGGTGGCCCCCAACTTTCCGAAGATTAATAAAAAAGTGATAGGTAAATTTAAAGATGAGTTGAATGGTGAACCTATTCTTGATTTTGTCGGCATACGCTCGAAAGTGTATGCTTTTCGAACTCCAACTTCGGAGACGAAAAAAAATAAAGGGGTGAAAGATGTTTGTGTTAGAAAACATTTGAACTTTGAAGATTATAAAGATCTATTTGAAACTGGGAAGAAGCCGGAGCCGGCACAGTTTGTACAGTTTGTACGGAAAAAGGCTGGAGAAATCCGTAGTGAAAAGCGTAGTAAAATCATGATGGCGCCAAATGATATCAAACGTGTGCAGTTATATAATCCAGACACGGGCGAATGGCTGGCAGAAACATGGCCGATAGGACGGACGACGGGTCATGGTTTAAAATTGTAAAGACATTAATCTACTATTTTCAATAGAGACCAGGGCATCACTGATAACATAAATGTGGGCAAATATATTATCATTGTGAGCGTCATCGCCACCCCACGAGGCATCTTTCTTCAGGATCTCAAGCTGTATTCCGTCCTTTGTGTTCATTACTTTAAGACCATTTCCATGAAACTCAATATCTTTAAAGCTACGCAGATCGATAAACAGACAGAATTTATTCTTCAAATAATCGGCCTCATCTATATCAATTTCACACCAATCTTTATCTTCAGCAAAATACCGTCGTGTTTCTTTCCAAAATTGTCTTGGTATCATCTTCTGAGCGTACACTTTATTTGCAATGCCTTCGATTGATACAGACACAGATTCAATGGAGGGGTTAAAGAAAAGTTCACTGTTCAGTTCTGTCTGATTCTGATTTTTAGTGAAGAGTATAGCGATACCTCTAATGCTACGTCGTGGTACATTTATATTTTCATTGATAACCGTGTCCGATTCTTTGAATGGGATTGTTCTAAAATAATGTATATGCTCGTAAAGGTAACTTTTTCCACCGTTGTAATAACCAGCAGTTGACCTCGCGAGATCGAGGTCAGAAATTGTCTCGTATTCCATTTGAATGTTTTTTAATTTATAATTGGTTGTAACAACTGATTACTGACAAGTAATTGGGGGGCGGGTGCCAACGTAATTTCCCATTCGATATGACTCCCTAACGCTTTTGGATATGCAACTCCATGACCTGTTATTAGGGGTGAGTGAGACGAATAGCATATTTTGTTTTATATGTGTCGAAAAGTAACTTATCGCCCACGACGTTTTGATCTGCATCGGTCGAACCGCTTCTTAATTTTCTTAGATTTTCGTTCTGAATTCCGTACAGTGTCATGTTCGTTCTCTCCTTTTTATGTTTGAAGAGATCGCGATAACATTCAATAAGGTTATATTTACTCAAATCGAAAAGTGTCTGACCCTCAAATGTGAGTTTCATACGCTCCACCAAATTTTTTGCAACATTTTGTACTACTCGGTTATATTCATCTCCCATTACTTCGAGATCAAAAACCAGGTCGAAAGTATCTGGAACTAGGACTACTCCGCTTTCTAACTTCGGACATCGTATGATAAGTGTCTGGCCTGGATCTGCCTCACTTGGATTATGAGCAATCACGTGATGAGTTCTTTCTGACTTTGTTCCATTCGGTATTCGGTTGGTGAAAGTCGGTGATAATGTTCTATCGTACCCCATTTTTCGTGTAATGTATATAGTAGAAGAAAAAAATTACAGTTAAAAAGAAAATAAATCACATCTTACATTTCACTTCGTGTATATAATAACTTAGAAAAAAAATCACATCTTTACGTAAATATTTCCGTCTGCCTGAAAGATAAATCGATTGCCTGTGTCGCGAATCAATCGAAGAACCCAATATTCTTGGAGATGATGAGCCTCTTGGTCATCCTCAGTATCCTGGAATACAGCTATGAATTCTAGTCGCTTAAAGAAGTTAGTCTTTTGACATTCCTTCACGAAAGCTAATATGTTATGATATAGATTATCATCTTTGAGTCGGACACCTGGATTTGCTCGAAGTATATGTCGATTTACTCATCGGAGTTTGCACCATTCCAATTCGACAGAGAAACCAAACAGGTCTTTATTTTTAGAAAGAAACTTTGCAATATTCTTTTCACAAACATGTCGATGCCGTAGGGGTGTCATATATTAATACATAATTTTATTTATAATGACTAATGTTAAACCAGTTAAAAATATCCATAGCTGTTCTCCAACAAATCCAACTACCGATCCTGCTGTTTTTAATAGAAAACTGACAAGGGAGCCGATTAAACCTGGTATTGCAGCAGCACTTTTTGCGGCCAAGGTTTTTAACCATTCACCAAATTGCTTTACAATTTCTTTCGCTTTTGTATATACTTTGGGCGGACCTGAACCTCCTGCGTTTGCTCCAGTTCCTCCTCCTGCTCCTCCTCCTTTAGTCACAGCCAGGGCAATTGTTGATATTGTCATTCCAAGGGCAGTCAGTATTGCAGCGATTGTAATACCATTTCGTTTAAATAACTCTGTTAGCTTCAGCCTGAGTGACAATTCTGGATCGGAAATTACATCACGAAGAGACCTAGTCGTAGCCAGACTTTCACGTGCCTCACTGATCTTACCATGTTCGTATTCAATTCGATTGTCAACTTTAGCTTCTCTTGTTATGAGTTCAGCTAGTAGTTTCTCGTCTTTTTCTTTTCCTTGGGTGCTCGTTTCAGGATCCTTTAACTGTTTTTCAACTTCTCTTTTCTCTAGCCTTATTTTGACTTTTCGTTGTTAAGGTCGCTAATACGCATATTCGCAATCCTCAATTCATCATTAATAGCTCTATATTCAGGGTTTTCATTATTCCATTTTTCGATTTTATTTTCGATAGTACGTATTTCATCAGCATTATCGCTAAAATTTTCTCGTAAATCTGTTATTCTATCTCTGAGTCGTCCAATGTCGTATGGTTTCAGTCTATCGGCCGCCCTTTTCAATAACATTTTTGTTTCATTATCAGTCAATTCTGTTACAAAATCTGGATCTATTCCTAATATATCTTTTTTAAATTCTGCAGCTCCCTTACCTTTTATTGAGGAGGGCATTAAAGACTTCGTGCCTTTATTTGATGTCAGCCTGGCTTCTCGATAATACAGCTCTCCATCCCTAATACTAGTATTCGTATGCATTAATTCTCGTTTATGCGCATCAGTAATCCTATTACTATCTAAGTATTGGTTAGCCGTTATATCTGTAAGTTCTTCTCTCTGTCTAAACAACGACTCACCTGCGGGTCTGTCGCTTGAGCCGGCCTGGAAAGGCTCGGCTTCTGCAAGGGTATTATCGCCGATAAAAGATGTTTCAGCAGTAGCATCATCGTCATTCAAATTTGTATTAACGAAATCCTGGAATGGTATATCTTCTCCTCCTTCTGCCATATTGTATTTCTATATTACTACAATTATTTTTTATCCCCCCTTACATATACAGTAAAAATGCACATCTCAGTTGTTGAAAGCGTTGAACAATTGGCTGATTACATAGAAAGAACAAGTGCTGCATATCGACGAAGTTATAAATTAATGGGTCGAATTGATATGGCTCTTAATATTACTAAGGGAATTCTTGTAAGCTCTGCTGTAATAGCAGCAATTCCAACAGTTCCGGTACTGTTAGCCTTAACTCCTATACCAGGTGTTGTTATTGATGTAATACAAGGGAAAACGGGTGTAGCAAAAAGAAGAGAGAAATATAAACATTATTACGTTCAATATAAACAGCTGCTTACACAAATACAAGAAAAAGGCGCAACAACAGAGGCTCCGGGGTCAGAACTTATTCAGGACATATTTCATCAGGCGCTAGAAATACAAAAACAAGAAGGATTTAGTCCGCCGCTGGAGCGATATCTACGATATTATGGATTGAATGGATATGAAAGTTAGATTCAGAAAAAAATTCCACAGAAAATGTTTCTGAAAACTGTAGAATGACAGACATTGAACATGACATCACAAGTTACTAAGCAACATTCGAAGCCCGGTATTGCGAAAGCGGTATTGCGAAATTCCCTGCTGGAAAGTCCCTGCCTGAAAACGTTCCGATAGGGGTATTGCGCAACATCCCTATGGTTCCGGTAGGGGAAAATCTCGTTCCGACGACTCCAACATAGTGAAAATGGACCAGCCAGCAGATAAAATTCACATCCAGAAACGAGAATCAGCTCCGATACGGGTCTTTGTAAGAGCTCCGGTACGGCTCCGGTACGGCTCAGTCAGAATCTATCTAACAAATGAGAGAGAGAATAGAATGTCGTTCTGTTTTGCTCAGTGGGGGTGAGTCATAGCTACTGTATTGCGCAAGTTCCATTTGGAATGTGAATGACTCAGCAGGGAATTTCCCCGCTTAGTACAGGACAATGCACTGCTGCGCGTGAGTGAGTTCGTATATAGGTCAGGGTTATACTTTAGTTACATGGATGGTTAATTTTTCCTTCGCTTCATGTAGATAAATGAATAAAATGGGGTGTAAAATTCTTACTTCATCCCAGTTGCCCACGTTTACTTTACTACTTACATGTATAGTTATGAGGTAAAGAAGGCGCTAGGCGATAATGCGTGCTGGTAGACACTAATGAATGCCATGCTACCGTGCCTCGGAGTGAGAGTTAACACGTTCTTGAACGTACTACATGTAGTACCTAGAATTAGCTTCGCCTTAAAACGTGCGTTAACATGAAGAAAAGGAGTGAAATGAGAATTTCCCTTGTTGGAAGTGACTAAAAAGGGGAATCAATGTGGCCGCGGCAAAACTAGACGTCGAATAACTCCTGTCGAAATGGTCCGGGTGTCCAAGTGAAGCTGGCTACCGTCAGCCTTTAGTTACTGGGAAGACTACATATTTACTGGGAGACATTCTGTGCTAAATTGACCGAGGCTGCTCCACTATTAATGTTCCTTTATATACCAGAACTAAAAGAGTGTGGTCATAGTATTAGTAAGGCACGTAACCGAAGCGATTCATACTTCCCGTGTGTTACCCGAGCGCGTTGCTTATGTAATCACAACGGACAGTGGTGACAATTGCCCCGCCTGTCCACTGACGCCACTCGCTAGCAACTTCGACATAGTTGAGTAACCCTGCTCAAAACCATATTTTCTATCCAGTTTTAGCTCCGTAAACCCCAAAAGTGCATGTTAAAGACAACGTAGATCACTATGTTAGCACTATAGTTGAAAATTGCAACGAATCACCCTGCTGAAACGTACATTTGGGCGTATTTGTAGATTCGACGTACACGGCCTGTAACAGCTTAAGTGTGAGATTTAGGATGTGTAAGTTTCTGCCGGTCACAACCCTAGGAAATATAAGCTGGCTTAATCGACGGACAGGAAGTGGATAAGGCGCGTTTACGTTAGCTTATAAAATCGTAAACGCCCGATTTCATACAGTGCTTTATACCAAATATCAAAGGTATCAGACAAGTAGTATTTGAGAAATATATCATTTGACCAAATATGGCAAAAATTGCACCAAATATACAAAATTGCAGATTTCGTTACTGTGTGCTTGTAAAAGATAACATATTTGTCAATACATAAACTGCCTTGCAGATTGATTTTCGTACAGATTATCACAGAAGCAGAAAAGGAAAAGAAACTAATCAAATTGTTGTAACATATTCACTCTCAGTGCCTGTATAGGCCTATACTTAACTATTTTATCATTACATTCAGCTGTTTGTTATATCTTTATCACTCTCAGACACTCCATGGGCCAAGACACGCTTGAGGGACTATGTCATCACTCTGTGCCAATCTGTGTATGTCAGTCTGTCTGTATGTATGTCTATGTTCCATACAATTGTTGGCTTGTTTTAATTACTATATGGGAGCAAACAGTGACATTGTCTCTATTTTTATGTCATCTAATTGTTGTAATGTTATTACTAATTTAACAGAATCTAAAACATTTTGTCACATTCCATGACTTTTATCTCGATCTAAATGTGTGTGATTTGTTGTAAAAAAATACCGCAATGATACGGTGTCGCTCACATTTGATCAGAATTGGTACATACCAGCATGGGTACCAAAGATCAATAATAAAAATAAATGTTGTTTCAATTTCTTAAATGCCCCGAAATACTTTGAAGTTGTCCTAAAACTTTTAAAATCAAGGTTGCGTTCACAAATAACGATTAGGGGAGGGGGGCTGGAGGAAACCTCGATTGAAATATTTTTTTCAGATCCCCCCTAAGTACTCTAAAACATTTTCAAATGCCCCCCTCTATGTGGTCAAAATTTTTCAAGTCCCCCCCCAACTGTCACAGGCCCGCATATTTGTAAATGATGTGAGCGCAGAAAAAATAAATATGTAATGCGCCGTTCTGCTCACCGGTGTTCAACACTATCTGCACTTTGTATAGTCATAGTCCAAAGGCAAGTTACTTAAATGCAGCAGTGATTTTTTTAGATTTATTGGTCTAAAAGCCAACGAGTTTATCCAACTCTGGCCAGGTCAACTGCTCTTGCTGAAGAGCACACAAAATGACAATCATGAGAGCGTAGGCAAATTGTGAATTCTGGCTAATTGCTACATTGCACAGTGACCTACCAAAAATTTGTTTCAAATCTATAAGACAAATATGAATGAGATGCTACTCAAAATTGACAATACTGGACGGTTAAAATATTCAATCAAATAAAAACTTTAATCTCTGTACTTTTGGGTGTAATAATTGCAAATTTGGTTCAAAAATAAATAATTCCATTTGGTCACATATTTTTGCTTTTGAAGTTAGTCCTTACTGTTCAAAGTTTTACTTCTGTATCATTTTATAACAAGAATGTGAAAATTTAGAGAATCGAGCATCTTTTTTCGTTAATATTTGATTATTCCCATTTGCCAGAATGAAATGTATTCTTCTATGTGTTGCTCTCTGGCCTGATCTTGTGTACAAGTATGTTTCACTGTCATGAGCGTCATTTGACCCAAACTCTTCTTTAACTACCATGTACAACAGAGTCAGAGCTATCTCTGTCACTGTTCAGGTATGCAGTGACAGTGGCACTGCAGTAGCAGAGCATAATGACAGTGACACTACCCGTAGGCAGTAGCTGTATTAATTTTGATAATTTTGGCAATATTTTTGTTCAGTTTTACTACAGCGTTCTTGTTCTACTCCCTACAGCATGTTGAATTGTCCAGTATTCAGCTTACTATCACAGCCTGTGTATATGTACCATGCATTTGTATCACTGGCAACTGACTATCAGTCTGAAATGCAATTAAATTATTACAAAATACATATTTATATTTATACATACAGGCTTTGTCGACAAACTAAATAGTGTGTGTTTGAGCATGCTGTAGGGAGATAGCAAGAAACTGTAGTTGTTATATTGCATAGAAATATTGCATAAATCATTAACAGTTGCAGCTTCTGCCCTGTTACAAGGCTCCAGTTTGTTATTTTACGACAAATCACACGTTTAGATTTTTTTGAGATAAAAGTCATGAAATGTGACAAAATGATATTTTGTTAAAATATTACTAACATTACAACATTTTGATGACATAAAAATGGTGTTCATTTTTCATTGAATTACCTCCAAAAACTTGGAATTGGAAAATGTAAAACACAAAAGGGAACCAACAATTTTCAAGTCCCCCCCCTACAGGTAGAGCATAATTTTCCAGTTCCCCCTCTACTACCCCAAAAATTTTCAACCCCCCTGATTTTCCTCCAGCCTCCCCCCCCCCCGGGTTTTTTTTTGTGAACACAGCCCTAGCAATCTGGGTCGGAGACGCGGAGGCCATAAGTGAAGTATAGTGTCTAGGCAAAGTTGTCAAAGAAATCCGTTTTGTTTTTTTAACATAACTTGTGCTTTTAGTATTACTTTTTTGAAAGTCTGGAAATTCCGATTTGTTACTGTTGCTTTCTATTCAGAAAACGTTTCCTATCGAAGGGTGTTTACTTGGCAAGGACCCTTCCTGGTTACGGAGACTTTGCTACGTTGACCTCATCATAGACTTTATTGGCGGGAAATGTCTGTGACCAATTAGGCGTGCGGTTCGATCCAGATTCAGTGTGTTAACACAGGCACTATAGTTACTTACTATAGTGATTCAGTTTTGTCTCTAGTAATGCTGTTTACCGCCCGCCGTCACTTCTATTCGTTATCCAGATAAAACATGCCACGTAGAATAGTACACGATAATTTCTAATTCAAAAAGTGTGTTGTTAAGACATTCAAAACATTAAATATTAGCCTAATCCTACTTATCTTTTGAATCATCGCAGTAGCAAATTCAGTACAAAAACTAAGGGAGATGAAAACGACACCTCGTATGTTCGTGAAATTCTTCACATTAATTTGATCTAAATTTCTCCTTGCGATTTTTGACAGACAGTTTTCTCCAGGACGGTTCTAAACGGTGCATTTTTAGATGATCCCGAAACAAGCATAGAGAGCTAATGTAACAACCTTGTTTGGAGTGGTTTTGTACAACAGCACTGTCATTCATCAAAAGAACAAACAATTTACTTACCATACTTCACGAGCCTTTGCCATCAGTACCTATCTTCATGTTGCGATCAACATGCCTGGATGTCCAACAGTGACAACAGCATATCGCGATCTTGTAAACGATCGTAGCATTTTGAAATGTTCTGGCCGCCTTTAGTCCGTGATCTTTGGAAAACGATTCAGAAAAAGATTGAGAACAGTTTTTTTCGGGTTTTGGCCACTCGGTAGTGCATCGCTGGGCAACAGCCTCTCGCCTACGGGACTCGGTTGTGTGGATAAGCATTCTCCAGAGCACCTGCCACAGTGACTAAATCGGTATTATAGTCGTAGAAGAAACGGGGAATTCTCGACACTGTAAAGACAAAAGTCTCTGCTTGACCAAGTTGACTGCTCTGGATAAGATATTTTGGCGCTCGAAGTTTGCATGCGCATGCGCTGTACATGAAAATATTCAGTGCATGGGTGTGGTGTTGACCGCGCTATGTTTGGAAAGAGGCAAAGAGAGATGCCATAGGATAGGGAGATTTACATGTATTAATTTTAATCTATAGCGCCGACATATTGGACAACTTAGTTTTTTATATTCAAGTTTGTGATCAACACAAAGTGACAATGGCAATACCAGTGAAACGATTTATTCATTAATTCACGAAGTGCTGATATTTGTGCTCTGTTCACCTCTGTGCTGAAAATGTAGGGATGTACAAATCTTCAGAATGCTAAGGCTGATATTTATACCTTCTGTTGCATAACATGACAAACAAATAGCTGTGATCCGACCCAGCTGTTACCCCGGCTGGTTCTCCATAGTAAACGGAGGAAAGTTCCCGTGTACTAATAAAACGTGCGTTTTCCAAAAAAAAAAAACCAATTTCGCCAACAGCATTCACATTTTCAGTATTCATATTTGTTGCATTGTTTTTTTCATAATTGCTTACATGAACAATGGAGCTCCGTTTCTAGCTCCATGCATGAACCCATGATTGCGTAGACATCACATTCAGGATTATGTTGCTCTCAATAGAGACAGGAAGCGCGTTTGACCCCAATCAACCGCTAAACTCCGAAGTTATACTTACACGAATTGTTTTGTATTTTTACATTTCCCAAAATCTTCCATGATGACGGCTGTCGAAATAAATTGTTTGTAAGTTTCAATTTTTTCGGCACTGACCTTTGCATTATAATTTGACTTACGGTTGTTAGCCATATCTCTGAAGTTGCAAGCAGATTATCAATCGTATATGCCGTTCATACACAGGCCATTCAAACGTCTCTGAAACGGTTCTGGGCCAATACTGACACAGAAAGTTATGTGTGGACACTCCGAAGTGGTTCTGAAACGTTTCAGATTTGAGACGTTTAGTCGGCCCGACCAGAGCCGTTGTAGGGATTAACTCTATCCGCAAATCGCTGTGTGGACAGACTGAGCCGCTTCAGAAGCGTTTCAAACGCCCTCACGCGACAGGTATTGTAACATAAAACAAACAACAACCAATATACAATATTCACTTTCGCCATGGCTGCCGAACACAGTACTACATCTCGCGGTATACTGGTCCGACGAAGAGATAAGCTTGCTACCAAAAACCCTATCAATTCGACCAGAAAAAATTCATTACGATTTGAAAAACGTCGAATTAATAGGAAATTAAAACTGCCGAAATAATTTAGTGGTCGAATTTAATTTGGAACGACGAGGATGAAATTTAAGCGAGACATGTTTGCCATGTTGAGACTGCTTCAAAGCATGGACTGTGAAATTTTGTGAGGTCGACAAATTTCGTAACAAAAAACCCTCAAACGCATGTTGGTGTCATATCAAAATCAAAGTGGCCGCGATTACAGACGGAACAATCTGTGACACTGCCGCTCGACGGACGACACGTAAGTTGACATCGTGTGCCAGCCCTTGGAAATATATTGTAACTCCTTGACAGGCAGATGAGATAGTCTTATAGCGTTTGATGCATTGAAAGTTTGTAAAAATAATAAAAAATGACATCACCGATCATAAGAAACGTGGTGTTGAAGATAATAGTTTTTAAAAGAAGACTGTGACGACCATATTTCTGTAAGTATTATCTAACTTTAGAAAACCAACATCTGAAGATTTACTTCAACCAACACTTTTGGATTTGTTCCACTCTTTATTATAAGATTAGTCGAATTTCTGGAAAGTAGGTGTACATTTTCGATGTCTGTGTATAGTCTACACCGAAGTCATATCCGAAAGAGTATAATCAGTTCGCGACAGCGTAAACCTCTCTCTCCCTCTTTCTCTCCAATGTTTTATATTGTCGACATTTATATATCAGTCGGAAGTTTCAGGTCACTGCTCATTACAAGTAGTTGATGTCAATTTTTCCGTATCGGGCATGGTCTCTATCGTCACTCTAATCGTTAGTGTTTTCCTGTTATTCCATATCAAACTCAAAACACAACGTGAACAACGCTGATAATATATTGCATCTTTCGTATCGAAAACCGGTAAAGTTCGTAATTGGTGACATGTCACGGCCTGGAGAAAGTTCATCACCATTGATCGAATGTCCGTGGCGCTTTTGCTTCCAAATAGACATATTGAAATGCACAGGGAACTTCGTGGTATGGCAATTATATGAATTTTACCGTGAAGAAAGTCTGTGACTTTAAACTGGCCGTACAACCAACAATAAACATGGCGGAGCAATGATACCGATTTCAGAGACTTCGATTTTTTTTTCATTGCGACCTCGACCGCTGGTGAGAGCGAGTCGTCTATTTTTTCCCCACTGGCTATTTGGCTTTGAATTTTCAATTGCCATCATGTGCTAAGTTAAAGCTAAAAACAAGACGGGCGTTCTCTGTAAATCAATAAGCCTTTTGAATATGAAAAAATCGGACATCTGAACCTCAACACGCAGCTTGAAAGTTGTTCTCCGAATCAGGACAGGGACATCGGCCCGCGACATCGGTGAGGCCAGATTTCACGTAGTAGCAATGGAAACCGACGGCTCGTTCGTTGTAAGAAACCATGCGATGTACGCTTCCGTTGGGCCGTGGAATTTCGCCGTATCGCCTCTACAGACTACACCGTCTATTCCCTAACCATGCTATTAAACAATCACACGATAGTTCAGTAACATATATCTTCATTAATCTACCGATCATCCACTGTCGAACACTTCGGAAACAATGGTCGCGGTCACGGATTCAAGGACGTTCACAAGAAGAAATTATCAATAAGTGGCGCGCAGAATTATTTTTACTGGTTTGTAGAACTTCTAAAATAACTTGTAATCTGTATATCTTCACACATCGAACCGATATTGTATACCTATCACCGTCGATGTTTATGTCTTTCACTGTAGAGTTCTTTTTATCCAAAACACAAATTCAGAAGAGTCCAACAGAGCAGTCAAATGAAAGGATAATTGCTTCAAGCGAATGAAATAGCACGAAAGAATGAAAATCAACAGCACACCATGGACGTGATTTAAAACAATAGCGCTTGTGAATAGGACTACAATGAGTAAAAAGTGCCGTTTTTCTCGCAATTTTAGCAACTGTAACGACCCTTTATTCTTTAATACCTTTCCATAATTGAATTAAACTAGGTTTAGGGCTTATACACACAGTGTACACTAATGTACAGAACTTTAAAAAGTATTCTGCTGGTAACTAACATGGGTTTACACTCTAATGGGCGCAGTAAAACAATGGTCACATCCATAGGTTCAAGGACGTTCACGGGGAGACACGATGGCAAATAGTGCAGTGTCGTAAATTGCTTAGACTAGTTTTAAGAACGGTACAATATCTGGTCATCGGTGTACCGCTACCTGTGAATCGAAATGACAAGTGTAGACCTATAGCTTCGAAATTTTATGGGAGAGACACCACGACTGAGACCGACAGTAGCATAACAAACTATTCCCAATTGTGCGTCGTGTTTAATACAGACATCTCTGTAGGTGATTCTGGTTTCTCTTGAATCAAAAGTCCGACATTGACAAAATTGACATAAAATAAGTCCGAAAAGTTATGTTTTATTCAACTAACTGATTCATCCTCCTTTGATATCCCCTATTAGCAACATGTAAACATCCGGAAAGACTGACATCGATGTCTCCCGGGCCCCCATTTCTTCACCGTTTTGCAAAACATCTCATCAGCCGGACGCATGGGCAATGTCTTTGTACGTTGGTCAAAACTAATGACAGTATAGGTCAGGATGTAACATCGGTCAAAGTAATATTGAATATGGAAGACGAAAATGCTTTCATTGATTGACAAAAATGAGAGGGAACGAGTCAGTAAATATCGAACCAATAAGGGGAGATCGAGACTGCCATCCCCCATGATTAATCAACTTGGAACAAAATATATATTTCGATCAACAGACTTACACAATGAGAGACAGCATTTTATTCAGCTTTAAAATAAGTCACCGCCTTTCCTATAATAACACCCCGTTTGCGTTTCGATCTACTCTGCTCTGTCCCCAATCGGTATGGCCGTCCGGGTTTCGCCTGCCGTACGGACTGATACATGGTTATTTCTTCACATATTTTTTCATCGTTTGGAATAAAATACAGCATCTCTTTGGTGCACAAAGCAAATCAACGTTTAGAAGGAAAGTCACAGGAGGTTAGGATATATATACCGTAGGTGAAATTAGAATGGAATGTTGAAGATGAAAAGACTTTTATCAGTCGACAAAAATTGCCATAAACCGAGAATTGAGATTGTCTATGATTAATTAATTGGGAACAAAAATATTCGATTGAGTCATTAAGTTTGTGTTTGATTCGTTTCAAAAATGTGTTCCTACATTCTTATCCGATTGTTTGTGTTAATAAAAATGTTTGTTTCGCCTCGGATATTTGTAGGGAAGTTTGGATTAGTGTGGACGGTAATGTTTTGTTTGTGTGAGGAAAGCTTATGGCGAGGCGAAACAAACATTTTTATTAACACAAACAATCGGATAAGAATGTAGGAACACATTGTAGAAACGAATAAAACACAAACTCGACACAAAAACATTTTGGATAGTTAGATGGGGAGCCTCTTTCACATTCTTTACAGCCTGTACGACGTCGTCCATTTCAGCCATCTTGTTACAAACAATGCTTGGCCATACACACCTTTTGAACTCGAGAGGGCGCATTAAGACGTCTTAAGCATCAAAACAATGGCTTAATTTTGTGTATGTGGACGCAAGCGGACTCAATCTATTAATCCCCTGTGTTTACAAATCAAAATAGTGTTGCAGAAGCGTTTCAATTTTTCCCTGTCTGAACATAGTAGTACGGTTCAAAGATCTCTTAGTTAAACAATGAGTGCAAATCAGGGCTTATCACAGCACGGTTCGATTAACAAGCGTATTGCTACAGCAAAGTATACTGTATCTTGCAAAATCTTACAGTCTGTAAGTGTGTGAATAATAATTCATAGCATAGTTCAAAGATCAGGGCATCCGGTGCTGGAAGTAGAACACTGTCAGGCTTTATTTAGTATACATAAATACCAAGATATACATCACAATCATATTATTCACCAGGAGTTCCACAAAATTATTCGATAAAATATACAAGCAGTGTGGTAAATTCGGATGAATTAGTTTTTCAGGATTAGATTCACAAAACAGCCACATATTTCATATTTTGTATTATTTACAATACACAGTTGCCGCCGACAAATGTACTAACGTTGTTTCGAAGGGATGCCTGGCCGTAAGACGTCAATCCCGCCACTGTCTTCCTCGCGGACATATACCGGTACAACATACAAACATGTACAACTGAACAACGGCGATGTAGGTTCAGTGATTATATAATAGGTCCTACGCGCTACACACACTGAAAATACCATCTTCGCTTGCCAAGGTCATGGGTCCAGGCAGCTGGATACAGACCCGTGCGAGCGTACGATGAGAAATAGACAATTGGCCTTCTTTAGCTCTGCATTCACATATGTGTTCTTTTGACAAAGATCTTGTTGTTGCTTTCACTTTTGCTGACTATAATTGTAGGTGTTGCTGACAACAGAAAGTTTCAATTATAGATTGGACGCCCATCGAAAAATTACATAATCAAGTTGTGTACGATGCTTCTCCACGAGAGCAATCAGTTGTGCGAGTTGACAGGGGCAGGCACCCGCTTTTAATTAAGAAGATGAGGATTCAATATTCGTCACTGGCATAGAACATGCATTAAAAAGAAAATAGCGATGTAGTTTCAGTGATTATATGATAGGTCATTGGTCCTACACATACCGAAAAAAATACAGATAAATGGTCTTCTTTAGCTCTGCATTTAGATATGTGTTTCCTTAACAAAAGGTCTTTGCGTTGCTTCAACTTTTGCCGACTTTATTTTAGGTGTTGCTGGCAACAGAAGATTTCAATTATAGATGGGACACGTATTAAAAAATCACATTTAACGATGTGATTCGGGTTCACTTCAGGTCAATAGCAAACTTTTATATTTTCAAATTTCGGACCACCGACACTTAGTCTTTCTTTTGACGAAAAATACTGAGTCATATAATACATCGGGAAATTCCTGAAATATTACTAGAAAGGCTAACTATCAGCTACACCGCGTGTCAGACCATTCTTTTACGTTCATTAACTGGCACTCGCGCTCAGTATCTTCGAAAATGCAAGCCAGGACCATAAGCCATATATATACAGTGGAGAGATTAACGGTGTAGAGAATTCCACATTACGATGAATAAAGATTTGGGGATAAAATATAGTCGGTCATTCAGGGTTTGATTTTAAGTTACTATGACTCGAAACAATCTCAGAAATCGATATGCGCTTGTATTGCTCGTCGAGCGAAACGTATGGATTGCGTAACTCCACTATAGACTCCATCCAGTCGAAACTCTCTCGGAACATGACGTCGACGACAGCACGCACTATTCTACGTTACGGCATGAGCGTTGTTTAATCGAAGGGAACTGTGGTTTGATAAAATCGGTACTGACTCAATATATTTAATACAAGAACACAAAAGCGAAGTTTGACACTTGAAATAACAATCTCTGTCGTAACGAAAGGGAGCATGCCTACAGCGGAGTGCAAAAATGCATTTGAACGACTGAAGTTTTCATGGTTTCAAGAGTTATTGATCTCATCTTTAGGTAGAAAAAACTTGCAACTGACGTCCTGTTAGTGCAGGCACTTTTAAAGGGGTCCTTACTATGATAAGATATATGTGCATGACAAGTAATGTGAACTGACTAACTTTAAGTCATGAGGGTAATTAATTAGCTGTTCATGATAATTTACCCTGCCACCGAACATTTTTCGACTTACCGTACCGCACTCAAACCGTATTTTTAACCATTTTGGCCTGTTTCCCCTCCCCACTGTGAATGTTTGAAGCTCCACTTATGCCCTGTGGCGAAAAAAACTTGCCGATTTCCCCTGCCCTGGAAAAAAATTTCCCTCAAAATTTTGTCATTCCATTTTCCCCTGCAGACATGAAGCTGTAACCTCCACAAATGTAATAATCTCCACAAATGTAATATCAACCACAATTGTAATAAAATGCACCCATAAATGTAATATCGCCCATAAATGTAACAAAAATCAACCATAAATGTAATAAAAACACCAACCACAAATGTAATAAATGGTAACCATAAATGTAATAAAAAAATCACCCATAAATGTAATACTTGTCAACCATAAATGTAATAAATCTATTTTGTTGTTGCAATTGAGGAATTAGCCCTTAAATATTGATCTATGTAATAAGGAAAGCAACTCAACACATTATTCATTTCTTAATTGTTTGCGTTTAGTGTGTTTTGCATATTTGAATGTGTATTTTACGTTTCCCTGTTTTGTGTACAGAACTGATTGGCCATGGCGAGACAGCTGTAATCTGAACGTCAGTGCAGTCTCTACTCCAGAGTGGAGGAGACTGTATACACTACGATCTTTAACGCCGTTTTTTCGAAAATTGCCGTACTTTCTTAATCAATCGCCTCAAATTCGTCTTCAGTGGATAAATTGTGTGGAATAATCGATAGATTGTCTGTATTCCTATGTTGTCCCACTTGAAGTTTGTTCCTTCACTAGGGATGCCAGGATGTCTAATTTTGTTCTACTGTGTTCAAGGTAGTGTTTGTATTGTTTTTTACTAGATTGAAATATATGTTCTCGTCAACATGTTTTGTGTCGTAAGTTTCTGTTATAAGGTTTTATATTTCTCTGTTATTTGTTCTGAGTCATCTGTCATAAACTTTGTGTGGTATCACTGGTTGACGAGTTATTTTGACGCTTCCTTATTATGTAATTATCGGTGTCTAGAACTGCTGTTCCACTTCCATTATCTAACGGTTTGATCAGTACCTCGCCGTTTTCTGATAGCGTTCTATTCTGTGTTTCGGAAAGGAAACCTAGTTAAGTTTCAGGAAAGTATGCAATAACATTACACTAGTCTTACTCAAGTTATTATTTACTCAGGGCATTGATAAACAAATGATCACATGTGCAAGTTCAAGTTTATTACATTTATGGTTGAGTTTTATTACATTTATGGTTAATTTGTTTATTACATTTGTGGTTGCGGGTTGTTACATTAATGGTTGACTATTTTATTACATTTGTGGTTGATTTATTACAATTGTGGTTGATATTACATTTGTGGAGATTATTACATTTGTGGAGGTTACAGAAGCTACCCTACCCTGTGATGAAAAAAAACTGTCGATTTTCCCTGCCCTGAGAAAAAATTTCCCCTTAAAACAGGTGCAGCCAACGAACAATCCACTTTTAAAAAGATCCTTACTATGATAAGATATATTGTGCATGACAAATAATGTGAATTGACTAATTTTAAGTCAAGAGGGTAATTAACTAGCTGTTCATAATCTGCCCTCCCACAGAACATTTTTCTACTTACCCTCCCACACTCAAACTTCATTTTTACCCACTCCCCACTTATTTTTGCCTGTTTCCCCTCCCCACTGTGATTTTGAAGCTCCCTCGCCCTGTGGCGAAAAAAAAATTGCCAATTTCCCCTGCCCTGGAAACAATTCCCCTCAAAAAGTTTTTCGCCAAGCCCTGTCCCCATGACAATCAACCGATATCCGCCCTGCCCTACAAAAAAAACTAAAATTTGCTCCCCTACCACCTAAAAACATGTCCCCTGCCCTAGCAAAATTAAAATTTCCCCTGCCCTCAAAAATTGCTCCTGGAATAGCTTTTTCGATGAATAGCTCCGTTGGCTGCACCTGTTAAAATTAACATTCCCATGCAGACACATACTGCTGTGGCCTTGTATTTGGTTTCCATCTCGCAGTACATAGAGTGAGATGTTGGGTCAATCGATAGGCTAAGTAGTCCGGTAACCTTTAAAAGGTATAAGCATTTGCCTTGTGTCCTAATTCCCAGAAACACCATGGCTGAATTTCCGCTGTCCCCGTTTTACAAGTAGCTTTCCCTCTCCTCGTATTTCGCCAAGCCCTGTCCCAAGGACAATCAACCAATATCTGCACTGCCCGACAAAAGAACCCTACCCTGCCACCTAAAATATGTCCCCTGCCCTAGCAAAATTAAAATTTACCCTACCCTCAAAAATTGCTTCTGGAATAGCTTTTTCGATGAATAGCTCCGTTGGCCTGGTCCTGTTTGTTTGTATATAGAGTCGGCGCTAGTATGAACTTGACAATCATTTCTAACAAAGAACATGTATAAATCGCCGATCGCGAGACAGGAAGTAGACCACTCTTGTCACGGTTGAGAACAAGTGAATGTCCGACGCGACGACAGCACACAGGTCTCGATCGGGTTGTTAGACTGTTTTACACAAGTTTCGACATTTTCGTCTTGACCGTGAACGGTGCGGTGGTAACTAGATTGTAACCGTTGAGACAACAGTATACAGTTAATATGCCAGTTTTGCGTTCGACAAATGGATTACACCGTGAATTACTCTGCTGTGTTTGTTGTGTAAATACCACCCACTGCTGGCACCAAGCAATAGCAGTTCACTGTGCGATTTCTTTCGATTTTCACGCGATCTGAGATTCTAAACATGTTCAAAATTCAAAAACTGATGCTAAATATTTCAACTTTCAAAGTACTGGTACTATAAAATTCTGAGAAAACAGTGCGTGAGTTGGACTTCTTCGCTATGATGTGTGACGAATGGGTCGTTTACACAAATCGTCGATTTTCTCAGCTCTGTTTTTGGCAAAGTGTACTTTATTCAAATAAGTATATGTTGGCAGGGCCTTGATAAAGTTGCCTGATTTTTCACCTGTGGACAGTGAATGAATATATCTGAAAGCGAATTTCAAAAATCCAAGACAAGAGTTTTTTTGCACGGTAAGCAGATCACTAAGGTTGATTGTACTTACAATTTTTCGAGTAAGAAAACTAAAAACCACGAGTTTTCGAGTAAAACTACACCGTATGTGCACTGTTTTTGAAAAACTAACAAATTTTTTGAACTCTTTTGTGACCGAGCTGATAAAAAATTACCACGTCGGGTGTGTTACCTCTTCTTCTATGTGAAAATACCGATTGAAAATACGTGCACTGCCTATTAACCTGAGCCGCATCCTTAGGCAATGCAAGGTGACATGAGCAGGCACCCGCTTTAATAAAGAAGGTGGTGGTTAAATATTTGCATAGAACATGCACTAAAAAGAAAATCGTTTGATCCATGAGGTATTGATATATTGTAAAAGCAAAAATATGGTCTGAGCAATAGTAATACAAGAAATTAAAGAATAAATTACGAAAAAAATTAGAATGTTAAAAATCAACATGAATGATGACTAAAAGAACAAAGTCTACAATGATCAGTCGGCAATACTAAACATAACAGAAAATCTCAACAAGCGCCTGTCCAAGTTCATATCAGTTACACGTGTTTGCTCAGTAGACACTATCCAGAATTTATATTCGGAGTTCAGAGTCCATGTCGATCTCGCTGCTGTGTTTACAAATTCCTTGAGTAACTGATTCCTGTTCGCCGGGAATCTGATACACACAACGTCCTCCAGACATTTCTCGGGGATTACTCAATAGCACTCCTAAACTTTCGTCAATGGGTTGGTATATTGTGTAACTAATAGTTCATAAGCAATGCAAAGCGACCAACCGCGTCGTCTTGGTTACCGGCAAGAAAATTCCCTTAGACCGACTATTGAGTAGTAGGTTTTGACGGAAACAGAAGGCGTTTATGGCGTGTGAACAATTGCTGGCAAAATGGATAAAAAATTCTAACTATTACACTCCAGATATCAGAATGACCTTTTCTTTACATTATTTCCTATTAAAATTGAAGCACTGTCATCCCTTATGCGTACCTGAAAGATGTAATGACGAACATGATTTTCCCAGATTGCAGACCACAAATGGCAAATCAGCAAATATAATACAGGAATTTTTACTATTAAGGATTTAGCTACAGATCCCGAGAAAACTGGAACGTATACTGTTTATAAAACGCAGTTTGAGAGAAATGGATATCTCACTGGATACTGGTCACGGGATAGACAGTTTTGTACCAAAATCACTCACAATGACAAAACATCGTAACACCTAGTTTAGTGCAGTAGAAAATTTCGTCACTTGTTCAAAAGATTTGGCCTATTGCTTTGTCTATGTTGAAACCTGGTTTGCTGATTCTATTGTTTCTTCAAAATTCACTCAAAATCTTGACATTGAAGGGAGAATGTAGTACCGTTTGTGCTTTCCTGAGGTTTGGATTCTCGTTGTTAAACGAGTTTTTATGTAAAATGAACCACTCGCCTTACGCATACACGCGCATAGTAGACGGATTGCCCTTGGTATAGGAGTAGTTCTCATCAAAGATGATAATACGGTAAGGAAACCTCATGATATGTATTTTTAAACGGTACAAAATCTTAAGTTTTAGTATCGGAGAAATAGTTTACTCAAACGATGAAGGGGGCAGTACACACATTTCGGTTAGGAAACCTTAATTTTAGTATCGATGATAAACTTAAGTCGAAAACTTGACACTGTTCCTGAAATTTAAAAAAGAGCATTTGTAGAAAAAAAACTACTTATTTTGCATTATTATATCCTTATCCTAAAATTGAAGGGTTTGAAAGACTGAAATTCAAAAAAGAGTTAAAAACTATCTACTGTTGATTGACCAATCAGAGTGCCCAATTCAGGGTGTTTTATTTACTCATAAAGCCTTGGTCACCAAATTCCAGAAACGAATGACAGCGCCGTAGTAAAGTACTGTCCAATCAAAAGTGAACATGTCATATTCTGTAGACATCTGGTACGTTTTAATATTCAAATTTGGTAACACAGTGGAAACCAGCTGCAACACAAAATCTGCTGTGCCCTAGGGCATTTATATAATGTGCCCTAGGGCATTTATAGGATGTTCCATTACATTGGAAGGCTATTTCACAAATAAAAGTTTCAATTCATATCCTAAACATGTTACATTGACAAAGGGGACGGTTGACGTAAACACATTGAAAACGAAAATATATCAGTTAGGGGCGATAGTTTTAAGTCGGATAAAACCCTCGTACTCGGGCTCTTCTGGTATATAAAGTCCAACCCTACGATAAAATGTCTCGGCCTGCGGCCTCGACATTTTATCGTTGGGTTGGACTTTATATACCAGAAGAGCCCTCGTACTCGGGCTTTATCCTATACATAAAATCACGATACACAAAAAATAAAATGCCTCTTATTCGAATTGTAATAACTTTGTTGCCAAACAAAATTTCGCGAAATTTTACGCTGTCCGAGAGGAAATTGTTTTGAAATTCTGAATTTTTGAGACAGTAGAATTCAGAAATCGGCTGACTTACATAATTTTGCAAAAATTTACACTTCTTTGTCATCCAAGTTACGACCACTTGAGAAGGTAAAAGGTAAACCCCAACCAATATTTTAATCTTTGGTTCATAAATTACTTAAAATTTAATAAATCTTCGCAAAATGGTTTTGAGTGAAACACGCTCTGTTTGGTGCAGTCCTACCTTAGTTTATCTCCTGTATACATTGGTATGTATATGATGTACAAGTACTTACGATACTCCTGTCAGTAACAATCCTGATTTAAAAACAAAGTAGTTTGGAGAGCCGATATTTTGCACATATTTAAGGTCTGTTTATGAAAATATTATAGTGGAACTACCTCTATTATATTTCAAGTTCAACTTGGTGAATGAGAGTGTTCAGCCTGCATCATGCAGCATCAAACTCACAAAATAACGTCAGGCTGCAACCTCATTTTCAGGTTACAAGGCTGGACAGTCAGCCGCTGCAGTCATTTCAGGGTTTATAGATCAACCATCAATGAAGTCCTAGACCTTTCAAGCATTTTCGACAAAATATGTTGAAGTGTATTTTTTATGTTAATGGGGCATCTAAGAAATAAGCAACCGCAAACTTGGAAGCGGAAGTAAAACTGCGATGTTTGCAGCGGCCCTCTCATTGACGACGTTCAAAAACATCGCTCACAAAGCTCCTCAAATGAAATAATTTCTTCACCAAAGTCTCGATCCACCTCTAGTTTGGTTCCATAAAAATTACCCGATGCTCTTAATTGTTACCTTCACGCTTAATTCAAATAATAAAAAAATTGTCCCGTTTCCTCAATAGATACAACGAAATAAATGCTGTCATATAGTTCAGACACACGTCCTTAACAGCTTCATGGCTGCCCCTCAGATTCACACCTCCGTATTGTATGGGCTAATACACACCTGCTGCTATGAGGGTTTCTGACTATCAACTGCAAGTATCTGTACGCTAGAAATTCAACACCATATTATGAAAGACAATTACTATGAATGCCTGCGGCCATCATTTAAAAGGGAGAGGTATTTGTTCAGATATGCAACACTTGAATATAGAGAGTCGGACTTCTGAGGCATAAATCTTAAGGGCTGGTGCAACTGGAACGAAGATCAACATGATGCAAGGCTATAGAAGGCTGCCAAAATCAGTTTGTAGAAAGGCCTCATACTCTGTCAATCTTCTATTTAATTGCGTTAAAGACAGTTATAAGTGCGTCTAATAAGCGTACTTATTTTTATGGCGCACTATTCCCTCACTATTTAGTGGCGTCCTCAAAGGAAATGTTTAGCGCTGGTTTTCAGAAGTTTCCAGAGATATAGACTGCATTGATGTCCGACTTTTCGAATCACTGTTTTTTTCAATGGAAAGAATAGTGCCATTGCCATGTCAGTGGAATTTTGCTTACCATCGCCATGCAGTGTAAATTAAAGTACAGGAGACAATATCGGTGAAGAAACATTGTCGACAATATTACCCATCGGGAAAGTATTGCCAAGTAATTAACACTATAGGAAAAAACTGCGAGACTGGAGCGAGAAAGTGACGCTTTCTCGCAATTGGTGAGAATCTCTTGTTATTCTCACCGCTATCAGTAATATTTTTTTAATTCTCACTGGTGAGCTGTGAGAAATGCACTCCTTGGTGAGAATAAAGTATGACAACAGATTCTCACCGGTGAGACTGGAAATTCTCACCAAGCACGGTAAGAATTGTTATTTTTGAGAATATATCATACTCATCATTTACTGATAAGAATCACCGAGTCGCTGTTCACTGATGAGAGAGAATCAACCAGACTCGCCGTTCATCGGTGAGAATCAACCAGACTCACCATTCACGGGTGACAATTATCAAGAGACTCGCCGTTCATAGATGAGAATCAACCAGACTCCACCATTCACTGGTGAGAATCAAGCAGACTCGCCGTTCATAGGTGAGAATGAACCATACTCGCTGTTCACTGGTGAACAGAGAACAGCCAGTCTGGCTGATTCTCACCAGTGAATGGTGGAGTCTGGTTGATTCTTACTGGTGAATGATGAGTATGATACATTCTCACCGTGCTTGGTGAGAATTTCCAGTCTCGCCGGTGAGAATCTGTTATCATACTTTATTCTCACCAAGGAGTGCATTTCTCGCAGCTCACCAGTGAGAATTAAAATATTCTCACTGACAGCGGTTAGAATAAAAATTGATTCTCACCAATTGCGTGAAAACGTCATTTTCTCGCTCCAGTCTCGCAATTTTTTTCCTATAGTGTAAGTCACACTGTTCCATGATACGAGGAGCAAAGTCAAAATATTGTAAAACAAATTCAACATCAAGTTATCTCCGTATATATTTGCAGGCAGACAGTGATAGAGAGTGCAACTGTAATACGACAATTTCGATAGTTTGTTTGCACATGTTTGCCATTAACGTCCACAGTTGTAGATCATGTGCGGTGTGTTTGACGAAAGACTTGAGTGCACTTGAGGTAAGAAGAAAGAGAAGATGTCCTCTTCTGAACAGATCGAACAACTCACCACTGATCAAGACCTGTTGCATCGAAAACATTTCAATAAATTGTGGCGCCCAAGTTGCAAACTAAGCAAGACAAATGCGTCAAATTATTCCTTATTATATTTTACAACAGCAGTAATAGGATTGGACTACGTGGGGAACATGTCTCTCTTTTTTGTCACTCTTTGAAAGCATGTCAATCAGTCGTGATAATGTCAGATGATCTCACGACGACAAGTGCATGCTTGCGACACATATATTGTAAATTGAAAGGCAACATAATAAGAATATTCACAGGGAAGAAAGTTGGGAGGAAACAGTTTGTCGAACTGTTCAACGTTTTCCTTTTGGTATATTATTGCGAGCGCATTCTGTTTTCTAATACATACTTGGCGATCGGAAGAAGATCACAGTTCCGGTCATATACTGATGTCAAGCGACATGCTGCAAACTACAAAATAACAAAAGAAACTGTTGCATTTTATAGATTTGTTAGATAGTTAGACAATTTATGCATGTAGCCAATGTGTTTTGAACTCAAACACGACAGCACAGGCCATTCTGACAGCTACATGACATGACATTGTTTGTTATGACGTTAATGATGTGTAGGGGTATCTACTAATGACAAACCGTTTCATGAAATGGATACAGGAATATGTCAAAGGCAATCAAACATAATTAGTGAAGTTTTCAGACGTCTTCTTTCTGTAAAGCTCGAGCTTTACAAGTGCGATTGATTTGATATCTTTCTCAATATCATTTTGTCACAGCCATACCGCACACATGCTTGAGTACGCTGTAATGATGCCATTTATAATGCGAGCTAGTCTCTTCGGGCTACATAGTTATGTATATTTCCTAAGAAATCAAAGAGAAAATGTTCAGAGGAAATTGCATTTCTTAGAAAAACACATCGACCTTGCAAAAACTTAACTACGTCTGTTTAGTTGTTTTTAAAATAATATACTGAGTGATGGGCATGTAACCATATGATTATAGGTCGAAGCAAAAACAGTCGTAGGATTACTAGCGGTTACCGAACCTCATTTTGACCAGCCAATCCTCATCACATTTTAAAGCCATTAATGACACAAGGGTACAAAATATAAAATATTCATTTAAATCTGGCAAAATATACAAATCCGCGCAACCTCGAGTAAGAGTTGTTAAGTCATCAATTTTTGCATACTTCAAACAAGCAGCACTGTGGCAGGCGATGCCAATGCTATGTACTCGATTTCATTCAAGCAGTGGGGACATGGAGACATAATGTCTTTGTTGGCTGCTGTTTATCACAAAGGACTTCCCAGTAAATATTAAAGAAAATTCTTCTTGGTTTTTCTGGTCGTACAACACAGTTAGTCTGTATTGACTATGCTGAGAGTGTTGCTTTGTCGTGACTTGACGTGCAAGCGTCTCAGACTAAGGGACTGCCTGAGATATACAGTGGTATTTGGGCTATGGAGAACCTCACCGTGCAACGCCAATTATATTCATTTAAATCAAAGCAACAACAACTTAAGCTTGTATAAAAGTTGCAAAAAACCGGAAGACATTGTAAACAGCCTTTTAAGACGACTATAAACGCATTTAAGTTAATGGAAACTGTACTTTGCCATAACACGTTGTCGATCTGTGGCTTTCGAGACAAAACATTGACCATTCATCAGACTACATTAGGATTTATCCCGCCCTTTCATAAAATAAAAAAGCCCATATTTTAAAGTATTTTAAACTAAAATACTTTAAAATAGACAGTACAAATTCTACTTTTATGCCCAACAAAATTACTATCTCATGATTATGTGCATACATTCTTATAACAAGAAAAAGCCCTGGTAAAAAGTGTGAAAAGAGAATAATCGTATTATTTTAACAACTGCCCAGTATCTTGATATTCCAAAATGTAATTTTACCATGTGATTATTCGAAACTTAAGGCTTTTCCTAGCTCTGTACGCATTCACTAACACTGACTCTTTTTTGACTAACATTACTGTATAGTTTTGGCGACAAATCACTGCGTTAGTTTTTGGTGACATAGTTTGAAATACGGCTCAGTGAAGACATCTCCAAAATCTAAAGTCGTCCAATCGGCAAACAAATCAAACTAATCAGTCATTCATTTTCGATTCCTTATTCGAGCAAAAACTAGGGTTGGAACTTGTACGCGGATGTACATTTTAAAAGCCTCTACACATAGGTGGCATATACACGGGCACGGGTTTATGTTCGGGAGAATACAGTATTGATTTGACCGTTTGTCTTTTATTATCTTTTGTATGAAGATGTAATCAATCATGTACAACATATATGCTGTCAACTTATTTCGTTGTAGTCGAGGGGCATTCCTCCTATGCATGGCCGATTAAAATTAGTGCGTAGCTGTATTATTCTTGCAACATAGTAGTCATCCAAAATACTATTTGAAGTCGGTCATATTGTGATCATTCCTTGTTGAAAGAATCAGACCATCTGCCTTGACGGTAAGTTTACATATGCTTTCTTTACTATGCAGCTGAAGGTTTTCACTCCAATGGCCGAAATTCATGATATAAATTGTGCTTAGTTTTTTATTGGATGTGTAATCATGGCCCATGTTTTTGTTTGCTCTTAATATGCTGATAAGTTGGAAATCATCCAGTGTGAAGCTTGACAGGTATGACAGCTGACAATATGTTAATACAATTTTCTGTGACTATGGTTCCGAAAAGCATGTTAAATGTATATTAACTTATCTGATATGAAACGAGTTGATAAGGATTACCTTTTTAAAGTGCACATTACTATTTCATGTTGGACGGGAGAATTTGTACACAATAGTTGCTGGGAAATTGTTGCCACAAAGAAAGTTTTGATTGTCCGGAATTTGTTATTTCTGTCTGTGTAAAAATCAAGACAAGAAGAAAATGAAAGAAAACGAAATCCCGACTAACGTACGCCTTTTGGAAAGGCATGTGCCCGGAAACACACTTTTTGTTAAATTTTGCCTCAAAATCCATTCTGCGCAATACTTTTCTTCGGAAACCCACCTAGAATTGTCACAGCCCGCCGAACTCCGCTGGCTGTAGGCTTCTGGTGATCATGACTTGAAATACTTTGCTCAGTCTGTTAAATTGAACTACAAATTGTACTTTATTTCGACAGTTTGTGTAGTTATGTGTTTACAAATGTGTAGCAAACAGTAAGCTTATGCCATTTTACTTGAAAAGAAAAGCGCGATCTTGATATGTTTTGTTTACCATTTTCTTTAAAAAAGCAAGACAGTGATATTTTGTGTTTGTCATTTCCTTCAATGTCAAAGGAAGACTAGGGTAGGAGAACTCGTTTTGAAAAAAGTTAGCATGAAAATAGGAGTACGCCACATTCGCAAATTGCACATACTTGTGTTATAAAACACTTTGCATCAGTTTTGTGATGTTGAGCGGATTTGAATATTTATTGCACTATACTATGCTACAAATGTGTCAGCCAAAGCAAAGGCTTCTTATACTTGCTCGAAAAGAGCCGAGTACAAATGTAACAGCTGCAACGTCGTTCCTTTGTCGACATTTATGTTTGCAACACAGCTAATAAATGCCATCAGAATTTCATAATGACAAGTATACCTTGTAACAGGGAACAGAAGCGGCAACTGTTTATACTCTATTTAATATTGTTATTCAACATACCAACATAGTTATTATTTTCAGACTCTCAACAGCATCCTTAAACACATATTCAACTTGTGAACAAAACACAGTATACATGGATATATCATCGTTAGCAATTGGACTAAGGAGAAAGGAATATGTAAAAGATAGAAATGTACAGTACATGCACCTTCATAGGCAATGTTGACAAAAGCTGAATATTGAGTATTTTGACATGCGGTAAATTAAAACTTGCCAGGTTTGAAATTATGACAGTAAACTGTGACGGTGAATTTTAAGAATTATTTCAGAGGTCGGGCACAATGGCTCAAAATATAGCCTCTAAAATCTCATAAAACGGGAAGAGAGACACCAAAATAGGAGTAGTACATCCCTGTAGGCCAATGACCTACAGCAAGCTTTTTGATTAGAAGACAGTCCTGTCATTGAGTGTTGGGTTCAACATTTTAATGCAATGTGTTGACTTAAATGCTTGCCCTTATAACAGTACGTGGTCTGAACATTTTAAATCATGTAGTGTAGATGTTCTTGATTGTATGGAAGAGGAAGAGGGTAAAAACGCGCTGAGATTTTTAATCTGACAGTGCCTCCACCTCCCGAGTAACTGTGGCGTACCGGGCAGCTTAAAATGTTCAAAAAGGCCCGATATTTCAGCTTGTTTGCTAAGTGAACTTATACAAAATATATCTTTATTTTTATTCGATTCTTACTTGTAATCATTGATGCGCTAATTTTAACTGGCTGTGAGAGTTGTAGCTGCAGGTGCCCATCAAAGATGCGGCTAACTCATCAAACTCTCGTGATATTTGTGCGATAGGGGTGCACTTGGTCGGGAAAGCATGGTGCATCCGAGTGTGCCCCGTACTTCGAATGCAGGCTGATATAATTTTGTTGCATGCCTAAAAACGTATTCCAATGAAGGTCAAGCCTACACCCTCCCTTATATTAGTGACAATATTGAGTTTAACAAAGAAAGCCTTCTCATAAAAAATACAGAGTGCGCTCCTTTTTGTACTAGCAACCGATCATTTTAGACCTTAAGTTGCTTTAAAAACATATCCTCGCAATTCACTATTGTGTCGTTTCAAACTCCTGCTAGTATTTGCAAGTTGTAGGTTATTATAGCTGTGACCTCCTCTTGTGTAAACCATACTTGTATCTTGTGTAAAAATACTTGAAGTAATGTTATATAATCTTACGTATTTATAGACAAATAGGATATATGTAACAGTGCATAGCCTTCACTGAAGGCTGTGTCTAGTGTGACACTAGACACAGCATTTTGACAGACGGTATTTTCACAGATATTAAGCAGACACAAAAATGTCACAGTAATATATCAACACTGCGATAGCGGGCAGCTATTCTTGTAGGCACTATGGGATGGGAGCAGACCAGCACCCATTTTAACAGTCGAGGGTCGAGATCAGCACTGGCAAAGTGGACAAACAAAGTACTTCATTCAGTGGTATTGCGCGTGTTCAAAGGTCAGTCGCTGACAAAACATGGAGCAGCAGAAGTTACAAGATTTGAAAGAAAAGATAACAGGCGGAGACATAGCCTAGAATCCTATTCGTCCGCTTGCCTCCGTACCTCCGACCCATTTCGGGAGTGGGTCGGAGGTACGGAGGCAAGCGGATGAATATGATTCTAGGCTAGCTGAGACAAGGCACTGCATTACTACATTTACTGTGGATCTTAGCTGTTGTGAGATGTGTACGGCCGCGACCACAATTGGGAATTTACCGTTATGGTACACGCCGGAGAATAACAGTCTGCTATCTCTGTGAAATTATACCACTAACTTGAAAGTGACGAGTTTTCGTGTATGGAGGTATTTGCTCGAGTCTTACATGGCAGAGACATTGTGTTGAGAACATGACAGGATCCGGTGACATCTTGAAAAAAAACAACTTGAAGGTACGTTTATTTCCAGTTTTATATTATACCATGTTTTTCCGGAAAGCATTTGACCATAGGTGTAACGTGTTTGGTTTAATCTTAACTATGACTGAGTATTAATAACTAATTAAAGGCGTGCTCAATTATGAAAATCATTACGTCTTAAAGTACAAATTGCCAGAGGCGTGTTCAATTTATAGGGAATGTGATAGTTTATTGTGACAATCAATTTGCCTGAAAGAGCATCACGTACAATATAAGTTGTTTGTCTATCTCGCAGTAAATATACATCATGTATCTTTCTCAATTCACATTCTTCTAATTATACACAAATCATTTGCAATTCAGGGCTAGGATAGGCGGCTGTCAATGTTAAGATGAAAACGTTGACGAATGAGACTGCGAGCTGCAACCGTAGACTGTAGAAGTGAACTCGCTTCTACTGTGCTAGCTGCAGTACAGTAGCTCGAGGTTTTGCCTGGGTATTTTGGTCGTACGGCAAGTTCATAAGATCACACTGACAACACGAAACACAAACAAAAAATCTGGAATGTTTACAAGCAGAGTGATTCTGACATCATGAAAGTGTGACAACGCATTATTATTCATAAATGTAAATTGTAATCACGTGATCATACGGAAAACAAATGTCACGTTTTCTGCCATGCACGACACTTAATTTTTTCATATATCAGTTGTTTAACTTAACATAACAAGGAAGGCTGACGTGGCTAATCTACATTGATGTCGACAAGGTCGAGAACAACCGTTTCTCTATTTGACCTCACGTCCACTAATAGATAGTAGAAGCGTGGAGGTACTTGTATTGAATAAGATCAGGTCTGAGAAAGCAGTCGGGAGACGGAGTCGTCTAGTACTATAAATGACTACCTTATTACTGTACAACACCTGGGTAAGAGACCGCGCATAGAGTCAACTAACGTGAAGTGTCTCCGTTGTCTGTTGAGGGTATAGATGTCTCAGATTTGGGACTCCCGTAGATATAGCTCATTAGGCGGGGAACATTTTCTATGAGTCATGACAAAGGCACGTGAAATTAGACATATTGTCTTAGTAGACTGGACCTCTGGTTGGTAAAATAAAAGCAGTGATGTGAAGCGGTGCCTCAAAGTTTAATCGTAGAAGAAATGCTGAGTATCCTGATTAAGACACTGTATTAATAATGACGTAATACAAGAATATATTTCCTAACAAATACCGGCTTACTGTAAGTGTTGACTCGATCACAGTCCCTCAACACGTAACGTGGCTGAAAACAGTTACAGCTCTGTTCAGGAAAATCTTTACGCAAGTATTTACACTATCAGTTTGCATTACACTGTACATGTTATCTCAATCTTATAGTTTCTTATTAGCTACATATTTGTAGTTTGATTTTATAAATAATGTTATTAGTATTTCTTAAATATTCTTACCGTCAAATTGCCAGCGATCTTTAGTCTTCACTAGGTTTCAGAAAATTCAGCTTATCTGTTATAACTTTCCATTTCTGAGGAAATGGAAATCACGTAAACTAGTCATTTATTCATAGATCATGTTGCTATGGATCCGTAGCCCCACAACTCACTTTGCTAGTGAAACTAGCGAAGGGCGGGAGTGGTAGGGCTAGGAATCCACAGCAACAGATCATGATGCAAATCACTATGTTGACATAACTATGTTTGGCAGAACTGTGTGGTTTTACAAGCTGCAAGACACACAACTAGAGATGGCGTAACAATTTTTCGTCATCTGTGAATGCAAATTTGATATGTTGTAAAGTAACCCGTACACAGCCACACGTTTTGAAATTTTAAATTGTTTAGAAATCTTCACATGAAAAAACTGCCTATCAGACGGCTTTGATATTTATGATATAGACAGCTAAGAATGACCTATTTCAGATTTCTTTACATTGTGCACAAATAAGCAACTTTGTAATTGTAAGGCAATTTTTGTCATTTTTGATTAAAATCACTTTAAGAAAACCCTCTTGCGCGATAGCTTTGACATTTGATATACAGGTTCACAGGAATGCTATATTAAAATAATGATAAAATCTACAAATTTGGTCAAAACATTGTTTATTAAAATGAAATTGTCTGATACCTTTGATATATTGTATAAATGTTCCTTTAGGTGAACCAAACGCGACATTTTGAAGTTATGATTAAATCTTTGATTTTGTGTTTTTAGGGCAATTTACCATTTTCGTTTTCTTTTTCTCGAGAACTGCCCGTTTGATAGCTCTAATAGTTAGTTTACAGGTTATGTTACATGATATATTGAAATTATGATGAAACCTGCAATTTTGTATTTTGGGGGCAATTTTGCCGCTTTTGGTCAAAAAATTTGCTTCTAAAACACTACTCGTCTGATAGCTATGAATTGGTTTTCAGGTTCCTATGGATTATTTTAATATTATATATGAATTAATGATGAAATCCACAATTTTGTATTTTGTTTCCATTTTTGCCATTTTTGTCAAACACTTTTTCTCAAAAATTACTTGTCGGATAGCTTTAATGTTATATAGAAAGGGATTATATAAATGTGATATCTTCTAATTTATGATGAAGTCTTCGATTGTTTACTTTCAGCTATTTTTGCCATTTTGGTCAGGCCATCATGAAATCAGCTATCAAAGATTTCCACCTTCCTAACTCAGCAAGCTCTTTGGTCTTTAACTCCTGTGGAAGTTTTAGAGACAAATTTAGGTTGGACTACAACGTATACTAACGAAAATTGCTGACCTGCAGATATTACATAACAGAGTTTATCGTACTGTGATACACAAACTACAAACCTGCATTTTAACTCAATGATGTGTTTTTATACCAATAGGAGGACAGGTATGCTCAATGCAGAGTGCGATAATCCGAGGAGTGAATATTAGAAATCCCGGTATGTGTAAAATACAGCTGACTCTAAACGCACGTTTACCATAAAAAGTGAGTATTTTTTTTACTCAGATTTGAATTCTGCTCAATACTACTTGAACTTGTACATGTTAACTCTTCTTCTTTTTAAAATTAAAATGCAACTGCTTTATAGTCCCCAAGGACGAAGTCAGGGTGACTCGAATATTGTATTTAGTCTGTCCGTGTATCTATGCGTCCACTCCAGCATCTGTATATCTCTGACATGCCTGCATGAGTGAGATCATGTCGTCGATACTGTGCTGGTATTTCGCGGCGCCGGCATTGTTAGAGTCAAAACAAAGAAACGTCAGCTTGATCACTTGCGTCCCAGAATTTTATTATTCTGTGCGCCAATTTGGAAGATTATGACACCTACGTCGATTTCTTTAAAACATGGCACAATAATAATCACAGTTTGCATGCATATGCAAGTCATTTGTGATTTCTATGGGACCAATTTGATAACAAGTTGGCAATTTCTTATGTGTATTTTCCGTTCACACCCAAATAACAGAGATGCGCGACAGTCAATCTGCTTAAATGACGGCCAAATGTTAACAGTTTGTAGCAGACATATGCAAGTCGATGTATTTTTTATCTTATCAAATATGACATTCGGATTATCTTTTTGTTATGATAATATCTTGGGTTACAATATTAGCAAAAGTATATAAAATGATCGATAAAAAACGTTTCACACAGATGCATGTAATATCAAACGTGATGTTACAGAAAAGATGACAAAAATGCTGTGGTGAATACACTGTACGTGTGTGTAATTATGAATCTCACAGATTTCCTATTGTTCAAAATACAAATAGTAATTTGCCTGAACCCGAGTGTCCCACTTACGAGAAATGACCGAAATAGGAAATCAAAAGTAACAAAAACGTTTGTTGAATTCTTCAGTTAAGGACTTTTGCTGTCGTCTGTTGTAGGCAGCGGCATCCACTAACTGTTCAAATTCCAAGCATCCTCTCCAAAACAATTGGATTGATTGCTTTGAAATTTACAAAACAGGCTCCTTAGTGTGATTTACATGAAATGTGTAAAATTGTCACTATCAAAATTTGGATATTAATTTTTGTACTTTGTATCATTAGACTGACTTAAAAGTAATACCCCGGTAGTGTTGTCACAACATTACAATGACTATGTAGACGTAGTGCTAGGTATCGTAGATTAGTTACATGAAGCATGAACGGTCATCAGAAAGCTACCGAAACATGAGCTAATGCGACATTCTGTCTATTCCAACATGAAAATGTAAAACTTCATCATCAATAATGATTACATGTACATGTACCTATAAAACGGTAACTTTGAGTCCACCATTTTGACTGTTACGTCATGGAATATGGCGATATCAGTGATAGGTCAAAAATTAAGTTAGGCTTTAAAAACCTTTGTCCTTTAATATTCAGATGCTCGATGTGATATCAACATTAACAAACATGAAATTGACGAAACGAGGGGAATAACACGACGGCGTACAAAAGTTTTACAAAGCAAAGATATCAACTCTTAACAAATAATAACTATGTAATTTTGTTGTTGAGAAAGTCACCTATCAATCATTCATGTGAACAACTTTAAAATGATCTAACTTGTTGAAAAGTCTTCTAAAATGCCTCATAATTATTATTCTGTCAACGATTATGTACTGGGTATTTGCACTGTGGTCGGCTTTCAGCAGTGATAATTATTCACATCACTCTGCCGTTGTTTTATGCATTCTGCGACAAAATACGTACACGTACTCATTTATTTATTAACTCAATTCAAAAGTTACGGAAGTTAGCGGATTTCTGTGAAAATTGATGTTAATGTCGCAAGGATGCATGATCTGTGTCATCTTTGTACAAATCATGATGATGACTGCAGTATCATCTTCTGGGGCCTGATTTTTTGCTATTTTGGGTAAAACATTTAACACCCTCTTCTTAAAACAGCCATATCCAATCGCCTTTGTATGCAGTTTCTCAGGGGCGACCTGGCTGAGATTTGTTTAAAGTGTGATAAAACTTGCATACTTGGGTAATATGTGTCAGTCATTGTCAAACAAACCCTCTTTAGGATAGTTGAGCCGTGCTAAAATGTTATTACTCAAAGTGTGCCACAATGCATGGCGCAATTAGTTGGCTTTGTTTGGTCATGTAAATGATCTATGGCTTTACTCTTTGCCATCACAAAAATATGATGTTCACGTTATTTAAAAACTTACTATACAAAGCAAATGATGTTCTCTAATTTTAAATATGAATGTACAGAAAATGGCTGCGATTTTATTGTTGGAAATTGAATTCAATTCAAGATGACAATGTGTTTTAAATAAATATGTAATTATATCGGGAAAAAACTGAAACTTCTGACAGTCGTTTTTCAGGCTTTTGTTGCATGCGTCTGCATCAGTTTCTAGATTTTCGCCAAACAGCGCATTGAAATACAGAGATCTCAGCGTGTTAACACGGACTGTGCTGCATTGTTACTTTACTGTTGATAATCAAATTCATGTACGGAACAAAATTACATTTTAATGAAAATAATGCACTGGTAATGCATCTGATACACTAATTGACGTCAACGGACAAAATATTTGCGAATTTCAAAATGATTTTAATATCTCATATGATCATCAAATTTATTTTGTCTGAAGAAAGTGATTATATTATGACAGAGGTGCAAGTCTCTGAAGACTTTGCTTGCTTTCCCTAGCAGAATAACTTTCGTTATAGTTGTAACCAAACTTTTGTTATAGTTGTTGTGATTTTGTAATGTTTACATTACTCCTTTATTTCTCAGAAACTGGTGGTTAATATGCATGCAGTTATTCGATAAGAAAATACTCAAGAGCTGATTTATTATATCAATAACATTACCATTAACGATTTGCACATGTATATTTTGATAATCTGTGTACTTTGTTGCTCTCCACTTCGAGCTACGAACTTATGAGATGAGTTTATTGTCTAATGAATCTTTTGTTCTCGCTGAACTTTGCACACGTCTTTGGATTTACCCAGAAATAAAATTGGTCTAAAACTCATCCAGAATTAGCACTGCCAGGGTTATCTTGCAGTTAAGCTGTACTCTATAGTTACCTGTCATTGTAATATTCAGTGTTTACCTATCTTTTACCCGGAATGATTTCCTAACAAAGCGTTATTATTTCTTACATAGATAGCCGATGCACTCATGGATTGGTTGGAATTCTTATAGCTCGAGTCAAACGAAAGCTAACTGTGATGAAGATTTTTGATGGCTAGCCGATCTCTACACGGGGACACAATGATTTTTTCTTTGAATGTCTGTCAAGATTGTATTCAAAAATGTTTATGATGTAAATAATTCGTATGCAAATTCAGTTAATTGTCGTCATCCACTCCTGTTTTCAGCCAAAATAAACAAACAAAGGAAAAATTGTTAAAGTAAATAAAGATATATTACACCCAGTTTAGGTAAAAAGTCAGACAGTATTGAACATATCGTAGAGGTACTTTGGATGTTGTGGAATTAACATTTATTGTGTCAGTTACAAGTGTTTGGGAATCATGCTCTCACCACAGGAGTTCACGTCAGTTAAGGTATGAACGAAAAATATTACTGAAAGTGCATATAGGGCAGAAAACTCTTAGCTAAGTGTAACATTTAGTGTTTGATTTTGTGTATACTTACGTCTCTACAGGAATGCAATATGAAGTATACTCGAATATAGAAAGGAAATTCACAATAATGAATCTTTGGATTCCGCTTCCAATGAGATTTACTGATTTTCCACATTGAATAGAGAGTGGTCAATCAAGATCGTACGTCACCACACAAAATTATAACTAAAATTGGTCATTATTTTGTGATCCATCCTCTTAAGAGGTTACAGTGTCATGATGATTATCATAAATGTAAATATTATACATTGTAAATATTACAGCTTTATTTTGCTTCTGAGAAAGATAAGGTCTCAATTTAGTTTCAATCATAAAAATATTGGGAGTGGTACAGTTAGTTAGTTATGGTGTTTGTTGGAAATACAGGTAAATTTAACGTGTATCTAGGAGATCTCCGACAAGTGCAATTTTTTTCCTGCCAAAATATCAAAATGCAATCACACAATCCATGTAAGACAACGCTAAATATGCAAAGTAAGCAGCTCAAATGTATATGCGATGAAAATTCATTTTGTTTTTCTTTGTTTGTGTCCATAATGATCGACATACGAGGAAACCAAGGGTAAAAAGAAAGGTGTTTGCATTGTGCAATTGTAGTAACCGTTACATGAAATGTACACTCTGCAATTATCATTTGTTTTGATATAAAATAAAAAAATAAGAATTGAATCGCCATATAAATATGTGTGTGAATGTTTTCTTGGCTACAGCACTACGAATTTTTGCATTGACTACGAGAACATAGCTCTATTTACTCAACAGTCACATGTAATTACATCAATACGAAGGTATCAAATCAGCACATGTTTTCCGACCGAATTTTATTCAGAATTAAAATTTTGACAATGCTGAGAAGTGATATATTCTTGAAAGAAATGCAACTAATAAATTAAGAGATATCAGTACTGTCAGCACATTCATTTGTACAAGCAGTATAGTGGGAGTCAAAAGAGGAAAATATCCGCCAACTTATCTATGCAAGGCACTGAGTTCAATCACTCCTATAAAATATCTGTTATCCACCCAAATAGTTATTTTGATCAGTGGCCTTCAAAGTAAGTCTTGAGTAACCCATGACGAGAGACTGAATTGTGATTTTTTTTTCAAAATTTTGCGTTCTACTTGATCAACTAATGGTTCTTGTGTACGTTTTATGACATCTATGCGTTTTGAGTCCGGGATATTTTGAGTACAAATGTACAAAAATCATCTTTTATGTATATCGATAGAGGTCAATTTGATAATATTAATGGCAATATTTCTAGAGGAAAAACAAAATGTGCATCCCCTAATGGCCATTAATGTGATGTTGAGTAATGCACTGACAGATATTCTAGCTGGGGTAAACAAAACTGGCCATTTATGTAACCGGTGAATTGATACCTGTCAGTTTTGTAAACAATGATTAGATAGTGGCTGTTAATGCAGCCATTGAGCCAATTATGGCCTTTATCTGGCCATAAGAGCAATTTAAAACTGAATTTATTTCAAAAGTGAAAGCATGAAATAATTATTGTTTGCATACTTTTATAGCACATGATAGGGAGTGATAGAAATTGACACTAAAGTTACGAAACCAGATGTGAGTCCGAAACAAAATGGAAATTCCAAACGGAATCTGGAAGCTGTTATATATATAATTTTACTCAGCATGATTTGAATTAATTGCATTTTAATTTTAATACTAAATAATTCCGGAAAATATAGTTATGGATTTATTTGCTATAAGCATTTGATACAAGAGAACAATATTCCCAACATCACGGGCACTCTGTTGTTCTTAAATGATGATGTATGAGCGTGTAAACATGATTTCGTGTTTTAGTTTCCGTTTGCCGCTGGAGAACTTACATCGTGATTTTAAAAAAATAAAAACCTCAACAAAATGAGGTATTTTTAATACAAAAGAAACAGTCGCATTCTGCTGGTTCACCCAATTGATTATTCTTTCTCTCACGCCCGGTCATTCTGCACCGTGGCGTGCTCGGCAGAGTTCCCACCAACGCGTATTTACCGCAACCATGAAGTGCGTATTTTAAGTTCGGCGGAGAATGACGATGGTACTTTGCTATGACTACCGTGTACATGAGCGCGGTGGCTGGAATTGAACGTTCACGCGACGACAGCTATGCACGCGAGCGCCTCTTAACTGTCGTCTGTTGTCCCGGCCTCAGAAATGTATACATACAAGGGTATGCTCAAATGAACATGGAACCTGACGATGTGCGTTACAAAAAAGGGAGACAGGGGGGACAGATACTTTTACCCTCTAGAACGTCCGCAAAAGGTAAACAATTTTTTACTTTTGCAATGTAACTCACTGACGATAGAAAGTAAAATGTAGAATGAAAACAAAGGAAAAAATGTGAAAATATAACCCTTGACCTGCCAGGCTTGTTCACATTTCGTACGACCAAAACAGACTGAGTAAAAAGAAATGCATATTTGAAAAAAATCTTTCGGGTTTTATTGGAAGGCTTTCACTAAAACTGAAAAAAAACTTAAATTTTCTTCTTTGGAATATTATATTGGAAGGTTTTTACTACGAAGAGAAATAAAAAATATGTCCTTTCTTCTGCGCATGACGAAACCACAGAACGGCTTCGTATTTGCGACGTCCGAACATCCAAAGTTGCTACCGGATAACGACAATTTGTAACGCACATAGTCAGGATTAGCGATGCATTTATTCTCGGTCATATTTCGAATATTTACTATATGTCTGTCATTATCATAACTTGATGTGTGCTACGATGCCATTTCAAATTCCATACGTCGTTTTCGCGACGGAATTCGACTCACTTCATCGGTAAATAATGTCGTCCAGAAATGATTTGCACACCCTTGTGTATACATATGATTATGTGAAACGACACAGCGCAGGTCGCGCGAGCGTGCGTATAGTAATTACGTATGGTACGCGTATGCGTGCGTCGTTCCGCCGCGGCGTTTAGCATCGAAAGAATCCGGTCGATGTGGTCGCTTGTGACGTTCACGTAGACACGTAGTCGGGGACCACTTTGAGGTCTTCACAAATGTACCTATCTAAACCATAGACCCTCGAGAAAAACCGAAATAGTCCACTTTGTTTTAAAGACCGAAGATCAAATTTTGATACACAGATAAAGTGTTGGTCGGTAACTCACCTCTTGGTGTAAATAACTTGGGATCAATGATGAAATACTTCTCTGAAGCAGCGCATTTTGGGTGAGATGCACACAAATATCAGGGCGACAGTGCACCGTGCACTTTGCTTGATATTGCGGGAGTCGAGACGCGATATATCCTACCGCTCTTTAAAATGAAGATAGTATTCGTTCATACACAAATAAATTGACACTTCCTCACAGTAACGGTATGTCAGATATTCTTTACCGAGGTGTCCTAACGATGTAGACCAAGAAGTTCAAAAGAACAATGGGATGACTCCTGGCGACTGCGACGAAATTTGACATCACATGCAATGAGTAGTGTCAGCGTCCGGCTCTCGCTGTATCGGGCAACACATTCTGCACAACTGTTCATCACAGTTGCAGTCATCGCACGTCTGGATTATTTCAAAACTGCTTTTTTCTGCTACAATTAACGTCTAAATTATCCATCAAAATAGATCCTGTAACTTCACTGTGCCACCTCTGAATGTCGCGACGGTCGACGTATATACCCGTATGCGGTACAGAATGAGACAAATCTATTTTTAGTATATATGCCAAAAAAGCCAGGACTATTGTTCTTATATTAATCTACGAAAAAAATTGTTACTTTTTTTTTTGATTTGAACTCTTGACCCATTTTTCTGTGTGATTGCATTGCAGGTATTTTTTTTGACAAGTAAAGTGTTCGTGTTGCATGCGAATAAAATGTAATGTTGATGTGAACGTAATGCGTATTTATATTATCGTAGGATACTGTGTGCCTGTACGTAATCCCAACTTATAAAAATGCTCGGTCTCGGGCGCTGAATTTCCGACGTTCGATCTCTCAGACGTCCGTTTTCTGCATTTGAGGCTTCAAAGTGATGAAAATATCCAAGTAAGACAACAAAGACACACAAGTTGATATAATATAATAGCAATAACCCCTGCCGCAGTCGGGTATACACTCGATTTTGGTACAATGCGCTCCATATAGCACTCGCCTATCGGCTCGTGCTATATGTCGCGCATTGTACCAAATCTCGTGTACACCATTCTGCGTCGGGGGTTATTGCTTAAGTAGAACCATTTCATTTGAAAAAATGCCTGGCATTACTACTTTAAAATGACTTTCCTTGACACCAGAAAGTATATGGAAAATGGGGTTAAAGTTTAAAATCTGCCTGAAACTTCCTCGCTTTATAAGTTTCTATATGCTCTCAAGTATGTGGTTAAAGCAGGTAAAATGTACTATAAAGTAGTCATATCTCTAAATACTGACGAAATTGTCAATACTGCAACATACCGAATCACTGGTGAAGAGTCTCGTAAACTGTCACAAATTAAATGTGTCAAAGTGCTTGTCATAAAAAACAGCCGACAAACCAAAGGAGGTTTCGTATTCTATTGTACGCATATATAGGCACAGTACTGAGGTATATAACCAGTTTGACTCAAGATTTAATCTAACAGATGTCATGATTGCAGAATTGAAGGTGAAATGCAAGTTAAATTTCAATGTTCATACACTGTTCCTGAACGTCAATAACACAGTGTGGCATATTGGGTAGTGTGTTCCTGTACACACCAAGGATATCTATGAAACATTTGAAAATCTCAATACTATGGATCTCTAAATACTATGGAAGAAAGAGAGGCCAAACATCAGAGGTTACAAGAATAAACGAAAACTTTCCACCAAAAAACAGGTGGTCACTTGGGTTCCGCCATGAATTTGTCATGTTGTACTGGTTGCGACAGAAAGTTCCCGAATCAGACACATATCGGAAAGAAACTCACTGAGAAACCAGGGGGAATGAAAAATATATCCCCGAAAATATTTCTCAGATCCCAACTACTGCTTCTGTGAAGAAATGTCAAATCCAGGTCAGATTCACGTTGTGCATATTGCTCTCACAATTTAATGCCAAATCAGCTGTAAAAGTCTGTATTACCCCACCTTTAAAGAAACTATTCGAAACACACAAATAGAGTCTATACTGTATGCAGTAATACAGTTCACTTTCAGAGCTGTCCATGGTGTCTTATTGACATAATCAACAAGTAATCATAAGGACTGATTGAGTGTTCTAACAATTATAGTGTGAATTTCAAATACTTTGCAATATATATATATATATATATATATATATATATATATATATATATATTACATTGGGTCTGATCACTTCCCTCTAAATATAGTATGTAATCTTGAGGAACTTCAAAAATATGAGTTTACGCAAAATGACCCAACATTTGATAAAATTGATTGGTCATGTTTAGATGACGCCACTGTATGTAATTATCATAGTTGTACTGAGCATACTTTAAGCGGCATAAGTCTTGATGCAGAGGCTTTTGTTTGTCGTGATCCTTTTTGTAAAATTCCTTCACACTTGAACAGTATTGATGAATTGTACAATGACATTGTAAATGCATTAGCATTAGCAGCTTCACAGAGCATTTCTCCATGTGTGAAGCGTAATTCTCATAAGTCTGTTCCTGGTTGGAATTATTGTGTAAAAGAACACCATTCTCTCGCTCGAGATGCCTTTATTCTGTGGAGAGAAAATGGCAGCCCTCGTCAAGGGCCACTATTTGATCTTATGAAAAAAACACGTTCTAAATTTAAGTACTTTTTGAGGTTTTGTAAAAGGAATGATGAGCAAATGCGGTCTGATGCCCTTGCTGAACACCTTTCAAATAGAAATACGAAGCAGTTTTGGAGAGGAGTAAGTAGTAATAAGAAATCTGCTCCTCTGTCTTCATCTGTTGGTGGATGTTATGGCCACAATAATATCGCTAAAATGTGGCGCGACCATTTTGCGGGCCTAATGTCATCTGTCACCGACAAAGGTAGTGAATCCTATGTTATGAATGGTATCTCAGGAGTTGACATATACAATGACATGATTGTCAGGACAGACGAGATTGTTACGTGTGTCAGTAATCTAGCTTGTGGAAAAGCAGTAGGGCCCGATGGTATTTCTGCTGAGCATTTGAAAAATGCCGACAGACGTCTTCACCTGTTGCTGTCAATTTTATTTACAAGTGTTCATATTCATGGTTATTTGCCATCTCCCATGTTAGATACAATCTTAATTCCCATTGTCAAGGATAAAACCGACGATGTTACATTGACTGGCAATTATCGCCCAATTGCTATTGCTACTGCAATTTCTAAGCTTTATGAATTTTTGTTACTTCACAGATGTGAAACATATCTTGATACTAGTGATCATCAATTTGGTTTTAAGACCCACCATTCTACAGACATGTGTGTTTTTCTTCTGAAAGAGACCATAGACTTTTACAAACGTTATAACAGTCCAGTTTTCTTGTGCTTTTTAGATGCCACAAAGGCGTTTGACAGAGTCAATCATTGGACTCTGTTTCGTAAGTTACTTGACAGGAATGTTCCTGTGTATATTGTTAGAATCTTAATATGTTGGTACCGAAACCAAAAATTTCGTGTCAGATGGGGCTCTGTCATTTCTGAAGCTTTTCATGTTTATAATGGTGTTAAACAAGGAGGTGTATTATCCCCTCGTTTATTTAATATATACATGGATAACTTAAGCAACTTGCTATGTAAAACTAAAATAGGTTGTCACATTGCGGGACATTGTCTCAACCATTTGATGTACGCTGATGATATAGTCCTTATATGTCCCTCTGTTAAAGGTCTGAATAGACTTTTAAAAACTTGTAGTTATTATGCATCTTCACATGATATTGTCTTCAATGCAAATAAGTCAAAGTGCATATTTGTAATGCCAAAGCAATGCGGAATCACTCGAATTCCTCATGTGTATTTAAATGGCTCAATACTTACTTTTGTAAAGAAACATTTGTACCTTGGGGTTATGTTAAATAATTTAGGAAATGATGTTGATGATATTAAGCGACAGATGAGGAGTTTCTATGCAAGTGCCAATTCTTTGATTAGGACTTTCTATAAATGTTCTTCTTCAGTTAAAATATGTCTTTTTAAGGCATATTGTTCTGCTCTGTATTGTTCCCATCTTTGGAGTATTTACACTGAGAAATGTATCAATGATGTCAAAGTTGCATATAATAACGCTTTTAGAATATTGTTGGGTATTAGACACCGACTGAGTATTTCAGAAACTTTTGTCAGTCAGTGCATCATGACATTTCAAAGTAAACAACGGATGGCTCGTTCTAATTTCTACGTTCGTTTGATGGAAAGCGAAAATCATCTCATCGCAGCAGCTTTATCTTTTGATATAATTCGACACAGCATCTTTTGGCGCAAGATTTTTTCAGAATGTTTTTAAACTTTATGTACTTTTGTTCCAAGTGAAGAGTATGTCTAGTTTTATTTTATTTTCTTGTAGAGTAAGTTTTTTGTGTTTTCCTCTGGTTTTATGAGTACGTTCTCGAATTAAAGAATAAATAAAAAAATAAAATAAATATATATATATATGGCTTTGCATCATTCATATGATTGATCCTCATTACCAATAACCGATTTCCAAGTTGGTGACCGGTGTGCGATACCTGTTGAAGCCTTTAGGATCCCTAGGCTGAAAGCTTAGGTGATGTGTTTAGCCTTCTTACTCACCATTCACGCACATTAGAATGAAGAGCCCCATCTAAAAGAAAGGACCGCCCACATTGAGCTGACTGATCCATTAGCTCAGTTGGTAGAGCAACCGAAATGTATCGGGGGTTGTGGGTCATTTTTCATTCGTCACTGTATTTCATAAACAATCATATGGTGACTCATTTAAAATTAACCTTGTTTGTTTGGCTTTGCATCATTTCATATGATAGATCCTCATTACCAATGACCGAAGCATGTCCGAAGATTACGCAATGTCCCCAATATTTTATTCGTTCATTATGCATGGCACAAGGTCTCGTACCAACATATTGGAGATTGAGAAAATTACTTGAAACATTGACTGTAAGCTTAACATGAAGACTTCCAAAGGACAATTTAAAAGTACAGTATACAATATTTGCCTTTTGAGAATTACAAATAAATACTGATAAAAACTGATAAATAAAACTAAAACGTTATTTCCGAAGAGTTAGAACATCAGTTTTACATGATTTGGGATAGAGTGCATCGAATTTAAACTTGTACCTTTATCACAATTTATTTCAGGTGTTTAATGCAGGCCTGTCAAGCAAAACTTACTGAGAGTGACTTTCGGAGTGAACGTTCAAGTAGGTGAATTCAACGAATGTGTTACAACATTTTTCTCGATAAATTAAATGACAGGTAAGCAATAACAGCTGTACTATTTACGTTTACGCCATGCTTGTATATTCATTGCCATGGTAATTTTATGTCGTAGCTTGAGATTTTGGAAATCTCAAAGGCATATATGAGTATATGGCACATTTTTAAAATATAAACCTGAAACTGGTGTTATAATGCAATGTTTATTCAGTATTTCATGCTTTGTATAAGAGAGTATAAGCTCCATGACGAAGCTTAAAGTCTTGATCTATTCCTATATTTACCGAGGAGGCTCATGAAATCATTTTAATAGTTACTCAAAATTTTAGCATTGGCAATTCTTCTAACTGTAATTTTTGCTTTAATATGAGATTGCATTGTCATTGTGTTTTAACAATCCGTTTCATTATTAAATTCATTCATGAGAAACCAAGCCGGCACAAACCTTGTAGGTTCATATCTCGCCTAATCCCCTAAACGGCAGTAAAAAACGCCGTTTGCCGGATTACAGCCAAAGGTGAGAACGAGTTGATCAACACAACGAACCTCTCGGAGAGAAATTTTGTCTTAACAAAGGATGGTCACACTGGACGATGGCTATGTTGTTAATACCTTGTCATGATTGACATGTTTAATGGGATGCGCGGCACGCGTCGCAGAATGACAGTATATTCTATGCGAGCCGACAAATCGGAAAACGATGCAACGATGAATGATACCCGTGAATGTACTAATTCTGTGGCAAGCAAATGCCGCCTAAAACATTAAAAACTCCATACCAACTCTCCCCGTATTCATCTATCGCACATCGACTGCTTCTTGTGTGTTAAGGTTCAAAAACAAGAAATTGACCTGTTTAAGCTAACAATTCTCTAGTAGTTAATAAACTCAGAACCTTTGTAAATTATATATTTTCGGAAAGTCTAGATATAGGGGAGCATTTTGATTACCATAGAGTCAACATTGTGTACATAACTATCACATGACAGGTAATTTGCATAACCTTTCAAAGTCGGCTTTCCCTATGTTTTGTCTCATTGCTTAGAGGTATAAGGCTGAAATTTGTGTGAGTGCAAGCTGTTCTTAGGATTTCAAAAGTGTGTCTCAGAATATTTTTAAACCTTTCAAAACAATTTTATGCCAGAAAAACTTCCAGAGCGGTGAGTTTAATTCTAGTTGATTTCTTTAAAATTGTGCTCCAAAAAAACTAAGCAAGATATAAAAATCTGAGACACACTTCGGACAGCTTGCATTCCAGAATGTATGAGTCAGATACCTTGAAGAATTGAGGCAAAACATAGGGAAAACCGATTTTTGAAAGGATATGCAAATTACCTGTCACGTGATAGTTATGAAAACAATGGTGACACTGTATATCTAGGCTTTTAGAGAATGTACAATATACGGGGATTCTGAGATTATTAACTACCAGAGAATTGTTAGAGTAAAAAAGGTCAATTTATTGTCTTGGAACCTTAAGCTATGTGTTGCAAATTACATGGTACAATATTCAGTTTTTTGTTTTCCGATACACGCTGGCCGGCCGTGCTGCAGTAAACACTGTGATACACGACGACCGGCCGGTGGACGTAATATAGTTAGGGAGCATTCGTTTTTTACAGGGAGGGGGGGTCGGTGGAAATCAGGGGGGTTGACTTTTACAAAACCGCTTTTTTGGGGGGGGGTCAAATTTTTACAGTCAATGATTGAAGGGAGGGTCAAATTTTACAAAGGTTTGTATTGAGTTATGGAAAAAAATGACTTTGGAATTTCACCGAAATGTTGCTTGTGTAACCGATGTTTCGATACGGCAGAATAATAACCGACCGAAGCTCAGCCAAATTTATTTCTCTAGCAGGGCCAACAAGTCCGAGACTGGCATTAACCTCTCTAGAGCAGCAACAGAGCATGTAGCCCTGAGTACAGGTCTGTGTGTTCCTGGCGTTATACGGCCTCCACCACAGCCATGCAACGGTCTGTGGAGATAACTTGGTCTCTGCAGCGAGATTCAAATGGGGATCTCCATGGGTAAACAACTTGTCGAGTACCTTATGTTTCAGAAAATGAGCGGTTTTGGACGTTAGGAGAAGTTAATCGCATCTTTTCTGGGATTGGTTAGGAGGTAAAGGTAGGCAGGGAAAGGATTTTGCCCCAATAGAGCAGAATTTCGGCCAAAAAGACCGTTTCTTCATTGCGGTCCAGATCCAGGCCGCAGAGACCTCAGTTCTCTTCATAGACCGTTGCAGGGCTGTGGTAGAGGCCATATAATGCTGGGAACACACGTGCACAGACCTGTACGCAGGGCTACAGAACATGGGGCATGAAATGAGGAACTAACACACAGTCATATAATGTAACAAACAACTTCTGTATATTACTATATTGTGTCAAATATCGGGGTCTACATATAAAATAGTAAAACCGTACTTCAAAACTATAAATATTACTCCATGGTAACAATAACCATACTGATCGACCTACCGACGGCAGGAGTCGACGCACTTTCAGAACAAAAAGTCTGTTCAAACCCTTTAACAATTTCTATGGAAAACTTAACGTTACCGCAGAGCTGCAGAGGTACCTAAGACTTGACCACGCGGCTCGGAAACAAAAACAGTTCACACGCGACTTTAACAAATGTTCGATGATGAGCACAATTGTAAGTCCGACTTTCATGTCCGCACATGTTATTCGGCGACAACACAAGCAATTCACTGGTAAGCAGCGTCCAGTTCAGCCACCATGGGCGCAGCCATCTTAGATCTTTGTTTACTTCCGGTCGGCTCCGGGACATGCCGAACTAATCTGAAGTCTTCCTCTGCTAACTCCGCGCATCGACAAAAGTTCAGTGGAACAATCATAAATAATGTTCTCATGACAATCTCAGACATCTGACTGAACTCATAAATGGAATAAAGTTCGCAGTTAACACACAATTTGCTGCAGAAAGATCAGCTTTCAACTTGTGGTGATACCATCTCAGCGTGCAGTGCGCATATTGCATATATACGGCACGGCTTTCAAAGTTTCACTTGTGTGAGCAATGTTCGTTCGATCGACTAAAGTAGAGGATGGCGTAGGGTTTAAATAAACAGTCCGATCCGCATAAAGTTCGATCTCTGCCACTCACCGGTTTCTTTACATATCTGCTGACTTGAGTAAAACTCAAAATAGAGAAATATCTGACTTAAAAAGCACACGCTGACACTCAAACCTTCCAGTGCAGCATGCAACGGAAAACACTCTCTGGAAAGTTCCCGTCTTGGACTCCCTAGGTATACAGTGATAACACACAAGAACTCCCAGGCAAAATAGAAAATACTCCATACATAATCTATGAGTAGCTATGCATTATTTCTTTAAATACAAAATTAGCTAAATCTGTGTATTTATAGACTCTTGATTATTGATATTAATGTACTTGATAAGACTAGGGTAGTTACCAGTGCATGTGTGAGCAAGAAATTTGATTTTGGAATTTCACCGAATTGTTAATGCACTATCTTGTCAGAGGAAACTATGAATAATTTTTTTCCAATACAAAAGTAGTTAAATTTGTGTATTTATGTACGCTTGATTATTGATATTAATGTACTGATTAGACCAGGGTGGTTACAAGTGGATGTTTGTGCAAGAAATTTGATTTTGGAATTTCACCGAATTGTTAATTCACTATCTTGTCAGAGGAAACTATGAATAATTTTTTTCCAATACAAAAGTAGTTAAATCTGTGTATTTATGTACGCTTGATTATTGATATTAATGTACTTGATTAGACTAGGGTGGTTACAAGTGGATGTTTGTGCAAGAAATTTGATTTTGGAATTTCACCAAAATGTTGATTCACTATCTTGTCTATGAGGAAACTATGAATAAGTTTTTTCAATATAAAACTAGGTAAATCTGTGTATTTATGTACTCTTGATTATTGATATTAGTGTACTTGATTAGACTAGAGCGATTACAAGTTCATGTGTGTGCAAAAAATTTGATTTTGGAATTTCACCAAAATGTTGATTCTCTAGTATGTGAGGAAACTTTTTCAGCCCGGGGCCACAGGGTGCGAAGGGTTAATGAATCAAATCTGATGATTTTTTTTCATGAGGGGGGGGGTCACATTTTACAATTGATGAATTGAGGGGTGGGGGTTAAATTTTAGAAATTTGATTTGGAGGGGGGTCGCTTTTTACATTTCATTTGTCGCTCAAATTCCACCGACCCGCCCCCCTCTCCCCGTAAAAAAACGAATGCTCCCTTACACGGTGTTTACTTCAGCACGGCCGGCCAGCATGTTTCGCAAATAAAGAAACCATGCATACTAGGGTTGTACTTCGGCACTGACGCTGGCAACGTTACTACCCAATTTCAGTATGATTGGGGCAATGCGTCAACCGTGATAAAATCAGCGGGATCCGGGTTGGTCTCCCTTGCAGGTTCCACCAAGGCCAAAGCCAGTGCCTTCGCAGTGGTGTCTGGCGAGCCTTTCGTCTCGTTTTCTTGTTGACGTTCACCTCGTACCCAGGATATAAACAAGAGCCTTATATCGCATTGCAAATAAACTGTATCTAATGCACGTTGTACCTTTTAAAAGTTTAAGCATACTATATAAATCGGATAAGGCAGAAGTAGCGCTATTACAGACGGAATTCTGGCAACTTTAAGTGATTTCTTGACGTAGGAAATAAACCTCTTGAACGAGACTGTGCTTTAAAAGTCAAGGCGCATGTGTACCAGCAGTAGCCAGACCAACCATTCCACGTCTGATTATTTGCACTCTTGTTGTCATTGTAAAGTTACTCTGGCTGTTACAACTCCCAATTGAGAAAGAAATTCGTGATTTATATCCTGCAGTTTCGTAGATACTTTGATTCTCAGAACTTTTCCTTGAAATGACTTGAGTAACAGCACATGCAGGATACAATAAGTAGTTTCTTTCTCAATTGGCTCAGGATCAAACCTTATTTCAGGACAACACAAGGACCCAGATATTTTATGTTTGTTTGACAGGGTTGTTGATGATGTTGAAACTTTGGATAGTCCTGTTTGCTATAATACTAATTCTGGTAATTCATACACGCAAATGGAGACCTCCAAATGTATTGGTTAATGATGATTGGGCTATAAACATCGAATTGTGGTTCCAAAGTCTTATAATGCCAAAATATTGCGCCTTGCCCATGGAACCCCTTGACTGGTCATTTAGGAGTCAGGAAGACCTATCATAAATTTCTCAGCTATTTTTATTGGCCTAATCTCAGAGAGGATGTAGCACATTTCTGTAAAACTTGTCACACACGTGTCAAATGGTAGGACAACCAAAGCAGACCATTCAAAAAGCCCCTTTAGAGCCAATTCCTGCATTTCAAGAACCATTCAGTAGGATACTTATAGACTGTGTTTGGCCCGTACCAATAGCAAGATTAGGAAATGAGTACATGTTGACAATAATGTGTACATCTGTTCGGTTCCCAGAAGCAATACCAACGTGCAACATAAAAGCAAAGACTATAGTGGGAGCTTCAGGTAATTTTTTTTCACCTTATTTGGCCTCCCTAAATTTGTCCAGTCCCATTAAGGCTCCAACTTTGTATCTCGAGCGATTTCATCGAACCGTGAAAATACTATCAGGACCTACTGTTTTGACACAGAGAAGCAGTGGGATGAAGGAATTCATTTTCTGCTGTTTGCTATTAGAAAGTCAAGTCAAGAGTCTCTTGGTTTTAGCCCATTTGAGCTTGTATTAGGACATACAGTCCTTGGCCAACTTAAGCTCATTAAATCGAAGTTTCTGTCAGACGATAATGATTGTTTGAATATTTTGCAATACGTAACAGAATTTCGTACAAAACGTACAAAGGCATATGAATTAGACAGGGAAAACCTTGAGCCATCTCAGCAGTTAATGAAAGTCGACGTCAAATCTGACAAAGTCACCTAAAACGGAAGTTTGAAGCAGGTCAAAATGTTCTTGTTCTTTTTCCAGTTCATGGCAAACCACCCCATGCTCGCTACTTTGGTCCTTATCTGATTGATAAGAAATTCAGTGACTTAAATTACATTTTAAAAACACTTGACAGGCGAAAAACAAGAACAGTTATGCAACATAAATATGCTTAAGTCATGTAGATAGGAATACTCCTACAATAAAACAACCTGTGTAATGTGTAGTGTAATGTCCGTTTCCAAGGAGAAGGTAAATCCCTTCAAAAGGCAAAAAGCCTTATACCTAACATCACAGGTCCAGAAACTTTAAAATAGTCCGAAGACAAATATGAATTGTTGGAGGGGAACAGGAATGTAGTAAATACAATCTACCCCCTTATGAGAACTTTAGAATCCGGAAATGACTTTTCAGAAAACGGCAGGGTATGTGACAACAAAAGAGAGTGGAATGCCCCATATCTCTTTAAATTTTGACAGGGGTAGCAAAAGAAAAATTACTGGAAAGTGATATTAAATAATCGCAAATAAATGGTTCGAAAATACTCTAGAGGACCTGACCTTTACCTCATTGATTTGGGAAAAGATTTGTATCCAAACATACAATGCTTATGGAAGGATGCTTGTTAGTTGAGAAGTGCAACTTCGAATTCAAAGCTATAGCTGCAAGTTCAAGATAGATATAAAATAAAATATTAAGGTTACTTGAACGATAAAATAATTTGCTTCAATTAGACAAAATTAATTGGATAAAGCAGTGAAGCATAATCATCAGAATTATCTAGGGACAATTTTGAGGTCATAGGGACACTTTTGTAGTCAAAGATATTTTGCAATTCAAGTTATATATGTTGTACAAACCCGTGGGTATGTACAATAATTCGTAACATGCTTTTCAGGTCACCTACCACTTATTTAAAGTCAAATAGTTTAATATAGCAGAGGCAGCATGTAATCATCAGAATTTTCTGGGGACATCTTTGAGGTCAAAAGGACACTTTTGGAGTCATATGCATCTTTTCAATACAATACCAAATGTTAGACAAATCAGTGGAAGTGTACAATAATTCTACAAGTTACTCAAACTTAATAGGTCACTTGCCACATTTTTGAAGTCAACACATTCTTTCAATTGCATAAAAGAAGTTGAATATAGCAGATGGAGCGTATAATCATCTGGGACATCTTTGAGGTCAAAAGGACACTTTTGGAGTCATGTACTTTTTCAATACAATACAAATGCTGGATAAATCAGTGGAAGTGTACAATAATTCTACAAGTAACTCAAACTTGACAGGCCGCCTGCCACAACTTTCAAGTCAACACTTTCTTTCAGTTACATAAAGAAGTTCAATATAGCATACGGAGCGTATAATCATCTGAATTTTCCGGGGACACCTTTGAGGTCAAAAGGACACTTTTGGAGTCAAAATGATTTTTTCTTCAATAGTAAATGTTGGATAAAACCAAGGAAGTGTACTATAGTCCTATTAATAACTGGTACTTAACAGGTATCATGGTGAATTTTTCAAGTCAAAACATTCTTTCAAATACATACAAGAAGTTCAATATAGCAGAAGGAGCATATAATCAAGTGCATTTTCCGGGGACACTTTAAGGTCACAGGGACACTTTTGGAGTCAAATATTTTTTCTTAATTCAATACTAAATGTTGGACGAGGCAGTAGAAGTGTACAATTATTATAAAAGTAACAAATACTTGAAAGTTCACCTTGGCAACTTTTTGAAGTCAAATGAATGCTTTCAAATATGTATTAGAAGTTTGATATAGCAGTGGTATCATATAACCATTGAAATCATCCGGGACACGTTTGAGGTAACTGGGACACTTTTGGAGTCAAATCTATTTTCTTAATTCAATACTAAATGTTAGACAAAACAATGGAAAAATAATCGCAATCATAATCCAATGACAGTAGGTCAGAATTCGTAAGACATTAGTTGTAAACATAGACACAAAACAGCACAGAACAGACAGTAAATAGACGGTACACAAACAAAGTCATATTCATGAAAGAAAGATATATGGACCTCTGGTCAGAAGACCAAGAAGTGATGTCAGGTGTATCGAAAATAGTAAGCGCATCCTGCCCACATGTGGCACCCGCCATATATCAATCTATGAGTCAGATAGGTAGTGGTCACTAACTAAGGCCCGATTTCATCGATGCCATCAGTGATCATTTGTCGAAGAGAGATATGTATTTATGTACCAGCTTGCGATACCTGCCAAAAAAGCGTTTGAATGTAAAGACAAGTCTTGCTCTGGTGTAACCTCGATTTAACAGTTTGTAAGAGAGATGGCCATGTCTCTCTACACAATCAACATATGAACTGCTTGCTCTAGCATATCGAATAAGCTGGGAAATGTTTACCCCATAAGCTGGTGAGAGTGGAATATTACTTATGAGGTGTGGAAGTGTACAATAATTATTAGAGGACAAACGCTAGGTCACCTGATACATTTTTAGAAGTCAAACAAATTCTTAAAAACTTATATGGGCAGTTAGATATAGCAAGGGACCATATAACAATGGAAATTATCCTGGGACACTTTTGAGGTCACTGGGACACCTTTGAAGTCAAGTGTATTTTCTTACTACAATAACAAATTTTGGACAAAGCCAAGCAGGTGTACTATTGTCCTATGAGTGAATGAGACTTTACAGATCACCTCTTTTACGTCAATCACATCCTTCAATGATGTTAAAGTAGGCGAATATAGCAGCAAATGAATATAATCGTCAGAATTATCCAGGTATGTCATGCCCATGAATTTCAAGTATGACTTAATGTTAGCATAACTTTTGTACCTTAGAAGTCTGATCAAATTCATTCAATTCATTTTGACATATAGCTTTGATATATAGCCTAATTACATATATTCATTAACTATGTAATTGTGATAAATATGAAATATCACACAAATCAAACTTTGAGGACAAACAAATCTGAAGTATAACCAATGTATACCAGAAGTTCAACCAAATGCAGCCATTAAGTTTTGACATATGGACTAATTATAGAATTTCATTAACATGCAAATGATCTAGTAATTAGGATGTCATGCCAATCAAACGTTCACTATAAATCCAATGGGTTTGATTAATAAAAAGCAGAAGTCAAACGCAAAATCAGTGCATTCAATATTAATATGAACCCTTATTACCGAAATTCATTGAATACTCAAATGACCTAGTAATTAAAATAGCGTGCTCTAAAAACATTGAACATAATAGGCCTCAGGTACGATCAATAAATAGCAGAGGTTGTCGCAATTTATACTCAATACTGACATATCCTAATTTTCAAGAAATTCATAAAATATGCAAATAAGCTAATATTTAGAATGTCATGCTGATTAAAACTTTGAAAATTAGTGGACCTAACTACATTCAAGGAATGGCAGAGGTCTTATCATCATGGATGAGCTCAGTAGTGATGTAGAGCCAAATCACAGAAATTCATTAAGTTTGCGAATAAAATATTACTAACAACGTCTCGTTCATAAACTTTAAAACAGAAGGCGATCTACGTATGGTCAATACATGGCAGAGGTCCATTAAAAATTTATAGTCTCAGTATTAGTCTCAGTATTATCTAATTACTAAAATATATTAAATATGCAAATTAGTCTTGTTTGTAAAACTTACATCATAAGTCGACCTAATTATGATCAATATTTTACCGTGAGTCTAATCATAATCGGTGCACTCAGTATTGATATACAGCCCAATCATAGAAATTCATTAAGTATGTAATGAGCTTATTTGTAGAACACATCAAATATTTAGCATAGTACAACCACAGAACACTTTGAGTGTATGCATAGTTACATCAAGTTTGATTGAGTAATTCTTCAGATGGTGATATAGCCTAAAGCACAAATTAATTAATCATGCAAATGACTGTTAATTATGCAGACCAAATCCACTAAAAATCTAATCAAATCTAGATCTTCCAAAGATTACGCCATGTACCAAATTGCATGACCTCTGGTTTTAGGCAGTGACTTGAACAAAATTTTTCTATGGATGGTCAGACAGATGGAGGGGTACACACAGACAGATATTGTGGTGACTTTGGACGATGTTTAGATCTCCAGCCAAAGCTGTCCAAAAATGGGGGCCTACACAATGATTTTGGATTTTTGAGATCATTCCCCAGCCCTCAGGCCATAAATTATGACAGCTCCAATGCTACAATATTGCCTCCGTACCATACTAGCTGTGGAAACCCAGCTGTCTGTGGCGGGATCTATGCGGGTCATCTAAAGGCGGGTTGACGTCCCGCGTAGACCCGCTGTTTTTCAATGGCTATAACGTGTTACATGAGCTTACACTTCTTCAGCTTTATGGGCCCGGATATTTGACGAGATTACTGCTTTCACTGTCATCATCATAAAGTCCTGAGAGACCATGTTTAATCCTCTGGCTCAAAAATCCAAAAGACTGTAAACCAAATCAATGCAAGTTGGTTAAAATGGGTACAACACAGCATACACCGCGCTTTCGGGTACGGTTTGGGCATGGCCGAATCACAGTTCATAAATTGACGCCGATCTTATCGACGGACAGATCTTGTGCTGCGCTTTTGTACAATGCCATGATGCTTTCATTAAGCCCTCTAAGTCAGTGAAAAGCTTTGACGCACAGTTCACTGCTTTCGCAAGATAAAATGCATCGGGAATTAAAAACATGACAAAAGTGGATGCATTTGTCAAAATGACTCGTACAACAGATCAATACTGAGGAAGTTACAAAGTTCTACAACTTTATACTAAGATAAGAATAAAAATTTCTCTAGACGGCAAGGAAATCAAGTTCACCTGAAAACATGGGGACCACTTTGAAATCAGGGACACCTTTGAAGTCTCTACAGACGTGGGAGTGTTACTTGAATTCTGTGAACTGTTTTCGTTTGACTTCTACTCCCTTTTAATAAATTCTTGGATGAAAAGAAGGAGTTAATAATTCTTGGATGAAAAGAAGGAGTTAAATTTCCCTGCACTGTTTCGGTATGAAAAGGACTGGGATGGTTTGCTGACAAATGAAGTTTTGTGGGTCAATGAATAATCATCGGCCAAACGTGCAGCAACATCTAATGTATCTGCCTTTTGTTCATTGATAAATGTCTTGATGTCACTTTGAATGCACCTTTTAAATTCCTCAATCAAAATGAGCTGCCTCAACTTTGCATGATCTTGACAAACTTTCTCAGAAGAACACCAACGATCAAACAGTTGTTCCTTTGTTCGAGCAAATTCAACATAAGTTTGATCTTTCACTTTCTCACAGTCCCTAAATTTCTGACGGTAAGCTTCAGGCACCAACTCATAACCCTTGAGGATTAATTCCTTCACAGAATCATAACTGAAGCGTGCTCTACTGACAACTGAATGTAAATTTCTCTGGTTTTACCCATCGAAGCACTCTGCAAGAGCATAGACCAGAACTTCCTAGGCCAATTTAGACTCTGAGCAATTTACTCAAAATGAAGGGAATGTTTGTCAACATCCTTTTCTTGGAGGGGGGACTAACCTGAAATGTTTAGTGATGTCGTACTTGTCTGAAGTGGAGATTTTTTGTGAATTTTGAAGCTCCAGACGTTTCATTTCTTCTGTAATCTTTCCTCTCTCTCTTTCTCTTTCTGTCTTTCTTCCACTACTAATTCTCTTTCTTTCTGTTTTTCTTCCATTTGTAATTTTTACCCTCTCTGTCTTTCTTCCATTTCTAATTTCTTAAGTGCCAAATTTGCCCTTATTTCTAATTCTAATTTTTTGCGTTCAAAGATAGATTCAGGCTCATAATCTCTCAAATGGATTCCTGCAGTTGGCTAAATTACCATGTTTTGCAATATTATATTGTATTTCTCTCTTGCGCATAGATCTTCTGACTTCTACTTGAATGAAGTTGGCCAGTGCAATTCGGTTGCCTTTTCTGAAGGAATCAAATTTGTCCTGATCAAGGCCCTCCATAAATTTGTCTGGCTTTTGCCATGATGAAAATTCGAAATATACAGTAGTTTGGAAAGGCTGGCGAAAATGTTGTCAAATGACTCAAAATCTTAGGATCCCAGACAAGCCCCAAATTTTGTTACGTGAGAAAAAACACTGAACACACAAGGGATAGAGTACAATCTGCAAAAGTTTCCAGGCTACTTATCTCAGCTGGGACGGCACAAAGCTCCAGAGTTGAGTCAGACATTGAGTAAGACCATTGAGTGAGTGAGTAGTCCTTGGGTTGTAGGCTTGAGTGTAAAGTCCACTGAACGCGATTGGAACTAATTTGGGATAATTGGATTAACATATTTTTCAAATTTCTCAAAAGCGTTAAATGCCATATAGCTGAATGTTGTAATATTACAAATTACTCATAAAAATATGTGTGTAACGTAAAAAGAAAAGCAGATGAGCTTATATTTGCAGGTTAAAACGACCTAACTTCACCATCCAATTATCCCAAATTAGTTCCAATTGTGTTACAGTAGTGCAAAGTCTACAGTATAAATCATGCGTGACTGTGAAGGTCTTGGAACGTCTTGAAATTAATACTGCTGGAGTTTCCAAAGTCTTGAAGTAACACATCAATGACCCAATCCCAAATATCTGACTGAAAACAGTGCCGCCCCTATATTGATACTTTAATGGTTTTATAAGAGAATATAAGAAATCTAGAACTTGTATTGATAAGCTAGTTACTGTCCTAAAATATATCCACACATGAATAATCGAATTTCCAAATGGTTCCAAACATGACTAATTGGCTTCAAAGTCTTGAAGGACAGTGACCTTAAGAATGTTCTAGACTAATTACACTCAGGTCATGAGTGTGGTAAATGACCTACATAACAAACGAAATAGCCATAATCCTAATTGCGTATTGAGGTCTTAATTTGCTTTATTTTGTGACGGACGAAGCACAATGGGAGCTAGGATTTGGGATTAGTTAACCCCAATTCCCGTCCCTCCCCCTGTGCTTTTACCCGACCAAAAAACTAAGTAGTGAAAGGTGAAAGTGAAAGTAATAGGAAGAAGGTGGAAATTTAAAGTTATTAGTTAGTCAGTGCCGCAATTGCAAGGCTCCAATGCTTTGTGTTCGACGATTTTGATGTCATCACTTTGTGGTATGCCACTTCTACATCCTCGCTGCGCGATGTACTGAGTAAGGTGTGCCCAATCGCTTTTGTAAAATTCACAACTCTCAATTTGCTCACGAGCTCGCATGTGAGAGTGGATAGGGAGATAAGTTGTCCAAAAGCAAGGCGCGGTTGTCTCTTGATGAGGGACTACCGAACTTAGAGCCCTAAGTATGTACGTAAGGTGTGCCCAGTGTGCGTCAGTGTGCTCTACCACAGGCGCTTAATGGCTCGTCCCTTTGCGAAGTCCCTATGCTAACAAGTTAAGAATTTCGCGCATTAGTGCGCTCTATTGCTCTCGGGGTGCTCTCAAAAAAGGCTTGATCGGATGCTACTACCAGCGCTACAATGATGGCAGGGATATGTATTGTTACCGGCTAACACACAGCCCTGCAGAGCAAAATGGGATGCTCGCCATAATGCAAACTGGTTTCGCATGGATTATAAACGCAAAGACATAACTTAGCTCAAAGCTTCCATCAAAAAGTAATTTGAGTACCTACTAGTTCTTATACTAGATGATTGGAGAATCGTTAAGCATAATCAGAGCCTGTGAGCATCATTTGAATGGTTTTTCCTTTGGTGAAAACAATTGCAATCGTTAAACCTTAGAAATACACGTCAAGTTAACAACAACAATTGTGCTGTAAAAAACAGCAATAAGACGGCCATGAAATGGAGAGATAAGTCAAAACGTTGAAAACTGGTAATAATTATGACTTCCAAAAAAATAAAAATGCAAATGAAAGGTAAATCATATTAAAATCAAAACAAGGATGAATACTCAGTTTGAAATCGAAACAAAGACAGAAATTTTGGGAATTATAATATGCTCGGCTGGAATCCGGCAATCTGATTGGCTGGAGCCGGGGTTTATATTCTCTACAAGAAGACCTGCGCGCCGCGTAACATGTTTGAGCTCGCGCAAATTTCGAACGCCAACTTGAGAGTTCAACGCGCCGTAATGTCGAACAAGTCTATGGCTTCAGATTGTTTTTGATCGTTAAATTTTAGGCTAGTGCAGCTTGACGAACCAAAATATGAAGAGTTTCTGTAAGCAGCGGAGTCTGTGTAACAACACCACAATTTTTTAAAGTTTTATGAGCGTTTTTTTTTAAAGAAAAAATTCTTCAAGTTCGATGTCTAATCGCGATATCGATGCGTTGCGTAACCGTAGTTTATGACTGCAACTGTGCACGCGCGCGCGTTCTGAAACGTTCTTTTTAGAGTTTGTATGACGCTTGGCGCTCCTGAACTGTTGTGCCAACTTCGGCCCTAAAAATAACGAAATTGTCCACTTGTTTTTAACTTCAACATATTATAATGAGGTTATAAACGGTGCGCTCGGGTATTGATTGCGGATATAAGACCTCTTGAATGAAAATAAACATATTTGGGTGAAATAATCACCTCGCTTCGCTCGGTGATTATTTCCCGCCAAATATGCTAATTTTCACCCCAGAGGTCTTATATCCGCAACCAAATACCCTCGCTTGCCGTTTATAACCTCTAAGTAAAAACTGACAATCAGAACAATATGTCTATAAAAACCAAATTGACCTTCAAAAGAGAAATAATATTCAAAATCAAAAATAAGATTAAATCAAAATAAAAAAGTAAGAAAACAAATCAAAATATAACTAAAAACGAGTATTAATTTAATTTTGAAATGAAAATGAATTCAGCTTTGAAATAAAAATCGGAGGAGACTGGAGTCAAAATTGCCATTAGTTTCAAAATGCCAAAGAATATAAATTGCAATGACAATCAATATCAAAATGGGTATAAAAGCCAGAGAAAACTTTGTTTTGAAATTGAATAATTATAAAAGTGGTTCGATGAGCCTCCTTGGTTGCAGTCGTCTGGGCCTCAATTTTCTTATGATCGACATAAGTCTTATATTTATTTGTTTCAGCGCTTATCGAGGCTTTCGTTCCTATGAAAACACTGATCTTGTGAAAAAATAAGAAACTTAACGTTTATTAACGAGAAAGATTATGCTTGCGATAGAAGGTTATACAAACTGAAGAATATGAAGAGTTAGGAATGAGTAACACGTCCAAGTTACCTAACTAGTATTTAATTTTCTTCCCTTTCTTAATACCTGTAGTTTCCCAGTTGACACGCAACTCAAGCACAAACTGTTGAAGGTTAATTATAATGATAATACATAAAATGATAATAATAATACCTAAAATGACCGTAACTGAAAGAAGCAGCGTGTTAATTGATTGATTATAACCATAAGTCAAAATGTTTTGTTCTCACACACAGCATTTCAGTAATATAAACCTGATAACAAATAACATTGTCACACTTAACGGTGACTGTGTTTTTTTTCACTTTGTCATATGATTGACGCGTTTGGGGTAGTTCGAGCCTCGAAAATAAAGACTTAATTATTTCCTCATACTGTTATCAAACTATCTTTCAACCATTGTCTTTCAAATCAAATATTAAAATTGGAGGTCATCATGCAAATGTTGGTACAAGAGAAAACAAATTACGAAATATTTACCGATATTTAAAATTAAAAATAGCAGCCATGCCTGTGTTATCTGTATAGGGAAATATAAATTACAAATCATCACAAAACTCAGCCGGTGAATACTGATTTGCTCCCTAAACTTCAGATTGACCCTATAAGTTATAGGCCAAACGAAAATTATAAAAGTTTGACAGTCCGATGTTCCTCGAGCCACATGCTACCTTCATGGATCTATTACATGTTACAAAAAATGCCCTCATTGACAAAATTTGCCTACAGAGGCAAAACATAACAAGTGACAACTAAATTATACCAATGAACAGAGATTAATAATAACCATAAATTGACATAAAGCTTATCACAAGCAATTCCCGTTCAAATACGTTATTTTTATTTAAGAATACTGATTTAGGAGTTTTACGCTTCTCTGTGATCGAATAATTAAAAAAAGGGCAGTTTTGCAACTTATAGCCCCTGTAGCTGTATCTTTTGAAATTTGTTGACCTGAAAAAGGCTTTCTATTTTCTCTCGTCTTTTTTAAATTCTACAAATTTAAAAGATATAGTCTTTTACTACTGAAAAATTAGACAAGTAAATTTAAATTTCAACCCTTATTTTGATTTCCCGCCATTTTAAAAACTGGTAATATTACAAACAAAGCAAAGCATATGATGTCCAGTGGAAAACATTCAGCACTATGCATTATATTGGACTACTCTGATGTTTCTGTGAAGATTCTAATGCATATAAGCTCGACATACAGTGTTTTTTCCTTTATTCGTATGAGGGCGCCATTTTATGTTTGGGCAAACGTTTATCAGCCGAGCAGTTCTCTCTGTGGCCTCTCCGCTAGGCGACTGATGCCGTATGTTGTGGGTTCGAACCCGATTGAAAACTAGCCGTATTTATTATTTATCTTGCTCAAAATTGCACATGAAGTCCCTGTGGCCAGTTTATTGTACTTTCATAAACACCCCTCAATGAGTACATTCCCACGACCTTGATTTAGTGTGGAAGTAAAAATATGCTAAAAGATACAGCTATTGGGCCTTTAAAAATGTCGCGCCTTTTTTCTTGCTTTGCAATTACTTCAAGAGCTGTACAGCTAGCATGGGTTACATGAATTGTTTAATTTTTGAAGTGTCAATGCCATTTGATAGTCCTGTTGACGCATCTTTGCGAGAGCTCGTTTCGTGTTGTTGATTGGTAGTTTGGTTGGCTAAAATTTCGACAAAAAGTTTCCACATATCTACTTTAAAACTTCTTAATTTAGACTGAATATTAGCTGTGTAGTTGGGCGATGAGTTTTTGTGATATACGACGTCCCTGGCTTAACATTTCCCATCTACAACGTAATGTTATTCAGCCTCATTGTCAACATACTCTCTGGAAGGAAACATATCTCATCGCCATATAAATGACTTCCAGAGAAAAACTCATTTTACCAAAATATGTCGAGTTCATACAACTTTTTGAAATGGATACTGAAGCTCAAATAAGTATAACATCTTCAATTAAAAAAAACAACATCACTACTTTGAACAAGACCATACTTAAATATCAAAGGGCATCACCCAACATTCTAATGGCAAAATACGTCACAACTCTGATACCGAACGAAGACCAAACAGTCGTTTCAAACATAATCAAACGTCGTATTGCCTTCTGAGAGTCGCTTTTCCTCCTGCACGAACCTGTGAACACGCATGATCGTTTCCAAATTTTAAGTAAGTTGTTTTGATAATAATTGAAGGGTAAATAACAGCTCTTTATGTATAATAAGTTCATGACAGTCTAACAACACTGTTGGTGCCAAGGTTTTCCCTCGAGGATGTGACCGAAATGGTACTATTTTGAACGTAAATTTCACATATATTTACAGTCAAAATGCTGCTTCATAAACAAGAATCCAGGTAAACAGTAAATCATGAAGAAAATATGGATTAAGTATGTGCTGTCTTTCAATATTTGCTACGATAAAAGCGGTCCGCTACGCAAGAGTGTTACTAATGACGTTCATGGTAACGACTGAGATTGAACACTCTCAGATCTGTAATCGATATACAGAGCATACATACTGAGTTCTTTTACTAGTATAAATTATTGTTAAAAATAATTTGCCTATGTTTGTTATATATGTCTTGGTAAATAAAATGCAATCTATCAGCTGTAAGACCGTTTTCTTTTTCTTATCTTTGAAACACAGTGTCCTTTCGTTAACCATTTCAGAATCATGCTAATGTCCGTTGGTAGTTACTTACGAAGAGGAATTTGAAAGACCTCATATACATATTAGGTTTGTGTTTCTTACTTCTCAAAGGTAGCTTTTCTAGATCTGAGAGTCACAGATTGTCTTCCTACATGGAATGATAAATTTGATGACAAGGCAAGGCGGGTTTTTTAAAAAAGGAGAACGACGTCCGAAGATATTACGCTACGACACAAGAAATTTCAACGTTGGCTTACTCATTTGATTCTGACGAGTTCAATTATGATTTTATTCTTTGTTTGTCTTGTGGTTAAACACACTGAGTGTGGAACCTTGCATACATTTTGCAGCGAGTATCAAGGACCTTTTTAAAGTTACAAGGAATGTCTTTATACTCTGTTTAGATGTTAAGTCATAAATTTAAGGGCATGAAAATAATTTTTTAAAAAGTTTCTTTAGCGACAAGACGTTTCTGATTTAGAGGCTACTGTAGGTGCGAAATATATTATCATTAATACTTATTTCATGACGATTATAATAGTAAAATCATGTATGGAATCGTTCAATCGTTCATTTCTGTATTTTTTGCCAGAACCAGGTACTATATCGGAGTCTGAAGGAAATATATACATGAGGGCTCAGACCTTTTTAGAATATTGGAAGAAAAGGGATTCATCTCAGAATCAGACTATGGTCGTGTAAAACTGCTTTTGCAGATAATAGAACGCCACGATCTTGTACGTATGGTATCAAAGTTTGAGACAAAGAAGAAAAAAAGAAGACACGGAAGACAGCTACGTAAAAAGTCTGTCCCACTTAATTCTATAATGGGAGCAGGAAAAAAAAGAAAAATATAAAGTGTGGCCAAAATGACCGACTCAAAATACGAGCACTTGGTCGAGAGGGATTAAAATGACCCCCTCCCCTTAGACGTTCTTCAAACAAACTGTATTCTAAAACAATTTTAAGTTATTATAACGTTTGCCGTTGGAAAAAACACAATGTTAGCTCTGATTATATTAACTGCGCATGTGCAGCAGGATAACATTCACATGCACATTAATTTTACAAATGAAAATGTAATTGATACATTGCGGAGATAAAATTAAAGATTAATGTTAGTAATTTAATCTCAGCAAAAAGATATTAACCTCACTATTGCCTAATTTGGGGATGCAATCTGTCATCCTTTGCTTATGTCCACTAAATTTAGTATATTATCAAAACGATTGGGAAGTGACACACACCACCTGACAAAAACATATTGTTTTACATAGACGGTAGACGGTCACTGTTTATAAAATAATATGCAAATCAGAATAAAACAACATGTCTATGTTGTGATAAATCGTATTCCTCGATAACTGGTAATTTTCACATCACTTTATTTTCTATTTTCCAGTAATATCACAAGATCTTTGTACATACATGTGTATTTGTGCATTTCCTCATAGCAACAACTGATTTTGCAGTGTACTGTTAAATGTACTTCAATGGTTTGTAGCTCTATTGAATAGTTAGCTAAAATAACGCCTTTTCATTGTGCCAAAGGATGTTAGACTGCTGCATATGATGTGCTATGTCTATTCGTACTTTTGAAAAGACATGTAATATTACTCCCGAAGTATTTTACGATTATTTTAGAAACCTTTTAGTACAAATGTATCTGTTGAAGATGATTTCCCTTTGCCTGCACAGGGTGAAAAACTCATTTCTGCAGACCTAAATTTAAAGAAACGTGACACAAATTGATGCTTTATTTCATATTTATGGCGCATCCCAGCAAACTTGTGGTATGTGTATGTGTGACATTTATGGAATGACTGCTATGCGGAATTATACAATTTATGGAATTGACGGAAATGTTTTCAAACGCGCAAATACCTTATATATGTCTACGTAAACACAACACAAAATGAATCATATATATACAAAAAAATGTTACGTTTATGTGGAATATATGTGCTAATGTTGTCTTATTTAATACATTTACGATGTTTTTATGTCGTCTTGAAATATCGGATATATAACAATTTATTTTTACATATTTTCTGCGTATTGATTGGAAATGTAACACAAAAATGTCGCATAAAGTATACCTATAATTGATATTTACGCCAAATTTATGGTTCATCATTACGGCAATATGCTGCCATAAATGGATTCTCTACTGTCGCATTTAATGAGCATTTAAACTGGCATATTTGTGTGTGTGGGTTCTGCATTTCCATGGAAACTGTCGTAAGTGCAATTTAGTGCAACACTATTTGGGTAAAAAATACTAATCTGATATTGAATATCACAATGTTATTTACTTATTAGCATCCCGTTCGTCTTTAGAAAAAATAGTTATAACTCACTTTCCATGGAAATGCTTTGAAATAGAGGAATAACATGTTTACATGAATAGCATTAAGTCTTTAATCCTAACAAAATTAAGAAAGAATCTTATTTGCCATTGCGATAATGTCTTGAACATGGCTAAAAACGCATTCTATATATTGGTAACTTCTATCGATTTTTGCATATTTGTAAATACATAACAAAATTACAATTAACAACAATTCACGATAATGTGTGTGTGTGCTGTTGGAAAAGCACAAATCACGAGAACAAGCCCGACTTCCTGGGAGTTAAGGCACAGGGGCTCATAAATGGCTATTTAAGTCAATATTACAGCGTTTTTCTTTCTTTTTTCAATGTTACAAATAAACATGCTGAAGAGCACAACACTTGTGTAGCTGTCTTTTGTGTAGCTTGTATTGGCATGTATAGTGCGTCCTCGTAAATGTGACCTTTAGTTCCGTGACCTCTAGCCATGCCTACTTCCTGCCCTGCCCTCGCTATGCTTACTGTACTAATTTCTATATTAGTACAGTAAACACAGGGGCTCATATTGAAGGTTTGAGTACCACGCCACCATGAGAATCGTTCAAGAGGGATACAACCACAGGGGCTCATAAGTGGCTATTTAAGTCAATATTACAGCGTTTTTCTTTCTTTTTCAATGTTACAAATAAACCAGCTGAAGAGCACAACATTTGTGTAGCTGTCTTTTGTGTAGCTTGTATTGGCATGTATAGTGCGCCCTCAATGGGGAATGTGATCATATGTAAATACGACCTTTAGTTCCGTGACCTCTAGCCAATTCCTCTGGCCATGCCTACTGGCCATGCGTACAGACGTCGCTGTGTTTACTGTACTAATATTTCCCAAGGGAGGCAGATCCGGCCATATCCGCAGTATGAGTGTTATGGTGAATCTCCGAAAACATGAAATCTTGGTAATTTTTTTTGACGGACACGGCCATTGTTTTGGCACACCGATCTGACATTGTCATTAAAGTCTAAAAATGAACCTTCGTGAATGTAGAATGTGAAGAAAATTGGACGCTGTCAGCACCATGTCCGAAGCGACCCATGTGCGCCGTGAAGTACATGTGTGGGCAACTTGATTATACTTTATAATGAGGACGTAATCTGGTGAGTGACGGCTCGTTCAAGAGTGGTGGGGCGTGCCTTATGCAAGAAATAAACAGGAAATAAACATATTTACAAACACGATGTATTGCACATGGCCCGTACGCGACACAGCCGGCAGATCACCTCAGTGGTACAGCAACAGGTATTAAAGTTTGTATGCCTATTTTGTTCCCATTTTATCGCTGGGAGGTTAAAAAGCCAGTCGAGATTGCGTTATCACCTAACACCAGTACTTCTCAAACTCTGCTTAAAACAGCAGCAACAGTCAAACACTAGGAAAAGTGCACGGGATTTGATTGAGTCGTGTAGTCGATTGGAAGTGTGAGGCCGAAGGCCGAACCTCGGTACTGCTTTACACAAGTCAGTCCCGAGGTTCGGCCTCAAACTTCGATCCAGGGCCTTCGATCGACTATCCAACTTGAAGCAACGCTGCACCCACGCGTAAGCTTACCTGTGGCCCCGATAACATTTGATGGACATCTTTCGTTGTCAATGAAATGAGTCCTGAGAATGGTCGGCCGATATCGTTTTTTATAGCTTTGATAAACAATCTATCAAACTTGCTTTCTGATTTAGTTCACACACTGTGCTTATCGTAAAGCATTGCATTGCACCATGGCCATGTTTGACCCCACTGGAGGTGATGAAGGAAGTCAGCATAGACCACCCGGCCCATAGTCGTCAGAGGTACTCGCAGCGCCGCCGTGTTGTCTGGCTAAAAAGTCGATCGAAGGCTGAGAGTGTGAGGCCCTGTCCGATAATTTGCATCCATATCATGCCAAACCGCTTTCGAACGATGACGGATGGTGGTAATTGCATGTTTTCTATTCAAAAATGTTCCAAATAGTTGAGATACAACACTTTACTGACACTTTGATCTCAATAGCAGAAATATGCGTCTATTTTTTATAACAGAACGCTTTTATGAGTTGTAGGCTATCAAGTTCGATAAAATCCATTCGGTTTATTGCCTCTACTTTCAGCTGACCTTATGTATATCAGGATATGTCAGGAAACTAAAATATACAGTCTTACTTTTTAATGCCTAAATCTCACATACGGTAACCGTAAGTTTTATGTAGAATTAAAACCTGTAAAACGAGTGAAGTTTCAGGATAAGGAGTTTGGAAAATGGGTAGGTCGGATCACCAACTGAGTACGAGTAGGCCTATATGTAGATTTTGTTACCATCAGTTTTTATGACAGGACAAGTCGACAAATATAAGTCAATAAGTTAGGTTTTAATGAATTGATCCTTTTTCAACTGATTAAAGGTTGTATAAATTACAACTCACAAAAAACAACATGATGATGAAGCAAAGATTGAATGGGGGAAAGTTCGCTCTGACACATATCCACGAAATCCAGGATAGACCTTTGTACTAATATGGTGAGTTTTATGTAGAATTTCAAGCAAAACATATAAAATGAATGAAAGTTTCATGATAGGTTTGGAAAATTAGTAGGTTGGATTACCTACTGAGTGTACATAAAGATTTTGTTACCATTAGTTTTTATGACAGGACATGCCAACAAAAATATAATGACAGAAAGTCATTGTCATAAAATTAGGTTTTAATGAATTGATCAGTTGTCAACTGATCAAGTATTAGGCCTATAAGCTTCAGCCTTACATGTATAAATATAACTCACACTAACGAAAAGAAAAGAAACGATGATGAAGAAAATATTGAATGAGGGAAAGTTCTGACACATTTCCACGATCGCGAAGCTATTCAGGCTAGACCTTTGTACTGTCGTTTGTTGACACATAATTTTCAAGACTTCTGTATGCCTCCAGTTATAATTTTCAACACTGTGTCATTTCAGGTCATAAATTCAACACTTGACTCTTTCCTTTATCAATGACTCCTGTCATCCTCTGCATAATTCATTCTTCAACACAAGTCACTGACACTTTTCTTTAAGCTTAGCTGTGGCACCTCCACTCTCTCAAAACAATTTATGGCACCTTCAAGAACCAGAAAACGGTGTAGCAAAGAGTGTTGTTTGTTATGATAAAATTTCAAATACTACATTCGTGAATGAATACAACTGAATGCAGGCAAAAATAAGTAGATAGCAATAATCATTGATACCAGAAATAAGCCAGTGTATCCAGAAATACCAAGTGAACAAATATAGTGTGAAATAAGTTTGGCATCTACTTGAATCTTTAGGGTGCCTAGAGATAAATATTGAATAACATCGATCATTTATTGCTTGGTGTATTTTTCACAATACAGAATGAATGAATGGAGGTGACATTTTAGTATGATTTAGTGTAGCTGTAAATACCAGGTTGTGGTTTCGGGCCACAGTTTGAAATTGATGACCCAGGTGAAAATTGGCAATACTCAGATCTATAAATGACTCGACTTCAAACGTTGTCCTTCAGCTACAACATCATGTATTTACCTTGAAATTCATGATTCTCACCTATCTAAATCTAAACCTTCTAGTCACGAGTTACCTGAGGGTCAAAGGTCAAGCGGACAAAAACAGGAAAACGTGAACTCTGATGTGAAATTTCAATAGAAATGCCTTGGGGGTGGGTGTGCTCTGGCATATCCACTTCTCAATAATTTTGGTAGCACATCAAGCTCAAACAAACCATAATCGGGGACTGTTTCATTCAGCAGAGTTCAGCGAAGCATCTTGTTTACATTGCAGAAAAAACGCGAAGTCAAAATGTTATCTCGTGCGTTTTGACAGAAAATACAACTCATTCACTCCTGATTTTCCGGTCATGCTCATTACATTTTGCTTCTCCAAGTTTGATTTTGTCATTATCCTTTTGCTCTGACATCAAACTTAAACACTATGCCCTCAGTTTTGGCCATAAGGCCGTGAGACGGAAATGTAGCACCGGCGGGTACAGGTAGCCCTTGCAAATCCCTGAAATAACAGCTAAAGCGCATGCGTGAAGGTTGCCCTCTAGCGACGATACTCATTGTAGCGTTTCTCAAAGAATCTCATCCTGAACTTTTTGCGCTGGAGAAAGTTATCTCTGCTCTACAAATGCAGAAAATTAAATATAAAAAATGAAGTGATTCACTTAAGCCTTGTATCTCTAGAGTAAGGAATTCAAATGTATTAAATATAACTGAATTATTACTGATTGTCTTCGATTACTTTTTGAAGTGTATACTTGCATATAATGAACCAGAAATACAAAAATGTTTATCACAATCACTGTTTCAGGGCTGTAACTTTTTCTGGGTTTGAATTTTTAACAATTATTGACTGTTACAAATCACTCGTGAAATGCAAACTTGCATATTGAGCCACAAATTAAAAAATATATATATTTAACACAACCACTGATTAAGGACTATACCTTTTTCTGAGTTTGAGTATTTTACAATTATTGATTGGGCCAATAGTACAGATCTAATTAATGAGGTAAGGCAGATTTACATAACTTAAATATAATTTTTAAAGCCTTTCACAATTTGATGCAATAAGTATCTGCTTAAATTGAACTATATGAGTGAAGTTAATTTTCAATTAAAATTCATAAAACTGAAGCAAGACTAGATTTTGATGATAATTGTTAATGGCTTTAATGACAATAACTTGTTTTTATAATGACATATCAATATGAAACGTAAAATGATTCAAATGTCTTCTAATGCACCACTCCCACTGGCCGTCAGTACATGTAGTGTAATTCTAAAAGAAAAAATATCATAGCACTTGTTAATATGCATGCATATTAAAAAGCAGCAAATTTAACTATAGATGATTAAAGATATGTTTTAAAAGTGTTTGATTATTCACAAAGTTATCACTCTATATCTTTTTATGCTTGTATCTTTATATTGAATTACACTCTTTGGAAAGGCTCTTCACTAAATTCCGACATGTATGATATGTAGAAATGTGTCAGTTGCAGGTATTCTGTTGTATAACGCAAAGAATTGTTCTCTATCTCCAAACATTCTTGCATATAAGCTGTTTTACAGAATCTTCATACTTAATGTCAGCATGCTTTCATTGTCCATGACAGGACTTTCATCTCACAAACTTACTGCACATCAGAACTCCAAAAAGACCCATGCTTGGAATGAACGACAGCATTGCCCTTTAGACTATCATATCCTCTAATTGTTACTACACTGATTTAAACACAGGCCTAAATGCCTGAACACTGGACAGTCAGGTCTTCAGCCATGGTCAGGTACATAGTGTTGTCTTCTGGAGTAGACAATCTCATAATTGTGACTACACTGATCTAAACACATGCATCTTCAACCATGATAATCTAGCTTGCAAGCTATTTTTTCACGCCATGACCACGAGCAGAAATCGAGTTGAAGTACTGAGCTGGATGATTTTACTTGCGCGTGATTTCTTTGCAGTAAACACAGAGAACATGAAGCGAGCTCAGCTGGCACAAATCCAAGTATTGAGCTCGAGCACGATTACCGTGGCTCGAGGATGACTTGCACGTTAATGTTTGAGAAACACTGCAACGGTTTTAGCTATCATTTGCTTGACTATATCTCAAGTAAGAAACTGAAGATTGTCAACTGAATCCTTCACTTACCAATAACTGGATTAAACGACCGTAATATTAAATGAGAATATTGTAAACAAAGTTGTCATTGATTAATGATATCGCCTGAAAAGTTAACGCGCATCCGGTTTCAGTTCTCTGCATTTCAATCTGATACGCTATCGTACGGTACAATGACCTCCTCCTGGAGCGATATTCACAAAATCTATTCCTTGACATAACAGTTGCGAAAATTACTACACTTGTTCAAGAAAAGGCCGTGAGACGGAAATGCTAATTTTAGAAAGCAGGTCATACCACCGACAACTTTCTCCTGATAATGCAATTCAATGTCATCGGAAATGCAAATTTTCTTCGGTCATATTTTCATTATTTAGAGAGGATTACTGCATGAACGGTCAATTTTGATCGGAGACAATTATTCTTAAAATAAGATTACGTAAAATACTCGAAAATACTCTCAAACTTACTGGGCGAAATTAAATGGAAATTTGGAGAGCTCCTCCTACCTGAACCGTCGCCCAGTCAGTCTGATGGTGCTCTGAAGCGCACGTCAGGACCCCCTAGCAATGATGGAATTTGGCAAAATTTTGACAAAATTTTAATATTTAAAAGATCATATGGACACGAATAACACGATTGGAACTTATTTGGGATAATTGGATTTTCATATTTTTCAAATTTCTCAAAAGTGTTTGGTGCCGTATAGCTGAATGTTGCAAAATTGCAAGTTACTCATAAAAACAAGTGTGTAACGTAAAAAGAAAAGCAATTGAGATTACATTTGTAGATGAAATCGACATTACTTCACCATCCAATTATGCCAAATAAGTTCCAATCGTGTTGAATTTTGACTGTAAATTATAGATACTTTAAAATTGAGATGGGCTTTGACCCATCATCTGATCAGTGCTACATGCATATGCCGCGAATGTCTGCTCAAAGAGGGACCGTGGTCTGGTTTTAGCCCACGTGGCCACACGTGGGCTAATGTCATAACGATGTATGTCTGTCTGTCCGTGTGTGTGTGTGTGTGTGTGTGTGTGTGTGTGTGTGTAGGTGTGTGTGTGTGTGTGTGTGTGTGTGTGTGTGTGTGTGTGTGTGTGAGTGTGTGTGTGTGTGTTTCTGTCTACGATAATTAAAAAAACGCCTGAACAGATTCAAGTCAGATTTGGTACACAGGTACCATATGCTTCTTGCAAGAACTGATTAGATTTTGGTTAATGTGGCTTGCATATTAATGAAGTTATGCAATATCATTTTTTCCACACAATGGTTTCCTATGGAGACGGTAATGACAGTGTAGACATATGTCATGAAATACCGCACAAAATTTCACGAAACTTTTCACAGATGACAATCTCAGAACATTATGATGATACTGTGAGTGTCATGTCAATTATCTGATCATTTGCATATTTAATGAACTTTTGTTATAAATGAGAAAACTCTGAAATTCCTGCACCAATGATACGTGCAACAATATTGATCTGATATATATTAATTATACTTAGAAGCATTTGGCAGTGTCAAGTTAATAAATTGCTCATTTGCATATTTTGTGGTCTTATAATTAGTCATATAACTCCGATATAACTGCACCAAATTTGATGAATTCTGCTGCAGGCACTGATCTGACTAATATCTAACTGTGGTGTAAAGCACTTAGTAGTGTCAAGGGTTCATTTGCATATTTAATGAACTTTGTAATTAGGTATATAACTCTGAAATTACGGCACCCAAGTCAGTGAAATCTGGTACAGATATTGATCTGATAAATATCTAATTGTACTGAGAAGCATTTAGTAGTGTCAAGTTAACAAATAGCTCATTTGCATATTTTATGAAGTTTTGTAATTAGTCATATAACTCCGAAATAACTGAACCAAATGTGATGAAATCTGGTGCAGATACTGATCCGACAGATATCTAATTGTGGTGTAAAGCATTTAGTTGTGTGGATTTAATTAAGGGTTCATTTGCATATTTAATGAACTTTGTAATTAGTGATATTACTCCAAAATTACAGCATGACATTTGATGAAACTTGCTACAGATATTGATATGATAAATATTTAATTGTACTGAGAAGCATTGGGCGTGTCAAGTTAATAATTAGCCCATTAACATAATCTATACAGTTTTGTAATTAGTAATTTAACTCAGAGAGTACTCTGCGAAAGTTGATGAAACCTTACATATAATGATATAACAGATATCTGATTATTCTTATTACACGCCTCACACGGGTGTCGATTATATTGGTATGAATTGGGTTTATTGACGGGAATATTGAAAAACATAATACAATAAATCCTCGTGAGAGATAGTTACTCTGGAAGTAGACTGTATACACATCTAGTCTTATCAGTAGTCTGTCTACCACTCCGCGTCGTGTGCTCAATTGAACTGCTGTCAGAATATAAAATGTCTGTCTTTGTTCTTGTGTTTTGGTTAGTGATTATCCTGAGGTCTGCAAATGTTGCGTAACATCTCCTTGCTCGTTGTTTTGTAACTTTAAAATGAGACAGGTCAAAGGTACAATTGTTTTACACAACTTCATAACAGTCAAAAAGTATGCAGTAATTCATGTCATACTGTATTATTTCATGCGTCCAGTAGTGTCTGATAAATGTCAATACATGTCAAGTCATCAGCAGTCAATTTCAATGCTTGATAACTAAGTTTGTAATTTTGTCAAACCAAAATCTGTATACGTCATTCTTCCTCCATTCAGAGGTCACATTAGCATGTCAAAGTTGAAAAGTTGTTGTGTTGAGTAAGTGCTAAAATTTTCTAGTCGGTTTACTGGATATCCAACATTCTGTGGTGTCTACTACTATAATGAACCTGTTGTAAAACACGTGAGCACATTCAGTTCATATCTGATTTTTAATTGCTCTGAACTCATGTCAGTCGGCGGAGATTCCAAACCAAAACAAGGTCATTCGAACATAATGTAGAAAAAGTCGACGTGTGTTACGCGGGCAACGTTTGTCGATCGGGTCCGAGGAGAGGTCGGCATATTGTCGCCCGATAGACTGTCAAATTGTATGACATCGCATCGCAACCATTTCCAAAATAAAACGACACTGAAACCCTTGGTGAGGTACGTGAACGTAATCTTTATTCACTCTGATTACGTTCAGGTGCTATGAGGAAGGTGCATAATAAGCTTACAACGCAAACTTTACTGAGTTTGACCATGGTTGACCGATGTGTAAAACACAATTACTTGCATCAGAAAAAGATGTTCGTTTTTTTCGGCTCCAATTAGTTCGGAGCAGGAACAATTTCGGATGTCGGACTTTAGCAGGTATGCAAGATATAATCAGAAACGGACAAAACAATTTGGTGTTCGGCATCATAGTTGGGATTCTTGGAACAGTTTTTGAATGTCAGACATTGTATCGTGGTTTATAGTTGGTTTTTTCGGCCCTCATTTCATTCGGAGCGGGATTGAAGAATTTTGAGTGCGGAACTTTGTGGCGTGTCGACTCACATGTAAAATGTTAATAGAAGTAGACGTATTTTTTGGGTTTTCGGTCGTAATATTAAGTCGAATGGAGAACAGTTTTGGTTGTCTTACTGTTCTTCTATCGGATTTGGACAGACGTGAAACATATTGGTAAACATGTCGTTCTTGGCCGCAATGTGTTTTGAGCGGAAACAGTTCTGATGTAGTAAACTGACTTATTGAAACTGCACTTTTGTGTGAATTTTTGACCACACTTTGTACATTCATGTGGTCTGACACCAGTATGGATCAACATATGGTTTAATTCATGTACCTGCTTTAGGCTGCGTTCACAAATAACGATTGGGGGGGGGGGGGCTGGAGGAATCTCGATTACAATCTTATTTTTTTCAGATCCCCCCCCTAAGTACCCTAAAAATTTTTCAAATGCCCCCCCCTCTATATGGTCAATTTTTTCAAGTCCCCCCCAACTATCACAGGCCCGCATATTTGTAAAGGATGTGAGCGCAGAAAAAATAAACATGTATTGCGCCGTTCTGTTCACAGGTGTTCAACACTACCTGTATTAGCACTTTGTATAGTCACATTCCCAAGGCAAGTTCTTTAAATGCAGCAGTTAATTTTTTAGATTTATTGGTCAAAAAGCCAACTTGAGTTAATCCAACTCTGGCCAGGTCAATTGCTCCTGTTGAAGAGCACACAAAATGCAATCATGAGAGAGTAGGAAAATTGTGAATTCTGGCTAATTGCCGTATTGCACAGTGACCTACCAAAAATTGTTTCAAAACTACAAGACCTATATGAATTAGATGCTACTCAAAATTGACAATACCGGAAGGTTAAAATATTCCATCAAATAAATGTTTTAATCTCTGAAATTTGGGTGTGATAATTGCAAATTTGGTTAAAAAATAAATAATTCCATTTGGTCACATATTTTTTCTTTTAGTCTTTACTATTCAAAGTTTTACTTCTGTATCATTTATAATAACAGTGTGAAAATTTAGAAAATCAAGCATGGTATAACCCCATCTTTTTTCTTTAATATTTGATTATTCTCATATGCCAGAATTCAAACATTTCTATGTTTTCTTCCATGTGTTGCTCTCTGGCCTGATCTTGTGTACAAGTCAGTTTCACTGTCATGAGTGTCATTTGACCAAAACTCTTTTTCAACTACCATGTACATCAGAGTCAGAGCTGTCTCTGTCACTGTTCAGGTATGCAGTGACAGTGACACTGCAGTAGCAGGGTAATATCTGATACCCGTAGGCAGTAGCTGTATTAACTTTGATAATTTTGGCAATATTTTTGTTCAGTTTTACAACTGCGTTCTTGTTCTACTCTTACAGCATGTTGAATTGTCCAGTATTCAGCTTGCTATCACAGCCTATGTATGTGTACCATGCATTTGTATCACTGACAACTGACTGTCAGTCTGGACTCCAATTAAATTATCACCAAATACATATTTATATTTATATATACAGGCTTTGTCGACAAACTAAATATTGTGTGTTTGAGCATGCTGTAGGGAGATAGCAAGAAACTGTAGTTGCTATATTGCATAGAAATATTGCAGAAATTTTTAACAGTTGCAGCTTCTGCCCTGTTACGAGGCTCAAGTTTGTTTTTTACGACACATAACACGTTAAGATTTTTTCGAGATAAAAGTCATATGTGACAAAATGGTTCTAGATTTTGTTAAATTATTACTAACATTACAACATTTTGATGACATAAAAAATGGTATTCATTTTTCATTGAATTACCTACAAAAACTTGGAATTGGAAAATGTAAAACTCAAAAGGGACCCAAAATTTTCAAGTCCCCCCCTCCACTACCCAAAAAATTTTCGAATCCCCCCCTGAATTCCTCCAGCCCCCCCCCCCCTAACCGTTTTTTGTGACGCAGCCTTAATCTTTGTATGTGAGAACATGGTAAGAAATCGTAAGAAAAAAAGTCTTCATATCATTTTCAAATCTGTGACACAAGTTTATTGATAGCAATAGCCGCCGATACGGCAAAAGTTTGAAAGTGGTGCCGAAACGGTACGGCAAAAGTCACACAAAATGCACATAAACGTACTGGTCAGAACGCAGAGGTTACGCTTACGAATATGACGGGTCAGTCAAATGTCAATTACTTAGTTTGAAAAAAAAATCGAAACAGCTAGGGATGCCGAAACGTCTTGGGTTGCAGTGCTGAAACGACTCGGGCCGGAAATTGAAAGGCCGAAACGACTTGGGCCGAAACGACTTAGTTTCATGGCAAACACGGTCTTTTGACCTCTCAACCAGCCTCTGCCTCTGGCCATCTCAGTTGAACTTTGAAACATCCGTTGGAGGCGCTTTGCACAAAGGCAGTGTGTTTCATATCGCATACCGTAAGGCTGCATTCACAAATACTGGGGGATGGACTAACTGGAGCAATTGCGATTGAGATTTTAATTTTGTAATCAATCTTCAAAACCTCAAAAACATTTCAAATCCCCTCTATAAATTGTTCATGAACCCCGCATAACCATACTCAGGCTGCGTTGAATTTCAACATGGGAAAAAAATCGTCATACATCTAAAAGATTTTCATATTTGCATTATATTAGGCAATTACCAGGCAATGGTCGTGTGCAAATGTATTCATCAAGCAGCAATATTTATGAAAAAAACTTATTATTGGCTAGGAGGTCTTGGTACTATTTCTGTACAAGTCATCATCAACATGTAGAAATCTGACACACAGTTATTGAGATTTTCACCAGGCACTTTTGTGGAGGGACCGTGCACCAAAATTATACTTTTGCTGCTCATAGCATACTTTTGGTTAGCTGTGGAAACGCAGCTATCTGTTGGCGGGGTAGCGTGCGTCTATGCGGGTCATCAAAAGGTCAACCCCGCCAGCTGCGTTTCCACAGCTAACTTTTGGTATATGATAGCTTCTCCCTTCTTTGAGGACCAAGTGTGGGACACGCAAACTGTAATATGGGACTTTGCGGAAACATCCCGCAGTGTGTAAAATATGGGACTCTGCAGGATCGGGCGTCCCCAACGGTATGGATGGGAATAGCACAAAATCATAATATCGACAAATCACGATGTTTGGGTACGATCGGGCGCCAGGGGATCAGGCCTAATAAAAATTGAAAATTTGCCACTATTGATCTCTGAAATTACATGTACTACATGAAAATTCATCGGAAGTTGTGTACGCTTTGCATGATATATTGCCCGTGTAAGGGCTTTATGGATAGTGGTGCAGCCAGCTTTTATAAATCGGGGACATTATATCTCGAGACTTCAACTTGAAGTTCAAATGTTAGGGGCCGTCATAGTTTTTATTGGACACAAGCAAATTTATATTTCAATATATAAACAGAATAGAAATAATAAACTTTAAAGGGTGACAGTCGTCGGAACTGCGCTCAAAGGTCGTATTTGACCGACCCACACGACCAATATAAACACTGTATCCAAGGTACGATGGTGATTGACGACAGTTAAAACATATCTGTCATAATCTACATCGTACAATTTAAATGTTGCAAGTATGATGATGAGGTGCATCTAGATATCGTGCACGAAGTACATTGTTTGTAGACAAGAAACTCGCACAGGCGCAGTTTCGACGACTGTTTTCCTTTAAATAGAACGAAACATTCTCACTGAACACAAGATATTCACCTGGGCTCAAGGTAAGTAAATCAGTTTTAATGCTGGATAACTTTTACAATTGAATCACGGTTGCAAACTTTGATGCACATGATATGGATGTAGAGCAATATCAGAGCAATTGAATGTTCTCAAATGTCTATCAGTGTCACTATCTCATAATCATATATGTCAGTTATAGTTGGTCGGTATTTCTTTAAGAACAGAACGTTGTCGGCACCCTGACATGTACTGACGCAAAATAATCTGCGGATTTATTTCACCTCTAGTCGTACTCAAACTCTATTTTTCTTGCTGGTATTAGGGAGCCGTCATTATTTACGGCCTGGGGGTCGGAAGAATTTCATCGGTAACTCAGAAATTTCGAGTAATCATCCCATGCCAATCATGATGAATTTGAGTAACACCCCTCTCTAACTCAGAAAATTTGACTGACCCCTCAAAAAACATTGAATACCAATACATGTATTTGTAAAATTACAAAAATACAGCAATAGTAAAGACTTTTCAAATTCTGATGTACCCTATTAGATTATTATCGGTTTTCTCATGACGGTTGAAAAAGGTGAAACCAACAAATACAAAGTGACAATAAAATACGTATAAAGAGATAAAGCTGACGCTATAACAAGTATCAAACCATTTAGTATTGTTTAATCTGGATGGGTATCATGACAAGGTTTTCACTAGGATATCTGACTGAGTAGGGGCTGGAGGAATTGCGATTGAAAGCCTATTTTATTTTAAATCCCTCAAAGACATTTGAAATCCCACTCCTCTACATGATCAAAAATGTTATCCACTGTCATATGGCCAAACATTTATTAGACTGGCTGTTCTGTTATTGTTATTTATTAACAGTTAGAAGGGGCATTAGCTATATTAAATTCTGTAAATTTTCAATCAGATTTAAACTCACAACATACGGCGCCCAGTCACCTAGTGAGGACATCACAATAAATCGTTCGGTCAAATCCTCACTCTAAAAGGGAGTAGTTCAATAACCGAGTTATGTTTTTATAGTTATTCTGACTGCGATCCTTCCACACGCTGTAGAGTTCATGAACCACTCACACTAACATAGACATTATCACACATCGCACACAAACTTTATCAGAGCTCGACCGGTCTTGCGGTTACGTCTCGAGCCAACTTACAAGCGGGGAAGGTTTTCCAGGGATACCGTGGGAAACTAATTTCAAATGAACCAATCACTTAACCTGTAATGAAAGATTTCGTTAACTGATGATGTCGTAGTAATGAGGTGTAGTTGGGAAAAACTGGTGCAGGGGCGCCCTCTTTCTGCATAAGCTTATTTGTAAGTACACGACGCCATGCAGGATGTGGAGTCAAGAGAATATTTAATATGCAACAGATTAAGGAGCAATAAATGAACAAATTACAGGGAATTACTTTATTTTTACAGTTTACAGGTGTTACACTGATCTTAGATGTTACAGCGTAATAGATAATTAACAGAGTACCCAAATATAAGTCCTTGTAATACTGTTTCTTTTGGCAGAGTAAACTTACTGATACTTGTGCCAAGCGTATCCCGAAAATTTTGTTGGGCTTTATAAAAAAAATTGCACAGTCGTGAAAAGTTCATTAGTACAACATTATGCAAGTAATTCATACATATTAGAATCTTGATTAAGTTTTTTCCGACTTGCTTATTTGCCCTCTGAGATATCCCCGACACAATGAACATTTTGCATAGTGTTGTTATTTGTTTATGTCCAGCATAGACTGTTCAAAATAAACTGCAAGTGTTCCTACTGTTGCACCTGTTCTACACTGTGTTTGCCATATTTCCGTGTTAATTTCAAATTAATTAATTGATTTAGAAGGTTAACAGTAGAAATGAATCAACATAAAGGAATTTTTATTACTATAATAACAGCATAAACAACAAAAACACCATAAAACAGTCAGATTACTCTATTCCTCATAGAAATATCAGCTACTATTTCACATTCGGCAATACAAGCAATATCATCATTGACTTGTCTCCGTTTACATTGTCAAAGTACACGTTAAAGATAGGCAGTTGTAGGAACTGCGCTCAAAGGTCGCTAGGGACCCATACGACCAATGTAAACACTGTATCCAAGTTACGTTGGCGATTGATGAAAGTTAAAACATATTTGTCCTAATGTACATCGTAAAATTTGAATGATGCAGCTATGTTGACATGGTGCAATTATACATAGTACATGAGTACATGCAGTACATTGTTTGTGAACAAGAAAGACGCAGTCACTGCCACATGCACAGTTCCGACGATCGCTTTCATCAACCGCTTGCGTTTAAATGCAAGTACTTGCCAACTGCGTCTGAACAAGAACCCAGCATATTTTAGGTAGTATATATGCGTCTCGAAACTCAAATACTTAAACGTTTGCTTAAACATTCCTCCAGGAAACTTTAGAGCATTCTCTCACAAAAATCAAGAATGAAAATAAGGAGCTATGGTGATTTTTTGCACAAGAGAACAAATTATCAACCATTTACAGATATTTTGAATTGAAAAAGCCGTCATTAATGTGTAAAGTCCTTTCGGAAATTAAAACTTTACTTTTGTCTAAGAGCTTCAAGATGCCCCTATAAAATCGGAAGACCAGAAAAGTACTGGAAAAAACTTCGAATATCCGTCCCCGAGGCGCGTTCTATCCTAACAAAGAATTCTTAAAAGCAGTGTGCCTACATCATTGCACTAATGATGATGGATTTGTTTACAGATTACATAATAAACAGTCAACAATTTTAATGACATTAGAAACTATTACCGTAAAGAGAAAAACACACATTGAGAAGACATAGTGTCAATCATAAACGCACACGCATTGCCTGTATGATAACAAGTTCATATTCTGTGCAAAACTTAGCAAGTGTCAAATATGACCTCCTTTTACCGTAACTGTTAAATCGTGTTCCTTTAAGAGATCTCATATAATCAACAGTCCTAAGAGTTTTAATGGGTCCCATCATGGATTGAATCTCCCCCAGACACTGCCAGAAGCTAACAGCCGTGTGGATATTCCGTACCATCTGATACATTTCGTGTAGTTAATTACATGTAATGTATATTAAACAGGCACATATGCTCGTCAATTAATCTTTTGTCGCTACCCTTGAATTAGGATTATAATAAATATTGAATTTTCGTATAGTTACATCATTTAGTTTGGGTAAATAGTCATATGGAAGCGCGGTAGCCGACTGCTTCGGTGAAAATTTCCTGAATTCAATGTTCGTGGTGAATGGTTCTTTGGAAATACTGGCGCCTTCTCGTTTGACAGCGATTGGATCTGCTTTTACGATATACGAAGAGATCAACTGATGAGATAATGACCCAGGGGAGAGATGAAAAGTCGTCGTAGTTTCCACCAGTTCCGATGTTTTGCAAGGTATTCATCTTTCTTCTTTTTGTTAACATTTTTCCAGTTTTTTTTTGTTTTTTGTTTTTGTTTTTTTTGTTTTTGTTTTTTTTTTGTATTTTTAGGTTTCTTTTGTTTTATGGTCGCAGTTTGAATAAGGCTTTTGTTCAGGCAACGGGCAAGCAGACACACAGCGATACAGACAGACTGGGAGGCAAATGTAAGTGATAAGATAAATTAATGACAGTTTTTATGGAGACGAGGCAGGCTTGATGCTATTGTCATCTTTCATATTATGTTCATGTTTGGAGTCGACCGTCGCCTGCAAGCCAGTGTCAACATTTTTTAGGTTTTAAAGTCAATAACATTGGTTAAAAATTTCCATACTGTGTGGAGCAACTCTTGTCAACCATGCAAGATTGTCGCAGAAGTTTACACAGCGAAATTCGTTTGTGCTGGGTGTTACGTGCAGAGAAAACGAACAAAAGGGTGAACTCAGCAGTTAACGTTTAAACAAATTTATTACGAAAATAAAACTAATTGCTAAGTCAGGGATAGAGTACAAGCTTTAAAAGTGTACAGACTACTTATCTCAGCTGGGACGGCAAAGCTCCAGTCTCAGAGTTGTAACAGTCAGTTGGATGAATGAACAGTCCTTGCAGGCTTGAAGCTGCACAAAGTCCACAGTATAAATCCAGCGTTGGCAGTGAAGGTCTTGAAAAGTCTAGAGAATGACTACTGCTGGAGTTTAGTAACACACAAGAGACACGATCCCAAAAGTCTGACTGGAAGCTGAGCACGTCCCTTTTATAAAGGCATATAAGAACAATCTAGAACTTTTATTGACATGCTAATTACTGTTCTAAAATTATCTCCCTTACACAACTAATCAACTTTCCAGAACATTCCAAACATGACTAATTGAATTCAAGGTTGTGAGGTCATTGAGGGTAGTGACCTTGAGAATGTTCTAGACTAATTGAACTCAGGTCATGATGAGTGTGGGGGGAAATGACCTACATAACACACCCCCTCTTCAAAAAAAAGAAAATTTTTCAAAGAAAAATCTTTCTTTTACAAATGTAATCTTGAAAAGGATTTAAGTACTCAAATTTTGTTTACTCTAAAGGAAAATTTCTTGAAAGTGAACAACAATAAAATTTCTTGAAAGTGAACAACAATAAACTCTAAATACGAGAGAGACAGTCTGCAATTAAATTGTCTCTGCCTTTGATATGTCTAATGTCAAGATTAAACTCCTGTAACATTAAACTCCATCTTAGCAATCTCTGATTTTTGCCTTTAAATTTCTGCAGAAAAACAAGAGGGTTGTGATCAATATAACCACTATTGGCTGATTTGAAGAAGTAACATAAACTTCAAAATGCTGTAAAGCTAATATCAAAGATAAACACTCTTTTTCGATTGTAGAGTAGTTTCTCTGGGATTTGTTAAATTTGCGTGAAAAATAGCAAACAGGATGATCTATACCATGACTATCCTCTTGCAATAAAACAGCACCAGCAGCCGTATCACTAGCATCTACAGCTAATTTGAATGGCAAAGTGAAATCTGGTGCAGACACACTGGGGCACTTTGCAGTATGGCTTTAAGTGTATCAAATGCCTGTTGGCATTGCTCTGACCAAACAAACTTTACTTTCTTTTTAAGTAAGTTAGTCAAAGGCTCAGTAATTGTGGAGAAATTTGGACAGAATTTTCTGTAGTAACCAGCCATACCGAGAAAGCGCATCAGTTGTCGTTTGCAGTTTGGTATGGGAAAACTTGAAATGGCACTGATTTTGGCATCAACAGGTTTTACCTCACCCTGTCCTACAGTATGTCCGAGGTAAGTTACCCTTGCCCAACCAAACTCAGATTTGGCAAGGTTGACAGTCAACATTGCTTTGCTCAGTCTCTCAAAGAACTTCCGCATGAGCTTGATGTGTTCCTCCCAGGTGTCACTATACAGGATGACGTCGTCAACGTAGGCTGCACACCCGTCTAGCCCGGATATGACGTCGTTGATCATCCGTTGAAACGTTGCCGGAGAGTTCTTCATTCCGAATGGCATCACCTTGTACTGGAACAATCCGTCTGGTGTAACAAAGGCGGATATTTCACGAGCACGAGCCGTCAGAGGGACTTGCCAAAATCCCTTCAGTAGGTCAAATTTCGTCACATACTTGGCTTTTCCCACTCGGTCGATGCAGTCATCAATCCTCGGGATTGGGAAAGTGTCTGTCTTTGTTAAAGTGTTGACCTTCCTAAAGTCCGTGCACATACGATAACTGTGATCTGATTTGGGAACAAGTATACACGGCGAGCTCCAGTTACTTTTACTGGGTTCAATAAAGTCATTGTCCAGCAGGTATTTGACTTCTCCTGGAGATATTTCGCTTTTGTTGGATTCAGTCTGTATGGATGTTGTTTTACAGGCTTACTGTCCCCAACATCAACGTCGTGATAGATGACGTTCGTCCTCGTTGGAACATCTTGAAACAGGTGTTTATATTCATGGAGCAGTTCTTTCACCTGTTGTTGTTGTTCTGGCTGGAGGTGTGCCAACTTTGTAGACTCCAGCTTCTCCAGGATTTCTGAGTTCTGAAGCTTGACCGAGCCCAGCTTTGAGTTAGAGTATTTTCACTCAAGTCAGTTTCAGTATCACTATCTTCATAATGGCCAGAACTGACGGTACTGACAGGCTGAGTTATAGTAGGATTATCCCTATCCAAATATGGCTTAAGCATATTTATGTGACATAGCTGTTTTTGTTTTCGCCTGTCAGGTGTTATTATGATGTAATTTAAATCACTTAATTTCTTATCAATTAGGTATGGCCCAAAGTAACGAGCATGGAGTGGTTTGCCAGGAATTGGAAGTAGAACAAGTACTTTTTGACCTGGTTCAAACTTCCGTTTTGAGGTGTTTTTATCATATTTGGTTTTCATTGACTGCTGAGATGACTCAAGATTTTCTCTGGCTAATTCACATGCTTTAGAGAGTTTTGTACGAAATCTGACACATATTGCAAAATATTCAGACAATCATCATCGTCTGATAGGAATTTCTCTTTAATGAGCTTAAGTGGGCCACGGACTGTATGTCCAAATACAAGCTCAAATGGGCTAAAACCAAGAGACTCCTGAATTGACTCTCTAACAGCAAAGAGCAAAAATGAATTCCTTCATCCCACTGCTTCTCTGTGTCAAAACAGTAGGTCCTAATCATGTTTTTCAAAGTTTGATGAAATCGCTCAAGAGCACCCTGACTTTCTGGATGATAGGCGGATGACCTATACTGTTTAATGCCTAGCTGATCCATTACTTGTTGAAAAATTCCAGACATAAAGTTGGAGCCTTGATCGGACTGGACACATTTAGGGAGGCCAAATTAAGTGAAAAAGTGAAAAATTTGACTAAAGCTTTCACTATAGTCTTTGTCTTTATATTCTCAGTGGTATGGCTTCTGGGAACCGAGTTGATGTACACATTATTGTCAGCATGTACTCATTTCCTGATCTTGTTTTTGGTAGGGGCCCAACACAGTCTATTAGTATCCTACTAAATGGTTCTTGAAATGCAGGAATTGGCTGTAAAGGGGCCTTTGGAATGGTCTGATTTGGCTTTCCTACCATTTGACATGTGTGACAAGTTTTACAGAAATGTGCTACATCCTGCCTGAGATTAGGCCAATAAAAGTGACTGAGAATTTTATGATAAGTTTTCCTGACTCCTAAGTGACCAGCCCAGGGGGTTTCATGGGCCAGGCGCAATATTTCAGCACGGTAGGGCTTTGGAACCACAATTTGATGTTTTATAGCCCAATCGTCATCAACCAAAACGTCTGGAGGTCTCCATTTACGCATGAGAATACCAGATTTTGTATAATAGGAAACAGAGCTATCTGAAGTTTTACCTTCATCATCTACTCTGTCAAACAAAGACAAAATATCTGGGTCTTTGTGTTGTTCTGCAATGAGATTTGATCTAGAAAATGTCTGACTTTGGTCAGCAGAAGTTTTACTGCAAGTTTCAAATTCACGAGGGATAACGGAATGATCCGTGTCAAACACCTGACTGAGAAAGGTGTCATTTAAGTCAACATCTGTGACATTATTTTTGAGAGTATTTTGATTCTCGGAAGTTTTCTTTGACATGGCTCGAGTAATTGCACACGAAGAAATAAATCGGGTATCTCTTGTTCAATTGGCTCTGGATCCTGATCTAAACTAGGATTATCAGTCACAAGTGGATTAGTAATGACCTTGTCCCCAGCAAGGTCGTTTCCAAGAAGAAGGTGAATCCCTTCAAAAGGCAAAAAAGGCCTAATACCTAAAGTCACAGGTCCAGAAACAAAGTCCGAAGACAAATAGACATTATGGAGAGGAACAGGAATAAAGTCATTGCAATCTACCCCCTTAATAAGAACTTTAGAACCTGAAAATGACTTTTCAGAAAACGGCAGGGTATCTGCCAACAAAAGAGACTGGGAAGCCCCGGTATCTCTTAAAATTTTGACAGGGGTAGCGGAAGAGAAATCACTAGAAAGTGATATAAAACCATCATGAATAAATGGTTCGAAAATACCCATAATGCTATCTTGAGAAGAATTGACCTTGACCTCATTAATTGGGGATAAGAGGGGTTTAACCTCAGAAAATGTGTTGCACACATTATTAGACTCTAATTGAGTTGATGAAGAAATAAAGCCGGTGGGCTTAGATCCACTTTGACCACTTTGACCTTCACGTTTTCTTTTCAATTTGAAACACTCTGACATTAAATGGCCGTCTTTCTTGCAATAATTACAAGAAAGTGTACCGAACTGTTTGTCAGAAGGAGATTGAGACTTGGGATCTGATGATGTGGGAGTGTTATTTGAACTCTGTGAACTGTTGTCATTTGATTTTCTACTCTCCTTTGAGAAATTCTTGGATGAAAAGGAGGAGTTAAATTTACCTGCTTGTTTCTGTATGAAAAGGACTGGGATGGTTTGCTGAGAAATGAAGATTTGTGGGTCAATGAAAATCATCGGCCAAACGTGCAGCAACCTCCAATGTATCTGCCTTTTGTTCATTGATAAACGTCTTGATGTCACTCCGGATGCACCTTTGAATTCCTCAATCAAAACGAGCTGTCGTAATTTGTCATAATTCTGACTGACCTTTTCAGAAGAACACCAACGATCAAACAGTTGTTCTTTTGTTCGAGCAAATTCAACGTAAGTTTGATCTTTCACCTTCTCACAATCCCTAAATTTCTGACGGTAAGCTTCAGGCACCAACTCATAACCCTTGAGAATTAATTCCTTCACAGAATCATAATCTGAAGCCTGCTCTACTGACAACTGAATGTAAATTTCTCTGGCTTTACCACCAAAGCACTCTGCAAAAGCATAGACCAGGACTCCTTAGGCCAGTTCAGACTCTGAGCAATTTTCTCAAAATGAAGGAAATATTTATCAACATCCTTTTCTTGGAAAGGGGGAACTAACCTGAAATGCTTAGTGATGTCAAACTTGTCTGAAGGGAAGAATTTTCCTGACTGTCCAAGCTCTAAACGTTTTATTTCTACCTGCAATCGCTGTTCTTCTAATCGCAATTCTTTTTCTCTCTGTCTTTCTTCCATTTCTAATCTTTCCTGCCTTTCTTTTTCTTTCATTTGCAATTCTTTTTCTTTCATTTGTAATTCTTTTTCTTTCTGTCTTTCTTCCATTGCTAACTTTTCACGTGCCAAATCTGCCTGTATTTCTAACTCTAATTTTCTGAGTTCAAAGGAAGACTCAGGTTCATAATCTTTTAGGGCAGACTCCTCAAATGGCCTGAATCAACTAAATGTTTTGCAATCTTGAACTGTATCTCTCGCTTGCGCATAGATCTTTTGACATCTACTTTAAGGAAATTTGCCAGTGCTATGAGGTTGTCTTTTCTGAGGGAATTAAATGTGTCCTGATCAAGGTCCTCCATAAATTCGTCTGGCTTGAATTCCGCCATGATTAAATTTCGCTGAGTTCACAGTGTACAGTAGTTTTAAAAAGGCTGGCAAAATGTTGTCAAACGGCTCAAAATGTTCGTATCCCGGACAAGCCCCCAATTTGTTACGTGCAGAGAAAACGAACAAAAGGGTGAACTCAGCAGTTAACGTTTAAACAAAATTTATTACGAAAATAAAACTAATTGCTAAGTCAGGATAGAGTACAAGCTTTAAAAGTGTACAGACTACTTATCTCAGCTGGGACGGCAAAGCTCCAGTCTCAGAGTTGTAACAGTCAGTTGGATGAATGAACAGTCCTTGCAGGCTTGAAGCTGCACAAAGTCCACAGTATAAATCCAGCGTTGGCAGTGAAGGTCTTGAAAAGTCTAGAGAATGACTACTGCTGGAGTTTAGTAACACACAAGAGACACGATCCCAAAAGTCTGACTGGAAGCTGAGCACGTCCCTTTTATAAAGGCATATAAGAACAATCTAGAACTTTTATTGACATGCTAATTACTGTTCTAAAATTATCTTCCTTACACAACTAATCAACTTTCCAGAACATTCCAAACATGACTAATTGAATTCAAGGTTGTGAGGTCATTGAGGGTAGTGACCTTGAGAATGTTCTAGACTAATTGAACTCAGGTCATGATGAGTGTGGGGGGAAATGACCTACATAACATGGGGATAAGCTTGTTCAATTAAGAAACTGCGAAATACTGTTTAGGTGACAGGAAGTTACAGTAATACACTCTCACGGGAAATCTTACTTTCAAGGCTAAAGAAGAAATCGCTCTGCAACGATGGCTTTACGTGTGAGCTCTACAAATATATATTTAATATTCCTAACCTCGATAACATGGCAAACTATTTGGAAAATTGACAATTTCACGGTTTCGGTTGCGCCGGCGTGCTCTCATCCCCGCAATCTTACGTTATTTACACTGACCGTTGAAGATATGTGCAATATACTGAACACAACATACAGACATTTAGCCTCGTTATTTCATCAAAGTATCGTGAGAGCGTCAGAGAAGGAAAAGACAAATAGAAGATGTAGTGGAAAATCCAATACTAACACTGGCAGGTCAAAGGCATGAAGCATGTTTATTTATCGCTCAAGCAGGTATTCGTAAATCTAAACAACGACACAAGAAATTCTGTAGGGAAACATTGGTAAATAATTGTTTGACATATTTTTATATAGACCTATTGCTAGATTTCGTCTGTTAGATTGTTAATTTTACGACGTCGTGTGGCTGCGTTAGGGTATTTACAATAGCTGTACCAAAACTGTTGCTGACTAAGAAAGCCGTCATTATTTACGGCCTGGGGGTAGGAGGAATCTGAGGGGGGTCACTCAAAAAATTGAAAGCTGCACGGAAGGTTGCTCAAAATGTGGAGAGAAAGAAGGTGGGTTACTCAATTTTTGATGCAAAATATCTTTAAACATCTCTCACATTGCACACTTACACACATCAATTTCTCATTATTTTCGATGCGAGAGGGGGCTACCCTCCTCTAGTGTTCGAATTCTCTCTTCAGGGTGTTCTAACAGTTTTAGTTAAAAACAAACTGGAAACACCTCTCAGATGCACGGCGATTCTCAAAATTGTCCACCCAAGAGAGGGGACGTCCCCATCGACTCTCCCCCCAGTCTTTCGTCTGTTTTTCACCCTATACTTTCAAATTCCGCCCTGTCAGCCATCCTAGTTAAAACCCTGTCATGATACCCATTCAAATTAAAACAATACTGTGTGTGGTTGTATACCGGTAATAGCGTGAGCTTTGCTATCTATATTTTGTTATGACTTTGAATATTATTTTGTTGAGATAGCCGATGATAATCTAGCCGGGTGCACTGGGATTTGAAAGGTCTTTACTATTGCTGAATTTTTGTAAATTATACAAATACATGTATTGGTATTTAACTTTTCTATGTGGGGGAGGGATCAGTCAAAGTTTCTTTGTTAGAGACGGGGTACTCAAATTCATCATGGTTGGCAGGGAGGGGGTACTCGAAATTTCAGAGTTCCCCATGAAAGTCTTCGGACCCCCACCCCCCCACCAGGCCGTAAATGATGACGGCTTCCTAAATTGCGATCACAGAAATGGTAAAACAAATTAAAGGTTCCATGGCGGCATTATCATTCCCACAGTCACTTCATCGACAGCGCCCTAAGCAGTAGCATTGCCATTCATCTTATCAGTTGAGTTGATTCCTAACCAACAATATCTGTCGTGACCGAAAGCGAGGCATATGTCTTTTGTTTCTGCAGCATTTGGAACTGGTCAATTTTATTCAGGTTGTTTCACTACACGCAGGTTATCTGGTACCTTATTTACGGTTTCTCCTTATCGACCCAAGGTTTTGAACTCTTAGATGGTGTCAACACAGCTGAACGCGTGAAAAATTGTTCATAAATGTTCACTTGACATGTAGATATATCGTGATACTATCTGCATGAATGGAAATTCAATTATTGATTTATCGATTTATTTATTGATTTATTATTGATTTATTTATGTATTGTTGGTTAGTTGGTTTGTTGGCTGGTTGGTCGGTTGTTTATTTATTAATTTGTTTGTTTTACCTGTTGTAAGCATGGGCAACATGGTGAGTTTCGCGGGCAAGTAGTTGACACTGCATTATTACATGACAGAAATTACTGAAAGCTGTTTTGGCGAGCAATCGGGCGGGGAAGTAGGCGGGAGGTGTTACTTTGCTAATAGTATTGGGAGAATGGTTGTTAGAGGTTCAACTACCTTTCTACATTTAACTGAAATTAGCTGAGAAAAGTACGTTAGCTTGCAAACACACCTCTGCTTATAGTACGCACTGGCAGTTAGCTTTATTTCTGCCCCGACCGGTCAGCAATTACGTAGTTTCCATCCATAGCACGGATGTGGGACAGTCAACGGCCGAATAATGTTAATCGGAGGGCGGGAACGTCAGTGTAGCTGGTTTGATCTGTGCAAGTCTCGGAGTCGATATGGCAGATACAATGAGATATATCGAGATCAAAACCCTCAGCTCAACCTCAATAAAAGGTTTTAAATCATAGTAAAGCCACAAATATCGTACATATTGAGACGTTTTCACAATAAAGAATATTTTGATAAGTTATCACACTGCGTCTTTTCCAGACCACTTTAACACGTTACTCAGGAGATGGTCTTCCTAGAATAGTAATCATATCAATTTAATTGAGGGCAGTGATTAATGATTCCATGGAAGGGAAATATCACCATATTTATAATGTGTCACTAAAAGAATAGCACTCACTTTAAATTTACTCTATTTTTAGTATTCATAGTATATTCATATTAGTAATGAGATAACATTAATGAACACACTATCTTGATGGTTATTAATATTTTGTTGCTATGGTTGTCATAAATATTTCAAAGAAAATAGTATTAATATTTTGTTGCTATGATTGTCATAATTTGATGGAGAGGTTATGCTTGCGTCATTTAACAGATAAAATAACTATATACATTTTAGACAATTATTTTATTATACATGATGTCATATTAAAAAATTACGTTGTAAAAGCTACAGATGACATTGCCTTGGTTTTGAAACTGAAAGTTTTCTCGACATCAAAAGTGCAGTGTCGTGGAGATGTAAGTCTTCACTTTTTAATTCCTGATGTGAAATTGGCGACACCAGTCTCTCACGTCACTTTAAAATCAAAATATAATCAGAAGAAGTCTACAAGTTTGGAAAAGTGTATGCTAATTCTTAAACAGATGATTGAATATCGACTTATTTTCAAAATAAAATTACTACTGAACACCCCAAGAATGAACGCAATAGCTGCGAACAGTCAATATGATGGGCACTAGAAACGTATGTTTGCATGCCCTCAACGGTACGAAGACGACCCAAAAGGCTGAGAACCTAACGTGTTACTGCAGGTTTTAAGTTTTAACTGTGTCAGGCAACTTTTGCTTTTGCTTTTGATAAGTTGAATGTGGGGGAAAAGGCGCGACAACCACGAGGAAAGGGTCAACAAATCAGTCAAGGTGTGTTCTTTACTTCGACTAATGAAATAGTTTATGTGTGCAAGCTTGAATGTCAGCAAAGCTGATGTGAAAGAGTTTCCTCTGTGACAGACATTTTTCCGGTCGCATCTCATTGGTTCAGCCTCGGGTGTAGGCGTCATAGCGTATGGAAAGGCAGGAATGAGTTAAAAGGTTATCGAACTCATGCAGGCTCGCTCCCGCACCAAAAGTGATCAATAATGGAGCTGTTTTAGACATGTGTGACCTTAAAGAGATACAAGTAAAAAGCCAGGAATTTACGACTCTTTGCGTCGCATGACTATGAGCTGCAAAGGATGCATTGCGTTGAAGTGACAGATGACACTGAAAACGAGGCGATCACTCCCTGAAGTCTCCCGTCCATCAAGAAGTAAACAATGTTACTAAAGAAGATTAGCACTTGAATCATTAATCAATTATAAGTGTACACCTAATCAGTGAACGTCACATGAGAAAAGATTGTGTTGAGGGATCCGAGTATCGCTCTGTTGGTGATATCTAAAATTGCTTGCCCATCAGAGCAGAAATGAGATTAAATTATTGCTAGCAAATGTGTGAAATCCTCGGTGAATACCAATGACCCATCAGACGCGTTTATAGTTAAATTCCCTGTTTTTCTCCTGAAATTCATTCATTTATTTGTTTGTTTGTTTATTAATTAGCTCGTTTATTTATTTATTTATTGAGACGTGTTAATTCGTTATACTTAGTAAGTATTTCAATTTATTTTTTGTGCATGTTTATAGGAATAACCCGCGAGCACTCCGTCATACAGGTCAAAGGTTATCTAAAATTGACAACCAGAATGTTGGTTGGTTTGTCTTTTGTAAGCATCTTCATAACAGTTGTCAACCCTGATAGTAACAGGGAATCGCTTGTAAGAACCGAGTTTCATAAACAATCCTTAGTTCATGAATCGATTAAAACACACCTGTAATTTGAGTTTGATCTCCTGGGTCTTCGACAAGTCCCTCCGCACTAAACTTTGTTTACTTTGACTGATGCACATGTAATTCACCTTGTCATTCAGTGTTTTCGTTGTCATTATACTCCAGGTATCAGCATTGCTATGCTAATTCAAATCTTTACGTAAAGTTACACTAAAATCTAGTAAAAACGCTTATAATTGCTAAAGGGCCAGTATTTCTAACTTTGATGATTTGTCAGGATTTTTAATTTGGTTGTCAATTGCAAGTTCTTTTTCTTCTCCCAAAAGCATGTTGAAACTTCTACTACAACGTTCATACGTGTAAAATGCACTGTCATTGTTGAATTCTAATCAAAACCGAAATTCACGAGGCAAATCAACACATGAATAGGCTATGTTGACAAGCTGAATACCGTGTATCTCAACATGCTTTGAGGAGTAGAACAGGAAACATTCGTTGACATACAAAAAATAGTGAAAAAATATCAAAATTACTGTCACTAGCGCACTAATTTTTCATATTGCACCATGGCTTTTATGTAACAATATCTATACATCAGACACACAAGCATTAGTCTTTTAAGTTCACTGACTGTCAGGGTGCCTCTATCAACGTACGCGTCAAAACATAGAACATATCATTCGGTGTATTGCATGCACACTGTAAGGTTTCTCAGAGGAACTTGAGAAGTGTGAGTGCCAATGTTGCAAAAGTGATGCCAGGATAGTAACACTTTACTAATTGGAACTTCATGAAGTAAAAATTGTATTCCATGTTCTTACGTTTCATCCTGATATCGTTTGAGCATTCGTAGCCAACCTCTCAACGTTATATACAAGATCACCTATTAGAAGCTTTTTACAATTATAAATAGTGAAAGGAATTTCTATGTTTAGGCTTAATTGATCAAAAAAAGACTGTGAAATCTCGGCTTGCTTGACATCGGCTCGTCGATATAAAGATTTTCGCAACTTATATTTGCTGAAAAAATTTCGTTATTGTTAGGTTAAAAAGAAAATGACTTATAGTCTGAAATAACGTTTTAAGGGTACATTCGCTCTATTCGGCACTGTAGATGCTCCCTTTATTCAGTCAAAGTTTGACCATGCTTGCTGGGCAAAACTTACATGTGCAACACCTAAAAATAGAGCTGGTTTTGCTAGTGTATTGTCTAATCAAAAAGTAAACAGTAATGGTACAATCTAGAGTTATCATTTGAATTTATTATTTTCTCAGTTTAATATCAGTTTCAATCCAATTTGTTTTACGGTCTCCAGCATATGCAAGCGGAGTTTACATAAAGTAAGTTGTGACAAAAACATGGATGTTTTCGAGAATATATATTCATAAACAGGAAAAAGAATAAAGACATATTTCAAAACACATATTAATATATCCATCGGATCCATACAATAAGATTTCAGGTTTGCCAACTTCGTGATATCGTTCGATGCTTTGAAACGTCTTACATGAAAATAAAAATACTTGATGTGCCACTAAGTTCACAAAATTATAGAAATTTGACTCAACGTAAAGTCATCAGCTCAGTATTGTTTTCCTTCTTTAGCAGATACTGGATACTCTAAAACACAGCAGTATTCGTCTTCTATTGCCCTCTTTGTGCATAACTTACAAAGCCTTGCATGCTGTTCCATCAACACTGTACCGTCTTCTATGTCCGATATAAATTGTCGATTCTATTGTAGTTTCACAGAAAACGCTTCAATTATTTCATTGCTCGATCAATCATCCTTCATTCGTTTTTTAGTTCGTTGTCTTTCTTTTCTCTTACTTTATTTCCATATATCTTTCCCATCTCTCTTCCATTTTTTTCTCTCAAAGTTTTATTTTTGTTTCTTCTGACGAGTTCGATCCTTGAGTACATCGATATCAAATCTATATCTATCTGGCGCTGATAAACGAATGAACACAACCTTTACTATTTTAGCGATATCGCCTCTACGGCTTTTAACCGGAGACTGCAACTTTATCACACCTCTGCTGGCATTTAATGTTGTTCAAAGGTTCGCGTGATCTCGGTACAATAAATCGCATTATTTATTTGGGAGCCGATGATTGAAAAAGTTGGCTGTCGATGCAAAGTGTGCTGGGATATATATGTACTATAGTGATGTCACCATTTGTCATCGACATTCTTATGCTCCAATAGAGTGGCTTTTGTCAAGTCCTAGTGTATAAGCGAATGAAAAGTTAATGTCAAAGGGAAATTGAAAGTTTGACACATGAATGGTACTTTAGAAATAGACGGTTCACGGCGAATTCTTCGTTTTCAACAGGGAATAGTCTAAAAGCTGGAAACTGAGCATTATTATAGACTAGATACTTTATAAACGTAATGAAGCTTCCGTTTCGTCGCTTTATTGATAAGCTTTTTCGCAGATTCGTCATCAAGTGTTGGCAGTATGAAGAATTACCCATGCTTCCCATGGGTCTATCACTTCACAGCATACTATCGTTCGGACAGGTGACTGTAGATTGGCTGGTAAATCAGCTCTCGCATCCAAACGTGTCGATGAATGAACCAGTCCCGTAAACTCTCACAATTTGACCCCACAGTCCTGTATACAGATCTATCTAACCATCAATTTAACCCCATAGTCCTGTAGACAGGTCTAACCATCAATTTAACCCCATGGTCTTTTATACAGGTCAGGCCACCCTATTGTAACGATAGAGATTTAGGGGTCTACAAAAAAGGATTGCAATGAAAAGAGAGAATAAACAATCTTGAGATTACTGGCTTTGAGACTTCTCACAGCAGTTGTTGAGATTAAAGTATTGTTCATGATATCTGTCACTTAATGTTGTGTTCAAGAATAAATACGGACAGCAAACATTGTGAAGGCAAAATTACTTGGCATGTAATAGTCTACAGAATTACCGAATAGTTACTGTTCCAATTATCTGCTGAGATTCCAGGTTATTAACTCTTAGTATGTGACTCTGTTGACACTAACGATCAAATTTACTCCCTCACGTAGTGTTTTGTTGCTGGGAGGGCGCGAGTGAGTCGTTATCTTAATGGTTGCTTTGAAAATTCCTACTCTCGCCTGATCACGTGACTAACATTTTTGAAATCAGCTAATAATCCGCTGATAATTGACTTTAAACTCTGATATTATAATTTTTTCCTCCTGGAAAAGAGTATATTTTAACCAATATACTGCATTCTAAGAGACGCAAGGGACCAGAAAGATAATCAACGTGTTGACATTTTGTTTGTTTTATCAACCCGTCCTGAAAATACCCTATCCCCCTGTCCAATTATTTTAATGAAAATCCAAATTTAGCCTATATTCCCTCAGTACAAATACTATCACAAATTATTTTTCACGACCACCTGATATACAACAAAGTCAATACTGACCAATTAGTGACTCAAATATTTGCGATATTTTAGTCACTATTGTCCCATGATTTTAATTATCTCAAAGTTATTAATTTATATGTAAATGCAAAGTAAATTAAAAAGCGATGTCATCATGTAAATGTAATATTAATGAGATGTTATCGTAAAGTAAAAATGTTTAATATTGCATATTTGTAATATTGTGCGATCGACAAATTATCTATAACTTGATATTAGAAATAATAGTTAACGATGTTCTCTGTTCGAAAATGGCTGAATCATGAAATATACAGGTTGACGAATGTATTTGTATTTTGGAAACAGCGAAAACTCTTTTGTTGTGCTATGGTGTTCTTTGATAAAAGAGTTGCGAAGGTTTCTTTTTCTGACTTTTTAAAACTACACACACTTAGACCTTCATTGAAATGGAGATTTAGCATCGTTGTGCAGCTATCAAATAAGATCAAAATTTCTATATTAAAAACGAAATTTCTAGATATATAAATCAATTAGTATCCGCTAACAAGTGGATTCTGCGAGTGATGGGAACTTCCCATCAAGGTAGTATGCGCCTCTACAAAGTAAAAAGACATAAAAACCTTTGCCCAAACTTTCCTCAATGTCACTTTTTAATCATTATTCTCTCACGAATCAAGGATAAAAGTCAGGGTCACGAAGTTTGCAATGGAGAAATAAATTACCCATCGTATACCGATACTTGACATTTAAAATGGCGGCCACCCCCGTGTTAACTCTATGGAGAAAAATAAATTTTTGAAAAACTAAGACGGTGAAGATTTTTCTTACTCCAAGAGCTTTAAAATGAGCCCCTACAAGCGGTAGACCAAAAACGTATGAAAACATTTGAGAGTCCGAATATCTGTCCCCAAAAGGCGCAGTCTTCCTTAATAGTTTCCGGAATGAATCTATAACGACTTCAATATGAAAACAATGACTGCATTTGCACCGGAGAGCTCCTCTATAGTCCTTTATAGAATAACGTTATGGACATAGTACTTCGTGCGAAAATGGAAGAGGGTGACTTCATTGAAGTAACTTTTAACAATAATTCAAACAAAGATATGAGATATAAAGGATATTTCGAATTTCGAAATTTCTTTAGGTTTTACTGGCAGCGTTATTTTTGAACGATTGCGAAGGTGTAGTAAAACGCTATAATAACTATAAATTTAACGTTAATGTCTCTAATCGCGGATATTCATACTCTAAAGCGCCTAAATTTCCATGTAAAATTCATGTTTAGAAATTTGATATCTGCATAGATTATACAGCTGTTGCCGATTTACACAAGAATGCATCACCCGTGCCTACTTGATATCAGAATTACGACAAGTCTGTTACATGGGCAAACAATATCGTCAAATCCGAAATGCCAAGGTCAAATGTGCTGTGACGCAATAAGTCAGAGGAAATACTATCATATCACACAGATCATTACCACGTGGCTTGTATAAAAGAGCTTGTAATAATTCATAGAACTGAATTTGAAATTCAATATACTGAAAATAACGTTGTGGTACAGGAGTTACTATTTTTTGTGAAAATATTGAGATAAAAAATAATTGAAAAGCTACTTGCCGATGCTTTACTTGTGATTGAATCACTGTATTCGCCAACATCAGTGTTGCTATTATTCTCTGACATAAAGATGAATATCTGACATTAAAACTACTTGTGTGACCAGATACGTTTTCAAAAAATATTTTTTTAATATGTCGATAACTCTCCCATCAAAGGATAGAACAACTCATAAATTTTAAACTAATTTTTAAACAATTTCTCTTGATATCGTCTTATAGGTGTCTTTAAATATATGTATATATATATATATATATATATATATATATATATATATATATATATATATATATATAATTTGAAATTAGTTGTCAGGCAGCACACAAACTGTATGACACTATATCCTTCACTTCAAACTAAATTGTTTTATTACGGCTTTTCGTTTGTTTCATCGTACTTCATCAGGATATATAATAAAATAAACGAATGAATCAGAAAAAGCACTGAATATAATGGACTGAATATTATAATTTATATATCTGATCAAAATATTTGGTGTTCAACTTATTTCCAAGCCATTTATTTCGACATCAAGTTCTTTAAATTCTCATACAGCATGATCATAAACCAATTCCTATTTGTATCGTCTTATATCTGTCTTTAATAAATTTATAAATTTCATGACACCAGTCAAGCATTTTTGGCATAATGGTAGACTCAGGTTATAAACTGGTTGTTCTATCGTTAAGTACAATACCAATATTACTATTATTAGTAAGTTGTAGCAACCGAAGCCTCGGTTTAGATTTTTGTTCAGTGAGTTCGCGTTGAATACAACAGACGTGTGCCTCCCACTGTTTGCTGGAGTGATGACGTGTAAAGCCACTTAATCACCTTTCATTTATCGTGTTTGTTTCATTTGTGTTCCGGTTATAGAGTAATTTCATTTGAATTCAATTTACAACGAAAATGGATAAAGATGAATTTCAAACGACAAATCCACTCATAGTAATGACAACCACCCTTATTTGAAGATTAGTTTGTAATCACGTGACCTCGTCGTATAGGAGTGACAACCCCGAATATCGCTGACGCTCGTTTTCCTCTTAAGTGTTGTTTTATCAATTATATAGGACAGTGGACCCCTTGAGATACTATACAACTTAATTATTTAGATTGACTCCACTCCATTGAGTCGAGTACGATCATTCCATCACGCCAACTACACTCGCCAGCTCAAGGCTCGTGTTGCTGCCTGAGTTTGCCGACAGACAGCGGCGAAACTAGGAGGAAGATGTTGCCGGGACAGGATGGCCGGATCTACGGTACTAACAACCCCCTTCAAGATCCCACCAGCGTTGAGAGCAACCAGGGAAAACAGGAATTCTCTCTGAAAATGTTCTTCAGGGATAAATACAACAGGTAATACAGATACATTTATCCTCGTATAATGAAATGGAACGACACTGGGGAAAGCTTCCGTTCTCAGCTTAAACACGTTAGTTGGGACGAGAAAATATAAGTTATAATGTAACTCCCGTTTTGCCTTAGCGGCCAAAGTCAAGAGTTACCATTGCTTTCTCAAATATCGACTCTGAAAGAGGACAGTGACGTATGAAGTCGGGTCAGACTTAATCTATGAAGCATATCTATACAAAGCGTGCTGACTGTAAATGAGTCTTTCTAATTAATCAACCTATAGTGACAGGGTTTTGTATTCATATAATTTTTTTTAACTTGGTTCGCAAGGACGAAGATAGTGTCATTAGCTAGTACTTCCCTGTCCGTCAGAGTGTTTTGGGTTACTTTGTTACCGGAACATGTATCTAAAATGCGAAATACGGTAAATTACAACACTCCTCAAAAATAACGATAAATTTCAATGATCATAAGCGATTTCAAAAATAAAACACCTTCCATTATATTTATTTTACATTAATTGTCGTAAATGCAGATGGATAATTAATGTATTACAACTCCAACAAAATATTGTAGCTTATTGTAGCTCCTCAGCTAAATAAACGTTCGACGCGATCCGTATTTAGACATTTGCAGAAATGCAAAGTTGCTGGCGTTTATTATTTGCCCGCATCGTGTGATTATGTATGCCCTTCAATGTAGAAAATAAAATAATTCACATTTGCAATGGAAATATTATTTAAAATGGCACCTATATGAGTTTTGCATTCAAAGAGTTACGGATTAAATATTATTAGACTAAGGTAGTTCACTAAATCTATACATAATAATCTTCTAAGTCACTGGAACAGAAGTTACATGTGGACACTTTTTTGTAACGGGGCGGGTAAGGTATAATTTTTTCGTCGTTGATAAAGGGAACATTGAAATTAAAAATAACAACAGCCGACCGATATAAGGTAAACTTCAACACTAATTCTGCAAAACATCACAACATGAAGTATCATGATTGTGATAAATCGTGTTATTTTTATTCTATGATATTTCACTTCTGACACAACATTTATGAAAAAAGACTCGAAAACAAGGTCCATTTTTGTTGGTTCCAGCGTCCAAATATTTCGTAATTTCGTATGAAATGCTGTCTGATCCGCAGTACAGTGCGTATACCATATTAGCAGGAGAGCATTTACAGGTAACTAATGTCCAGATAACAGAGGTTTCTGCTCTGTAAAGTGTCACTCTGTAACATGTGAAATCTCAAGGGATTGCCTGATTGTGACGAATATAGAGAGGTGACCTCACTCAAAGGCGGCCACCAAGACAGGTTGTACGTCATTGAAACTTTGGTTCTCAACTCGCTTACGTTTTAATAATATGAGAGTCTTGGAACCCATTTATATTATGTGATACATTGTCCCGTCGTCTGGTTTTCTAGAAGTATTATAAAGTGACTGTTATTCCCCATATGTAGTACGGTCACGTGACCGACGGCGATGACGACAAACGTAAGTCACAAAGATTGGGAAATGTACACCGAAAATAACAACGTTAAATTAGCAAGATACGCACACAAACACAGGGTCATATTTTTGTTTCTTTTTCCTGTTTTTACTTCTGAGTGACCTGTTGTCTCTCATGTACGGCGACCCGTTTTGCGATGAGACTGAATCACCTCATCAAAAGACTATTTCAATCGCGAATGTTATCGATCGGATCATAAAATACCGTCCATGAATGGATGCCTGCCCGTCTATCCCCTTCACGTGTTTTGACTACACAAATTAATCTGTCAAGTTTTTACACATGACGAGCATACCGGAAATCATGGGACGATAATTGAAAGCCGTATACTTCGTCACCACCTAACAACCTCACTACTCGATAAATATACTGTCATTTCGTGAATCTTGAATCAAAATTCATTCGTGTCGACAGTTTTCTGTTGCTTTTCTAAGACCAGCCGGTATACTTTCGAGGCTAAAATCTCCATGAAAGAGTTTGGCCACGTCCAAGACCCTGTGTCACATCATCGTCTCGCATTAAAAGTAGATGAATATCAAAGAATCAAGTAACACTGACATATTACAAATATAAAATCAAGATAACATCACTACATTAAAGAGTAAAATAATCCATTATTGAAAGGCCCACGCATACTTGAACTCGAAGAAAAATGAAATGAAATGTTAAAGATATATATAGATCTAAACAAATTTACTCCGACTCTAAAAAACACCTACAGTGTGTAATTTTCTGATATAAATTTATTCATAGAACAATCTGATCTGATAGTTCAAAAAAGTCAGTTCTGCCTCACAGAATCTGTACAAACAGAAGTCAACAGCAACACCTTCAGAGTCTAAAATACTTTTTTAAAAACTTTAACATCATTTCGTTATAACATTTATTACTGATAGCGATAACCATCGCAATCTACAGTAAAACGTAACAGGATTTAAACATACCAGTATCCTAGATGAGACGCATTGCGCGTCTCAGGAGATATTTCAAAATTTAAAACTTGCCATGATCACGCCCACTTTGTTCAATGTTCTAATTCTGGATGGATCAGAAATTTCAGCAACCAGTGAGTGGAATGGTAGTCGTGCAATGAAAGGATAAAGGACGTGCCAGGAAAAAGGAAATCTTTCTGTATGTATCGGTATAAATGACTTGAAAATACAAACAGACAAATCTCGGTGGGATTCTGAGATGCTAGCAATAATCCACCTTGCAACTCTCCAGAGACCGTATAAGCATGATGTAAGCTGTGTTCATTAGTTATTTATCCATGATTGCGGATTGAGGTCTCTCTTGTCCATGATATAACAGTTTCACTCCAGGCATTTACATTTCTCCACAGAAATCTTTTGAGAATACAGAGGGAAAATGATCACCGAAAGAAGTATAGTGTACAAACCTTTTAAAATTGGTAAACACACGAAATGATATTTCAAACCAGGATAGTTGGAGGCGATTTGTAGTCATTACGTCGACGAATAAGTTGTAATTGTCCATGATAACAACGACAATGATAACAACAACAATATATTAGTAATAATAATAATAATGTTTTAAATAACAGTCAATACATATAAAGAGAAGAACACATAGTATAATGATTGAAGGAAATCATTTTACATCAATAAATCAACACAAAAAGCTGACACCAGCAGGTTATCAGAACTATAATCTACTCAGGAAGTTCACCTTTTTGTCCAGGAATTTACTTCAAAAGCTAAGATTAATCAATCAACAGTTATTTATTGAAAGAGTTTATTTCACTTTAACGTTCTTCGAGTCGGAATCGGTGTTGTTTGAAATAAAGGAACGACTGTCGTCTGGTCTATATACTTTAACAATATTCGCATAGATTTGTCGGCGAATAGTTTCCTCTTAATAATCGCAATTAATGACTAACGGATTGACTTCTTCTTTTTTGCCCAGGCGCGGTTTTCACTGCCTCCTTTTTTAGTTATGATATGTTTGTTTGTTGGTTGGTTGGTTGGTTGGTTGGTTGGTTTGCTTCTTCACTAATTCGTTCGTCCGATCGACTCTTCTTTTGGTCGGAGAATCTATCAGAAACACATCGGTCGCGGTTGCCTGGCGTCACGGTTGCCTGGTGACCACCTGGCATTGTTAGCTTTCATTCTGCGGCATTCTCCTTGCGTGTTTTATGTAACCATGGTGACAAACGCTGTAGTAGCATAAGGGTGATTACTGCGGCAGAAATGAAAGACAAATAGTAATATTACAAGGCAGAGAAAGGTACCGACTGATGTTCGAACTTTGTGTACGCTATAATATTCAGCGAAAGGTCATGACCCCGTTCCTTCGGTGTTAATGGCATAGCTACATTATGGGATGTATTTTCCATCATTTTCTTCGTTTTGTAAACTACAGTATCCTAGTCAACTCGAAATGCTCAGCATTAATCTTATACATAATCCTATAAGAGTGCAATGTCCAATACTATCGTTGACAGTTGAGTTTAAGTCCGGACTGGAATTCATTCGTCAACAGTAATATTTCATATCATAATCAATGTAGTACGTTTGAAAAGCTTATAATTTGTACTTCAACTTTTAGGAGAGATATGTTTTCTAGAACATCAAAAATTCAATTTTATTTTGAAGCATGGTATCATATTTGTCTCCCTAACGAGTGTTGAAAAACAAAACATTGGCTATAACGCGTCGTATACGTAACGTAATGTTACTGAAGATCGATCAATGGGTGTTCGGATTTGAGGTAGTGCGAGTCTCGAAATTTAAAGACTGAAACTTTTGTCCAAACGTTCGAAACTTTCGACAATGCCCTCGACAAATCAAGAGTAAAAATCAGGCGCCACAATGCAAAGTTTGGTGCTAATGAAACAAAATACCTGACACATTTACCGATGTTTGAAATTCAAAATGGCCGCCATTCCTGTGTTAGCTCTATGGGAGAAAATCACATTGTTGATTTTCATAAATTTGAGATGGTGAAATCTAAGTTTACACCAAGAGCTTCACAATGAGCTCCCACAAGTGGTAGATCAGAAAGGAATGGTAAAAGTTTGAGAGTCCAGATATCTGTCCCCGAGGCACATTCTACCTTAACTTCGAACCACTGCCCCTTAACATTACCAACAGTCACAACACACTACGATTTAAAAACTATCCCTGATGATGCTCGTTGCATTGGGCAAATGGTCTAAAGGATGCATACTGCATCAAATTAGAATTTAAACGATCCAAGTCATGATGCTGTAACATGCCTCTGTCTTTGATGCACAGAATAGTCGAATTATATTTTTCTATATCAGTACCTTTTGACGGAATTTCTTATCTTAACCTCTTAAAATACTCATTGGTACACCCATTAACAGCAGGATATTTGACAAATAACACGACATTCTAAACAAAACACCATTCATCGTCTGGCCATTACAAGTACCATGTCTTCGTTATCCAAATGACAAAATTACCACACTCAAATTACAGAAAATTAAAAATAAATGAGATCGTGCGACTTTGCAGTAGGAGGTAAATTGTCATTTGTATCGAGATCTAAAACTTATTAATTATGAATGTGATTCTATTTCATGATTCACTAATACTGTTTACTACAGGTTTTGCCATCAGGGAATCCCACATTAGTACATTTAAATCTCTTTTTTTCCGTTTCATCATGGTCGAATTCTCAACGGAAAGACGGAATATATTTAAATGGTTGCGTTTGACTCACGACATCACCACCTCAACGTGGTATGAGTTAAGATTTACTGAATGCACCACCCAAACGTTCGATTTTTCAAATTTATGATACATCCGGGAATATACTTCAGCGCAAAAGTACCAACTATACTAAAAGGAGTATTAGACACATTCTCCTTGAAAAAGGAACACATGAAAGAAGTCCTCTGTTTATTCCTAAAATTCAATTATGTATGAAAGCATTAAAACGTGACATTATTGATGTGAATCGAACGATAATCCCAGTTAATTCACGCAGATTGGCATAAGTCATTATTGTGACTAATAGAATACAGGGAGTGTAATCTACAACTGAAACAGCGAGCTCCGAAGTTGATTTTATCTATTTACTTTTGACATCGGTCAGAAAAACACCGACTTGTTTATCAGGCCATCTGAAATCACCATCTACACCTGTGTAATTAAAATTCCGGAGAGAAATAATATTTTAAGACCACCATAATATCGGAATCGCCTCGCATTTTTCTTAGACTGTAAAATCAAGAAAGCGTCTAAGTACATCTATTGAAGAGCTAGAATAATAAAGAATATCGACAAGTTTACAAATGACAAATACACTTAAAACCTCATCTCTCTCTCTCTCTCTCTCTCTCTCTCTCTCTCTCTCTCTCTCTCTCTCTCTCTCTCTCTCTCTCTCTCTCTCAAACGATAGACAGATAATTAGGTAGGTAGGTTTGTGGCTAGGTAGATAGGTTCAATATAGGTAGGTAAGTAGGTAGGTACAATGTATGTATGTAGGTAGGTAGGTAGGTAGGTAGGTAGGTAGGTAGGTAGGTAGAATGCTCGTATGCAGTGATCATCTCATGTGAAGGAATGTTGATTACTATGAATGAAATTAGTCTTAAATATTTCAGTGATTTGAGAAAATTTCACGGAAATGTGTTTCATGGAGACCGAGAGGCACCATTAAAAAATCAGAAACAACCTCGGGGACCGTTGTACACGTAGAATGGCAGACGCGGATTAAGTGTATTATGAAAATATATAACATACGACGATCACACATTGTGATGCTTTTATTTATGAGGTTATTGGCTGCTTATCGCTCTTATATGGTACGTTCAGATTGACGACTTTGCGTCGGCCCAGGTCCCGACCAGGGCCGGGGCCGACGTAAAAAACTAATGTGGACACGCTGAGTCGGCCCTGGGCCGACTCAGTTTGGTCCCGGTTAGAAGGGGGGGTTCAGGGCCGACTCAGGGCCGACGCAAAATTTGGTCCGACGCAAATCGCCAGTGTGGACACGTTACGTCGGCCCTGGTCCCAGTTGACCAGGCCTCCGCTATGGATCGAAGTTGAACTAGTCACCCTATTCGCACAAAACAAACGACGTTTGAAACTAAAGTTTACACCTATCGAAAGTTTTCAATCCAGTCTTTACATTTTAATATCATCCCATGTACGCTGAACTTCCCACCAACCTTTGTTCCGCAAACGAGACCATGTCATTTGATTCCACGGTGCACGTAATAGACTAGAGAGGCATGTCAAATATGCCGCGCACTGGTTATTTCTCCACCGCGGTCTTATATATACCATATGCTCATCCAATAAATGGTGAAGATCTCTCCGATGATTAAAAGGGTGAGTGGTAGTCATATTTGCCCTTCTTGTGCGTAAAAACACAGGAAAATCATGAACAGTAGAAACAGCGTGCCATATTCAAATGTGCCATTTTGAACTTTGACAGGTCAGAGGTCACAAAGGAAGGTAAAGTTACGTCGGCCCTAATTCTGGTACCGGTAGGTGTGGACACGGACCAAATTTAATCCCAAAAGGACAATTATTTTGCGTCGGCCCAAATTTCAGTTGGGTGGCGAATGTGAACAAGATAATAAAGTACCCACAGAAATGCGAAAAGCTAAGTTCACACTTACGAATTAATTTTTCATGAATTCTTTGTCAGATTCACTCCATGGATAATCTAGCTACACTCACGGGACACGCATCTCCGATACCAAAGTAGAGCACTTCAGGCATCAGGTATTATATATACTTGGTCTTCCTGCCGATAGGCAACCCTGCGAGGTTTGTGGTTGTGAGTGGGTTTTCCTGTCCTATAGGTCCAGATGGGAAAAGTACGACACAGAGTAGCATTCGACAGTTGGGTGTAAAATACGTAGTAAATATAATGGCCTTTCAGTCTTCAGCTACGGTGTAGTAGGTAAATGCCCGCATACTAGTAACCCAATGTCTGTATGGATATGCAATGATTGAAAGTGAACTGAATTCACTTCAATAAAAATGGTTCTCTTTTACATTGCTTTCTACGTATCAGCCTCGACTCATTTCGGATGTTCTAGAATCAGACACACGGGCGTCAAGTGTGTTCTGCTCTGTGTATGGACAGTGCAAGAAAAAGACTTCATCGTTAATCTCATGACGACGCAGCGCAAGGCGGTATCGTCCATGGGTCAAACTAAATCCCATTAAACTCCGTTACAGCGATACACATCTCGTTTCAAGGATTCGATACTTTGACTGAGAATAGTTTGCCTATTACCGTAAAACACCTATTCATAGCAAAATAGGCGCAATAGTTACATTTTATAATTCATATTGCCGTATGCAACAACAGTGACAATGTAGGATTAGTTGATTGCGTCAAAGTCTAAAAACCCTTGTCCAATCATCAGGCGAAAGGTCGAATTCAGAGCATTTAACCTCGAAAGGCTGAAGCGTTGAAGCGATGAAATCAGCCAAAGGCAAGCAAAGGGAATGAGTGAAATTTGAAGAATATTAATTTTGACACCTGAGTTAAATAGACAAAACACAATGTTTAAATATACATACGTCATCCACCGATCTATTCATAATTGACAAGCCTTAAAGGCTCTTTAACGATATTCAAAGATCAAACAATGTCCTTTGAGAAGCGTCAGGATAAAAGCTCATTTATATCATAGATATTCCTACTTAATAATGTATACAACAGATAGCGTTCTTTTCTATGAGTAACGACTGACGCTGCAATAGTGAAAAGGTATTATTTTTCACATTTGTCCCGTCTGAGAAGACTGAAGTAGTTGCTGTAAAGTTTGAGAGCTACGTGATCAGCTTGTTAAAGCAGTTATTTGAAGAGAGTAACTTTGTAGATGCCTTCTATATTGTCGCGTCCGATAAAAAAATGGACAAACCCTAAAAGCAGGCAAAAGATTTATAACATAAGCGGTCGTGGTTTACACTCAAGCACAAGGAGATACTCTTCGTCTTATTTATCCATGCAATGATCCATTCATCAGAATTTCCAATTTAATTGCTTACTCATTTGTTCATTTCTTCTCCATTTATGATCTTGTAATATTTTTTAATAAGGACATTAACATCCGATTCATATTATCTGTTCACTTCATCGTTTCTCCCCCTCGAGAACCCGCGATGAGCGCATGTTTTTCTGCAAAGCTCAAAAGAAGGACCGCATTACCGTTTCATGATTGCAAAATACTCGCTATATATTGTTATGTGACATAACGTAACACTACAGCTGCAAACACTAATATATCGTTTAACTGAGTGTAGAAATTACTATAAAATAAGCTTTAAATCAAATTATTCTCTCAAAGTATCCTCTTCAATTCTTTGCTGGTTCAAAGTTTTTCTGCAGAATTTCTACACAGCATAATCGTTCAACATGGTAACTAGTTCCATCCCCTCACACAATGAGGCTTTACATATGACGTAATTTGTGACTCACAACTTCAAGATCTTTCCTTCATAATCGAGACTAGATCAATTCAGGCTGTAATAGGAAATGATAATACTTTAGGTTTTCAGCTCGGTTTCAGCATGGAGGTCTTTCTGCACCTCCATGGCTTTATTTTGGTTAGTGCCAAATCTGGAAGAGGCGTGGATGATTGAAAATGTGATATATGTAGTTTTTCATCAGGTTTAAAGAGACCGTTCAAATACAGTAAATCAATAGGTGAAATATTTCAGGGCCCTCGAATTTTTTTCTCAATGAAAACTCTGTAAACAAGGAAACTCCATCAAGTCTCGAACTTCTATCAGCAATGTCATCTTTGCACAATATCTGGTTGATCAGCAGCTTGTCGGATTATAGATGATAAACTCGTAGTATAACATTGTTTTAATATCCTTTGAAATGCGTCAGCAACTCTAATTAGTTGACCCATCCGTGCCGCATTGTTGTCTAAATAGCAGTATAATAAAAGTATTGTATGCATTGTGTCCTTTGAATCGTTAATTGTCAAAACTGGTGTGTCGTTCGTTAACTAGTCCTCAATAAACTGTAGCAAATTACCTGCATTCCGTAATAATGAGCAAATAATGAGAATAAACCATGTATGTTTTACGATTTGCAGAACAAAACATCTGCTTTTGCCATTTCTCTGCAGCAGCATTATCTCTCATTCCGTCTGCTTGTGGTTTTTGTTTTCTCGTCTCTTAATCTGCCACATCGATTCTTCTTTCTACTGTCTTTCATTCTCTGTCTGTCCGTATGTCTCCCTATGTCTCCCTCCTCTCTCCCCTCCCTTGCCCTCCCCTCCTCCTCGTCAATGTCGTAAATGCTGAAAACAAGTTACATGCGCAATTGTAAATCCACAATGTCACATACACCATGACAGCAAGTGTAAAGTGTTCCTATTACTTTACACTACATAGGACAGATAAGTGAAATGTGAAAATGAGCTGTACAAACTGACATCGAATGCGTTAAACCGCATAGTCACAGAGTCATAAATAGGCATACAAATACGTCAACTTGTTGAAGTTAATGACTGACACCTTTCATCTGACTTCTTGGGTCAAATTTTACTAGGAGAACATTCTTTGTGTTGTAAAACAATGACTCGATTAAAATCCATTCATGATTCGTATGTCATCATACCATCATGAGATTAGTGTCATCAAGTGTTTCAATACACTATCAAAGCTCATTCCCAAAATAATTAACGTTTAATTAAGTTAATTAGCGCTATCTGTCGGTGGAATGACATTTGCATATCGGAATTCATATTCAATTTTTATTGGTCTTTTAACGACTAACGAAGCTCCAATCTTATTTGAAATCATGAAATAAGTTTGCGTGAGTTGAAAGAGATTTCTGTTCCGTAAAGTGTATTTAATCATCACGCGTCAATTTTCTCGGCAAATAGATTAATACAAGTTTGAAAGATTTTTATGTACCTCATTCTCCCACTGATAAGTCACTCGATCAGCCAATCAGATAACAGACAGAATTGCTTAGTCAGATGATGTCAAGCTACGCTCTATGGAAAACGCACGATAATCTACCTCCGATATGAAAATCACTCATTCGATTCAGATTATCGGCAAGGTTAGAAACTGCAAGCACAACGGAATCGTAGTCAAAATTCGTCGGTCACCTTGATGAAAGCTACTAGGTTGAAAACTTTGTCAGACATCACAAATATATCAATATTTCCATCATTCATCGTATGTAGATGATTAATAGACTCAGTGATACAGTCATGGTATCCAATTTCGCGGTGCTTAATAGATATTGAAAAAAAATCATCTTAAAAGTTTTAACTTACTGTCTGACAACTAAACAAAACATGATGAACACTCACGTTCGTGAGTAGACTGTTCCCTCGTGCGTCAACTTGTTATTTCCCATAATTCTCTGGTGATAAGTTGGATAAGTTGATATAATACAAAGGGTGACAGACATTTCTGCTCTGTCTTTTTGTTATCTCTCTCTCTCTCTCTCTCTCTCTCTCTCTCTCTCTCTCTCTCTCTCTCTCTCTCTCTCTCTCTCTCTCTCTCTCTCTCTCTCTCTCTCTCTCTCTCTCTCTCTCCTATTTAACCTCGCTACTTTCGTTTCTTGTGGTAAACTATTTCCACCAGAAATAAAATTAGGTGGCAATTCTAAAAAATATGTCGGCAATGTGAAGTGTGCATTACCACGGATACAGAATATTTCTGCGGCATTAAGTCAATGTTCACAGTATGACAGCTTGTCATAAGCTTGAAGCTCCACAGGTGGCAAATTTATGCAGTCTGTAAGTCATGACTAAATAAAAAAAAAATTAGTGCAGAAGAAAGCATTTAGAAGCATAGAGGCAGTGTAGATACCATGATTAGGCCTATTTTGATGGTTTAAGGCCCTGGTGTTGTGTCATAGTTGTGATCAAGCAGGCTCAATAGCATCTTGAGTATAAGAATCGTTCTTGAAACAAAAAAGGGTTGGGCAAAATCCTGCAAAACAAGACACAATGATATACTTTCATTTCATTTCCCACTGTTTGAGAGCAATCATTGTTTTAATGATTATGATAACATTTTAGCCCAGAAATATTTAATGTGATATTTTGATATCATCGAGAAATGTCTGGTGATGTTCATTTCTACATGATTAAACTGATGGAATCTGCAAAAGTATTAAAATCATTCAGAATCACATCATTTCTTGTATAAGTTAGGCTGCGTTCACAAAAGTGGTGGGGGCTGGAGGAATTAGGGAGGATTCGAAAATTCTGAGGGTAGTCGAGGAGGGGACTTGAAAGTTTTGCTCTGCCTATTGGGGCCCGAAAATATTTTGGCTCCCAACATTTTGATGTCGTCCAATGGTTCTAATGTTAGTAATAATTAAACAAAATCTAGAACCGTTTTGTCGCATTTTATAACTTTAATCTCAAAAAAATCTCAAAATGTATGAATGCCATTAAATTTTCGTAAAAACAAGTTGGCCTTGTAATGGGTCAGGAGCTGTAACTGTTGATAATTATTTTCAATATTTCTGTGCAATGTATCAAATACAGTTTCTTGGTGTCTCTGTACAGCATGCTAAAAACACAATATTCAGTTGGTCAAGAAAGCCCGTTTGTCGATGATACAAATGTACGGTACACGTAGCCTCTGTTGGCAAGCTGACTACTGGACAATTCAACATGCTGTAGGGAGTAGAACAAGAACGCAGTTGTATAAACTGAACAAAAATATTGTCAAAGTAGAAAGTTAATACAGCTACTGCCCTGCTACTGCCTACGGGCAGTGTCACTGTCACTGCATACCGGCAGTAACAGTGATAGCTCTGATGTCTGATGTAGTTTAAGAAGAGTTGGCTCAATGACAATGAAACATGCATGTACTTGTACACAAGATCCAGCCAGAGAGCAACACATAGAAGACTAGGAAACTTAACAATTACCATGGATTTTTGAATTCTGACATATCAGAATAATCAAATATTAGAGATCACAACAAACGAACCATAGCATTGAACGATCACAACAAACGAACCATAGCATTGTATGCTGGTTAAACAAGGACAACATGAAGTGACTATTTGTTCGTTATTTGGGTCCTGGAACTTTGTCCGTTATTCAAATTACACAGTCGTTTATTAGCCGTTATTTCCGCTTAAGGTAGAACACGTCTCGGGGACAGACATGCGGGCTTTCAAACTTTATCAATTCTATTTCGATCTACCACTTGTGAGGGTTCATTTTGAATCTCTTGGTGAAAGAAAACTTTTCACCATCTTAGTTTTTCGAAAATAGAAAACTGTATTTTTCTCCACAGAGTTAACACGGGGATGGTGGCCATTCGAATTTCAAATATCTGTAAATCTTGGGTAATTTGTTTCCCTAGTACAAAATTTGCATGGTGGGCCCCGATTTTTATTCTTGATTTTGACAGAGAATGGGTTGAAAGATTCATTGAGGAAACTCCGAGCAAAAGTTTAAGGCTTTCACTTTCGAGGCGCATATCACTTTAAGAACAGTTTTTCTTAACAAGATACTCTACTTGCTTTCCAGCGAATCAATGTCGTATGTCTTTTAATTAACTGAACCAAGACTTGGTGTACTCGGGGTAAACACAGTTTACATCCATTGTAACGCTGTAGACAATCCTCTGTAGGATAGATAGATACACTGGATATATGCCGACGTCGCAAGGTCTTTCCACCCACTTGTACATAAGCTGCATATTCCACATCTACGACGCTTCCGTGTCCTTGTAAAGTACAGATGGTGACTTCTGAACAACGCATGCGCTTTTCACGCGGAATCAGAAAGCTTCGTGAAAATGTATAGCGTTGATATTTCATTCATAAATTATAAGTATGAACAAATGAAAGCGCATCTTTCAGTGTGAGAAGTGCAAAATGTGGGCGGACAATATTTGACAACCAGCCAATGTTGAAAGATGCCATGAAAAATATCAAAATACTTCATATATTGTCAATAATTTCTCTGTGAACATCATCCGTTTGATATAAGTGTGTATTCCAAAAACCTTCAATATACAAAGAGACGCATTCATTGCTATTGCTCTTCGGTACTATAGTACTACTTGAATTACAATGGTCGGAAGGTATCTTCACTGCTTTTTTAGATTAAATTCAATTGGAAAATGTAAGCTTTGTGTAATCGAGTGATGTGGGTACATACGACCAAACACCAAGCTCACGTCAGAGCTCCTGCGCACGCGCTGATACACAAATTAGCCGAGGAAGCATTAAAACGTCCCACACATCTTCATAGAGTTGTAATGTGATGATATGATTGTCATGGTTGTTTAATCTACTTTTCCTCTGTCAGTGATAATGTACAAATGTCTAAACAGTTTTGGGTTGGAGTTTGAATATACAATTTACACCTTTATCTATTAAGATAAATCGTTTCGACATTATGAACATACACGCTGTATCTATTGCATATCATATTAAATTTGCATAGACAAATGAGTACATGGATATCCTTATCTGCCCGGTAACTACATTGAAGAGACAAGCTCTTTTTCACTGACAAACTCACATTCAAGATTTTTCACTCCTCCCTGAAATGATTAATGATATGAAGAAGTAACATTGCACGTTGATTATCGGTAGAATGTGTTTGTATCTAGCGCGCCGACTCTATCTCTCAAAGGTTGTGGATGTTACCGTGTCTCCAGTGAGAAGATCGGGGACAACATGACAGTTAGTATCTTCAATACGTGCCGTCAGGTGCACCTATCCATTCATTACACCTCCTTCGCAATCAGCCGGACTTTTTAAACAGTAGACGTTCGTACTACATCCCTGATAATTATGGCAAGTCGGAATTGACAAGTTGGGAAAACTCATGTGGGGGCGGGGAGCAAAACAGGCGGCCGTGTAAATCTGGGATATCAACTGAAATGAAAGCATGGAGTGCCCATCTTGAATAGAAAGTCACATAAATATTTCTAAGTCTACGCCATCCGTAGAAACTATAACAGTTAAAACGTAAGCTGCCATTCCGAGCTAACTATGTATAATTAATTATCCCTCATGTAAGCAAAAATACCAGACTAGGAGAAACATTGTCTTATATTGCTTAGCCAAGGATAATAAGCATCCGAATTCAAGGTACATTTGTGGATAGAGGAAAGGGAATGAACGGATGGATACATCCTATGAGAGGCAACGAAAGCGCCACCTCTTGGTATGATATGGTAATTGGTTGTATTATCATGGATAATACAACCAATAAATAATTATTTATAATGTAATCATTATACGTAAAATATCTTCAATTTTTCGGGTAATAATTCTGTCATAATCGTACCATTTTGTTGGAGTAGCTTGACAAGGGTAATCCATAAAAATAACTATGATTATATGAATCCAGGGAGACATTCGCGACGTATAGTTGATATTATAGACCAGTGAATCAAACATTAACTTTGAAATATTGCTCTGTCAACGAGGAGAGACTGGATGAAAGTGTACGAAGTCCCGTTGAGATATAGGAACACGCTATTATTCAAATTTACGGCGACGTTCTCCGTGAATACTAAAATGTGGTTCGGGGTGTCAAACGATCCTTTTTCACAGCATGTGGTTGTATGGAGGTAGCACTCCCCCGGCTAAATACTCATAGTTCTACGTCAGAACCCCCAGCGATGCAACTATTTGTTCGCTGCCGCAGGTACAATGTGGGTGTATACATAGGAGGGGCAGGGGTGTCGATCGTGCCGAGGGAACAACACGAGAAGCAACGAGTGAAGCCGATTGGATAGAACCGAAGAAATGTGAACGATCTATAGGACTCAAATTCTGCCTGCACTATTCCTGCTAAGTTCGTTACCCTAATCCAAATTGCGTGTCCTACTTCAGGGGGAAGAATTTCTGCCGACGTTGATATCAAAATGATTGGAAGCCCATTGGCCTCGTCACGCAAGGATCCCAGGACACTGAATATCATTTACATACAGCTTTCAATAGAAATGTTTGTTTGCTGAAGTGTTTCTGAGGTAAATTGGATTGCTTAGTGGCCCGTAAAGACAGGATAAGCACACGACGCTTCAAACCATTTAATTGTCAGGAGAGTTTTATTAGACATACGATAAAATAATACAAGTACAGTTTTTAATTTTTCACCTACGTTGTGCGTAGTTTTATCGTCTGCTAGATGAGTTTTATATCAGCCCTGAAACACCGCTTTCCGATGCTGGCATGAGAAAACTGACTAAATATCATCGCAGCATCTCGACACCATCGCTGAAATGTAAATCTGAAAATTGTGAGCTGAAAAGGTAAGTGCGACACTCGTTCACAAGACTACGATGGAAAAGTATGAATTCTTTGATCGAGAATGTCGGCTTAACTTGGCGGGATGTGCTTTTATGAAGTTACAAGTGTGTTTGACCATAGACCCTCGAGAAAAACTCTCGAGGGTCTATGTTTTGACACATTTCGACACCACAACAGACAACTGCAGTTCGCACTCTATCGTTACAGTGAATCTTAATACTCGTTCGTGTCATCCATTCCATGGGACGAGTCAAAATTCTCAAACTCGAAATTTATGTCTTTTAGAACCTTCAGACCGTTGATATACCTCAAAATATTGTACTTCTGATTGACAAAATGAATGCATAATATTCATTTTAATCGAATGAATTATATTCCCGTAATTACCCAGGTTGTGTTTTATCTTATTTTTATGATACCCTTGAATATATAATCAAGGACTGATGAAATAGTTCATTTATTAATGTACATTGTTCCATTTTTAGTGATTAAATAATTATACATTTTCATATTGTTAATCATAAAATACCGCGATTGCACAAGGCGTGCATATGTTTGTTCGAACGATGTTAGTGTAATAATGAACAAGTGCAGCTGTTTCATTTTTTAAATAGGAAAATCCTGATACAATATGGTGCCTTAATGTACTCATTTTCATGAATTTAAATATTTGAAATTTCAGCTTCAAATCAGCTTGATTGATGTTTAATCTCTGAAGCCCTTAAGTATTCCTTGTCCCGATAACACGGATATTTGAGGTACCGAAGCTTACAGAACACTACTAGAGTTGACAAGTGAATGACAAGTGGTTTATTACCCATAGCGATGCAACAAAATCATTGTTCACAGATTACTTACTAAAAATTGCAGACGACAACTAGTTCTGTTATTATGTACAGATTATCTGTTGCTTCTTTACGCACATACAAAAGCTATGAGCAGCATTTATAATCGGCCGTCTTGGAAAATATGATCCCCTATAATGCTGACTTGCATTTTCGGGGACAGTAGGTGTGTAAAACTTTCAAAATATTTTCACTATTGTTGTTAAAGAATATCTTCCTGTACTGTGTTGAAACTAGCCTTGCAAGCACAGTGTATCGTACACGATAAGCAATGTTATTGTTGACAAATGAATTCTCGTTAATAAAAAGTCAAACGATAACGTCAGACTCGGACATAGTTTTGAAGATTGTCTCTCATCTGGGTCGTAACTATATAGTAGGATTTACAAATCTGGAGTAATAGACTCGGTAATATAAACGTCCTCCCCTGAATGCATCTTCATGGCCAGCTGGTCATCTGGTGGCAAAAGGTCATCGACCTGTGAAGATGCGTAGCAGTTCTTCTGCCACTAGATAGCCAGTCGGCCAGAGGATCCGTTCGGGAAAGGATGTGAAACATTGCCACTCAATATTAAAATATCTTGCATAATAAGAAACGTTTATTTTGATGATATCTAGATCGGATAAGTGATTTGTAATAATCAACATTTCCGTGTATTATACTAGCCACGCACAAAGCGTCCATTTTTAGCTCACGTGTGTAAACACGTGGGCTATTGTCATAGCGATGTCTGTCTGTCTGTCCGTGTGTGTGTGTGTGTGTTAGTGGTGTGTGTGTGTGTGTGTGTGTGTGTGTGTGTGGTGTGTGTGTGTGTGTGTGTCTGTCTGTCTGTCTGTCTGTCTGTTTACACGATAACTCAAAAACGCCTGAACGGATTCAAATCAGATTTGGTACACAGGTACCATATGCTACTTGCAAGAACTGATTAGATTTTGGTTAGTGTGGCTTGCATATTAATGAAGTTATGCAATATCGTTTTTTCCGTACAATGGTTTCCCTATGAAGACGGTAATGACAGTGTAGACATATATCAAGACATACTGCACAAAATTTCATGAAACTTTTCACAGATGACAATCTCAGAACATTATGATGATACTGTGAGTGTCATGTCAATTATCTTCTCATTTGCATATTTAATGAAGTTCTGTAATTAGTCATATAACTCCGTTATAACTTCACCAAATGTGATGAAATCTGCTGCAGATAATGATCCAACTAATATCTAACTGTAGTGCAAAGCACTTAGTAGTGTGAAATTAATTAAGGGTTCATTTACATATTTAATGAACTTTGTAATTATGTATATAACTTTGAAATTACGGCACCCAAGTCAGTGAAATTAGTTACAGATATTGATTTGATAAATATCTAATTGTACTGAGAAGCATTTGGCAGTGTCAAGTTAACAAATCGGTAATTTGCATATTTTATGAAGTTTTGTAATTAGTGATATAACTCCAAAATAACTGCACCAAATGTGATAAAATTTGCTGCAGAGACTGGTCCGACAGATATCTAATTGTGGTGTAGAGCATTTAGTTGTGTGAAGTTAATTAAGGTTTCATTTCCATATTTAATGAACTTTGTAATTAGTGATATTACTCCAAAATTACAGAGTTAAATTTCATGAAACTTGCTACAGATGTTGATCTGATAAATATCCAATTGTACTGAGAAGCATTGAGCAGTGTCAAGTTAATAATTAGCTCATTTGCATATTTCATGAAGTCTTATAATTAGTCATATAACTCCGAAATAACTGCATCAAATGTGATGAAAACTGCTGCACAAACTGATACGACAGATATCTAACTGTGTTGTAAAGCATTTAGTAGTGTAAAGTTAATTAAGGGTTCATTTGCATATTTAACAAACTTTGTAATTAGATATATAACTCTGAAATTTCGGCACCAAAATTTGTGAAACGTGCTACAGATATTGATTTGATAAATATTTAATTGTGCTATGAATCATTGAACAGTGTCAAGTTAATTTAGGGTTTATTTGCATATTTAATGAACTTTGTAATTAGTGACATTACTCTAAAATTACAGCATTAAATTAAATAAAACGTGCTACAAATGTTGATCTGATGGATATCTAATTGTCCCATAAAGCATTGAGCAGTGTCAAGTTAATTAAAAGCTCATTTGCATATTAAATAAAGTTTTGTAATTAGTGATTAAACTCTGAGAGTACTGTGCGAAGTTGAAAAAAAACCTGCTACATATAGTGATAACATATATCTCATTGTTCTGTGAAGCGTACTACTATTGATGAACCTGTTGTAAAACACGTGAGCATATTCAGTTCATATCGTCCATGGTTGAATATTAGACTACATGACACTGACCGTCAAACGTAGTTTACTTAAAGGGTGCGGTCGTCGGAACTGCGCGTATGCGACTTTCTTGTTTACAAACAATGTGTTTCATGCATAATATCGGTCGTAGGGGTCCCTGGCAACCTTTGAGCAGACTTCTGACGACTGCTTCCCTTCAATAATCAATTTAAATGTTCAAGAACAAATGCTGCACCCAATACATGCCAAAGTCGTCTTTTCGAAGGGCATGTCATGATATGATATGATATGATATGATATGATATGATATGATATGATATGATATGATATGATATGATATGATATGATATGATTTAATAATATGATGAGGTATGATCTGATCTGATCAGATATGACGTCGTGTAGCATGACGTCACCTAACTTGACGGGGTATGTACGGACATTTTAATGAACTTTAGACAACAGTTCATTGCAAAGCATTCTTTGCCACTGTGAGACACAAATTGGGCTAACGTACATGATTTCAAATATGTAAATAGGGACACCGATTCTGAACAGATATATCAAGGTTTTTTCAATAAAAATACTGGTAATCTATGGACTTCGATATATCTTTAACCTTTACCTGACATCACCGACTTAGCAAATGCAACTGTTGCAACATATGAAAGTTATGTCAGATTATAATCTATAAATTAATGTTTGGAAAGCTTTAAGCCCGAAATATTCAAATGCAGATTATTCATTTGTATCCCCAAATCATTAGAATTTTACGTGGCAATCGGGTCATTCGCCCTCGCTTCGGCATCTTTCGTTTCGGTGATACAGCCATATGCTAAGGTGCAGTTTAATGTACAGCATTAATCTGTACGTGGCAAACGACCACTGCAAGTAGCGCTGGTTGTTTAAAAGTCACAAATGATGAGCTATAGGCCAATGAGAAGTCTTATTACAAGATCTGATTCCAAGTAGACAGGTAGACATGGTAAGAGCAAGACATACAACTTTTATTATTACAACCATATCGCGCTGAACACGACTCGGTGGTCAAACCCATCACCCATATCTGTAGGTAAGCTCTGCATATTATGTAAGGCTAGTTTGTCGATATTTTTAAGTGTCCTTTCCTTGGAGGCAATTCATCAAGGTTGTAAAGTCAGAGCGTGTAAGTGTGCTCCTTTTGCACTGAAGATGTGATATATCTACAATGTAAATACATACTGTGGGTGATAAGTGATGTGTACAAAGGGTTTCATGTATCATGTGCGTTCATTTTATACAAGTTTTACGGGTATTTATTTGTGATTTTGAGACTTCATCTTAAAGTACTGCTCACCTACGGCTGTTATTCGAATTTGCATCGCAAACTATCAGGTAATTTACTCGATGACTACAGGGTAGTACCATTAAACTATTAAACTTGATCTACAACGTGTTCCATCTCTGACCGTGATCGCTCAGTGATTTGATCTTATAAACATATTTGAAGACGTGCGCCATGAATGTTTGCAGAAGGGTGAATGGATCGGAACGCCCTCAACCGTAATTTCTTCCATGTGCTATAATTGTCGCACCAGATGTTTGACCAGAAAGAAGTTATTTTGGTGCAAAAATTGTTTATGGGAGGATCAGATGAGCAGTTTAAAAACTTTAGCACGTATTTATGGGACGTTTTTGTCAAACGAGACACCTGGTTTATGTGTAGTACACGTTTGTCAATTATCACGATGATATACGGACACACTGTCGGGACTCTTGGACTCATGTTACTCATAGCAACGTCCTTTGTCTTTCGCTAACGCTTGTTCATAATATTCTTCGCTGAATTCAACAAATTATCTATTTTTCACCATACCTATACCCGGTTATAAATTTCCAATGGAAATATATTTATGCAGCTTCAATTACCGAAAGCAATAAACACTCCTTGAATTTGGATGCTGGCACGAGTTTGAACGACCAGTGTACGTGTTGCAAGTTGACTTCTTGACTCTCAGCCACACCAAACTTGTCAACGATGAAAGAATGGAATGGCATAAGCCAAGACTTTGTGTACGTACGTGTCAGCTAGAGTCTGTCCATAGGTGAATGTGTGATCAGTGAAGATAGTAATACCGTTATTAACTTTTATTCCGAGCTATTCCCTACTTTTGTTATTAATTTTCAATTACAGTAATTCAGTCAATTTAATATCGTCTTACTTTCATTAATTTTGCAATTTTTCCTAATAGATGCCCATTACGCAGGGGTGCTTGCTTTAATATATAAGTAATGTATGAATACATAGATAATATATATGTATTTATAGATAATTAATAACGTTTAACGTCGAAGATAAAATTGCATGAAATGTTAACACTTGTTATATCTCCCACTCTTTTAGGCCAAAAAAGATTTGTTTCTGGTCAGCGCGAGCGTCATTTCAGGACCTATGCGTCATGTCTTTTTTTTACATGATCATGAATACAGCTATCCTTGATATCCCTGTTTTGCATGTCTAAAATGCTAAAAAGAAAACGGAAGTATTTTGCAGCAAATGATAACGACAATAACTGCTGCATCAATAGTACCAAACCATGGTCAGCATTGTTACTGGAAAAAAGGGAAACAAGAAAATGGCGTCGCCACATCACTTTTGCGGAATGTCAAGGACCAGAAACAAATCTTTTATTTTTGGCCTTAGTTTGTCCAAAAGTGTCTTTAGCTGTTTCTATTAAATTATATACGAACATCTGTCTATCTATCTATCTAACTTTTCTCTCTCTCTCTCTCTCTCTCTCTCTCTCTCTCTCTCTCTCTCTCTCTCTCTCTCTCTCTCTCTCTCTCTCTCTCTCTCTCTCTCTCTCTCTCTCTCTCTCTCTCTCTCTCTCTCTCTCTCTCTCTCTCCGCCCCGCAAGGGACAGTTGAGGAAAAAAACTTAGCTCTAATTCGTTTCAGTATAGGCATTCACTCCCCCGCAAATAGTTGTGACAACATGTAGTCGACAAGACCACTTCGAATATGCCGAAAACGGAAATAGAAAACTTCCAAACATCTGTCATTTGACAGAGATGAATGATTGCTTGAGTAGCGATGATCATGCCAAATGTTCATATTGGCATATGCCAAAATGGGAACTGGGATTTAGCTAGGCTGCAACTAGTATAAAAGAAAATTGGTAAAAAAAATATTTTTTTTCCATCAATGAAGTAAACAATACAGCGGACATCTATAAGATTATTAACCATAAACTTAATATATTTTCATTATCTAACGAAACAGAACCAGTAAGGTTGAAGAGACGTGTCTGCAAAGGACGACTATTCTTGTCCATCGTGATCGATTGGCATGTCGACTTTGCATATCATATCATGACCATGGTGTCAATGGTTACTTGAGTAGCGCTTTGCGTTTCTAAAATGAGATGCCAATGATAACTTATGATTGGGGTACAGTTTCTTATTGATGGCTCGAACAGGCAACTTTTCCACTCGGCAGGTACTATTGATTGCAAGACTGAATAACACTGGTGCACGCCAATCTGTGGTACAATTCAACATTATCTTAAGGGGTATGTTTGCATTCATCCACCATCAAAGGGACCCTCAGACAAGCATCGATAATAATCACTATTGCAATGGCCCAATACATGTGTACTTGCAAAGCACAGGAATATTGCGTTAGAAGACACACGTTTCAATGCATGGGTTTTCAACCAATCTACAACCTGCGCGGTAAGTACAATACGCGACACATTCTCAGTGGGAAAGGCGGATCATTAGCTTGGTATAGGAAAACTAATACTAAAATATCCTTTGAGGTTGTGTATACTGTGTAACTGATTATTAAACCTCTTAATGACCCCTTGGGTTTCTTACTGTTTGTTTTTCGTCTCTCGTAAATCAAGCAACTCCAAATCTTTATTGGTCTTGATAAATCGTCACAATTAAATTTTTATCTTCAGCTTCTCTTGACAACTAAGTCAAGGTACATTTCCTGCCGTTGGGATATGCTCACCACTCTGTGATAAATCTTGTCATCCGACGAGCTTCGAAAATATTTACCAGGAGATAAGGGTTAGGTCTCCTGATTGCTGGCCTTTGATTTTCCATGGATTTATATTGCAGCAGATGGATTTTTCGTCATCGATAAAAAAAAGACCTAGACATTGTTGTTTTTGTCTGTTGCAAAAGCAAACTTAGCTTTACACAGCGTGTGAAGGTCGATGCCCACGGCTTCAACATTTTGCCAGATTCTACAATTGTCTTTTTAAGGTGACTTATTCCATTCCTACTTGAACAAATAGGACAGTGCGACAGTTTACGTCATCACTGACGTCATTCGTTGACATCATAAGTCCAATACATTTAATGGCCTTCAGTTTTTCTCTAATTTCTCGTCTGTCACTTTCTTCTTTTCTTGATAAATTAACTTCCCGGATCTCACAAAATCGAACTTGTCAGATTTTACATAACAGTTTGCATCGGCACAAAACTTGAGAGTTACAATCTCTTTATGTAGCCCCACCATGACTACCGATGATTAGCTCTCTCTGTCTGACTATTGTACACTGTATTTTGCCGAAACATATTTACCCATCAATGCTTCAAATAACTTAAAAAAAACTTATCAAAAGATCATCAGTTTTCGCATCACCGTGATGATGACACATACGTCGTTTACCCTTGGCAAAACGAATACTGAAATAATTGCAATGGGGAACATTTCTTTCGGCTTAATTATTTAAATGTTTGCAGATGGTTGCAGACCTTACTGTCCCCTCTCTCACAAGAACTGTAGCTGAACGTCTACCGTTATTCCCTGAACCCCTCCCCCATGAATTTTCATTCAAAATACAGTGTCGTGTGTAGCAAACCGGCTGCTACTTCCATCACTTGTGAAGAGAACCCCGAAAAGTTAAATATGCGAAGTTGACATTGTAAATCAAAATCTCTCTATTGATCGAAGTCGTCTCATCTTGAATAGATAGTGATAGGCATGCATGGAGAAGGACTTTGCTGTGAAAGTTGTATTTTGTCACATGTTGGAGTATAGGAAACAAACTAGGTCAATATCCACTAAGGGTCGCAGTTCAAGCAACACGCAGCAACTACAATTAAGTCTCTAGGCTAAGATGAAAAATTAGTTTCTTGTGACCAAAATACCTCCGGGAATAATGTACATTTGCGGGAAACGTGTTTGGGTTTTGTGGTTGGTTTTGGGGTTAGGGTTCTCTCTGTAAAAACGGCAAATTTGTTTAGTCCACCCATTGGTTTCAAAGTGCACAAACATTTTGAAGATGAGCGTGTTTGAAATAGGCCTAGGTTGGTCTAGTAATGTGAAGCCGGAAGCTCATACAGTTTACGTTTTTCGTAATTCCTAACTGCGTTCATTATTGTGACAGTTCTTGGCAAGAATCTGCAGCATGGTTTAGTCATTATGATTACGTGGCCAAGTTACCACTTCAATATCTGTCAGCTCAGCATTACAGCATTGCTTCTCTGGGACCACTAACCTAACATCCAGAAAGCACTCAAAACTGAGTTAATGACTTCGTCAACACTCGCGGGAGGGAAAGCATAAAATGCGTTGTGTTCCCGTGTGAGCTATAACGGTACATTAGTCAGGTAACTGGCTGATATGTGTCATTCCGAACAATGGCAAATAGTCATTGAACAGAGTCTGAATTAAAAGGTGTATAGCGATAAGTAAAAAGAATGGAAGACAGGCTATCAATAAAACAAGACGCTCGCCGGTCGAATTGAGCATACTCCCTCGATTTATCAAAATATCTGTCATGAAGGATGACTCACTTATCACGACGTGAAAGTATATAGATGTATAGACAATCAGGATGGATGTAATATAACGCCGATCCATTATTTGCTCAACAATATTGTCAATATTATAGGTACATGTACAATGATATTTGGTGTGTCAATAATTGAGGTTACCGCCTGCCAGTCAGACATGCACTGAATGACTTCATATAGCGTCCGATAAGGGATTTGCGTGTCTGAAACCACTGCAACTAATTTGAAATAATCCTTACAATGTTTGGCCGAGAAATATGTCATTTATTTAAAATCATATACAGATGGCGTTCGCTTTGAATGCAGTGCGTGTACTCCATGGTATTTTGCGCAGTGTGATGCAAAACTATATGGTTCGTAGTCCCACCACCCACTCAGGGATGAAGAAAGTGTACATTGATGAAGTGAGTAGCTGCATTTATTGGACTGACCACTCACAGTGTGATTCACCGATTGTAGAAAGATGGTCGTTTTTCATCATTTCCGTGAACGATCACGCCCCCAAATACGGACACTCAAGAATAGAAATCGTACCTTGTACCGTGTCTGTCGCACTTTGAACGGTGTCGAATTCAAATGACACAAGATTAAATGACATTGCCTGGAGTGACAGCACACGTGGCACGAGTGGGTGACAAAACATGCATTAAAAGCCATGAGGTATATCAAGTCAATTTTTAAGTCTCCTCAACATGTCGCATACTTTATTGTAATGGATCACCCGATTGGAGAAATATGTCCCTCTTGGTCAAATCGCGATTGATTGTCTCGTATATGACCTTAAGTTATATATTCAAAAGCAGCTTTGTATATATGACTGGTGATGAGGGCTTTTGTAAAATAATTATTAAATGAACTATTGGGTATACTTTGCATAGTTAACGAAAGAAGTGTGTTCAAATACTCGTTGATCTTGCAAGCTATATTATTCCCTCTGTTAAATCAATAATTGAATGAAACAAATTTGTTTATCATTTCACTGAAACAACCGCGGGAAGACAATTTTTCTTCATCTAGATCGTCTTCTTCAAGTTCAAAACTTCTCATATGTATTAATCTCTTTTCTGTCATCATAAAAAGTTTCAAATTACAAGTAATCGGTATGGCTATTAATACAATGTCTAAAATAATAATTGCATCCGCCCATGCATATCTTTAGTATTGTTGTAGAATTGTTTCCCCGATATAGCTCAGTGGAATTGTTACATAATTACATCATCTCATCGAATGCTTACAGATAATCTTACTTCAGTGACGCATCAAATGTAACACGTGGTGACGCATCAAATGTGAGAGACGCTATTTTCTTCAAATTAATACAAATCGAAACTCCCGTTTCTGTGTCTTTATCATGTTTAGCGTCACACCATATCAATTTTACTTTTACTGGTTCTGAAAGGAAGGGTGTCGCCGTGCGATATTTTATCGTTTACAAACAATGTATTTTCATGCTTTGTCTCGATGCATCATGTCAACATAGCTGTCACATTTCAATTTAACGATGTACACGAAATACATGCTAAAACTTTCATCAATCGCCAACGTACCTTGGATACAGTGTTTACATCGGTAGTGTGGGTCCCATAGGACCTTTGAGCACAGTACCGATGACCCTCTCTTTAAGCATTGTAAGCTGCGTAAGTGTTGACATATCAGCCCATGCCAACCTACAGGTGTAACATGATCACATTTGCCAACTTCAAATTCAAGGGAACATTTTACGTTGCTCCAATCAGAACTACTGCATATTATTAGAAATAATCCATGTCCAGTATACTACGAGATTTTGATCACTTCACGGTATATCTGCATGCTCGAGAGACAGTCAGTGCATATATGGAGTGAACTGGTCAAAATCGAGTGGCATACCCGTTGCTGGAGTGGTTTCTTGCTATTATATCATAATATTAAATTGAAATCTTGGCGTGAAACGTCAAAAAGGGATTTTTTTCGTAGGCTGAGAGCTAGTGCTTGCTCCAACCGCGCTATATTGTGAATGTCGCACTGTTATTTTCACGTCCAATTCTCGACCAATCAGATCGCAGTAATTGCGCCATCAACACACTGGTATAATATAAATACGTAATAGCTGCCTAAAACTATACACTGAATCGCTGTAGTCGGTGAATGTAGAAAAGCCAGAGTATTATATTGCTTTTGTGTTATTTCCCAGAGTAGACATATAGTGTTAGCCATCACTCTGCACGGGATGCGCCGTAGAGTATTATTTATTCATTCAAATTTGGCAATACATTACTTTTACAGGACATTAGTGTAGTAAACAGCAGAGACGCATCTCTCGATAAGTAAATAACATGACATAAAATAAAGTTTGAATTATCATGCAATTGTCGTAAAAAAGTCGCAGATATTTAGGCTTTAAATTATCTGTACTTCCTTATCTGCAAACTAAATATACATGCACGGCGTCGTAGAGTGTGCCTGATCAGTGGATGTCGAATGAAGAATGCAATTGCCAATTTTAAAAGTGTGGAAGTTTACTTCAACATCTCATCAAACATGTTGAGCAGGAAATGTAACTCTTAAACAGGCTGTGTACGTGTGTTTCAAGTTATTCATTACGAGTAAAATTATTGTCATATGTGAATTGAAATAAGAAACCTTTCTTGCAATTGTAAATTAGGCTACACGATTATAAACCGTGATTTGTTTGCATTTCTTAGTAGCTTGCTGTGGCATCTGTTTTATCATCAAAAGATGTTATCATTTGTCTTGAAGATGCTTAAGAGTTCAATATCAAAGGAATCATAAATATCAATTCGAATGTAGACAGGGAACACATGAGATAGCGGATGATCTTATTGTGGCTGCCATTCGGAACATTTGAGTCACGGACTATGGTACACAGCTTTTCAGCGAGCATTTTCCTTCCCCTAGAAGGCAATTGACAGATCATTGCATATGTAACGCACAGCCCAAGCGGATCGGAGCTCGAATGGGTCTCCATAGTGATGACAGGAGACAGGAGAAACATTACAATGGTGCGTATACACGGTGTTTGACTTATGAAGCGAGCTCGAAGATATACCGTGGAACGAATCGACGCAATGTGTGTTTGTAGATTTATGGTAAAATAGATTCACTGTCGTCGAGGTGGAAACCGATCAAACTGAAATGCGTTCCAGCGCGTCTTCTGAAATCGATAGTATCTCGTGGCAGGATGGGGAACATACAGAAAAAAATGACTGTTGATTGCGTGCCTGGTTAGGGAGTTCTGATGTAGAGTTACAGACTCGTGGGCGACATTTTTGTTTCACAGAGAAAACATCATTTGTGTAGATGAATGATTGTAAACATTGTACCTGTTACGCTGTTGCACAAAATTTGAAATGGAATACATGTGACTTGTGAGGTTCGAGTCAAATGACGCATTGCATATCAACATTGCTGAAACCTTTGTCACTTTTTCACATACAGTATTTGTTTTCAACTATGATGCAATCATTATTGGCCTCCGCTTGCTCGTTTCACTCAAGATTCTATCATCTCAATTGACGCGTAACAACATTAACAATGAACAAAAACTTGAACCGCTTCTGCTGTGCTCAGCTAAATTAGCAGATCGAATTTCTAGCATTCATAAGGCACTTCTTAATTATCTTTCTATTGAACAGTTTCACTGGAATTATTCATCTGTTTATCTTTTTTCTGATGAAACAGATCCATATTCAAAATGACCCTCTACGTTAAAAATCTACACCCCTTTCAAATCTTCATGTTCAAGTCTTCAAATAGTATTCTGTAACCATAATAGTATGCGTTCATCACGGTCAAGATTTTCTCTTTCGTACCATACTTGTCGTATTGTCCTCTATCATCTAAAACCACATCGACGTCCATCTCACATACTAATCAGAAAGGGTCGTGGAACTCATTCCCAAAAGTCTCAGAAAAGTTTCAGGTGAACGATTGAATGATGATGTACTTACTAGAACACGTTTTGCAGAGAAAACATCGAAAGGTAAAGAAGAAGTCAGAAGAGTGTTCCGCTCAATGAAATTTTACGTAAAATTAAAGATATGGCCCTCAAAAAGGCAGGAAGCTTTTTGTCTTCAACCAAAATATTACACTCAACAAACTGTTACACAGTCCATTGTAATATCCGGATATACAGATGTAACTAACAATTCAGAAAACGTTTAATTCGATAAGTTTGCTTGAGTGATCAGATGAACAATCGTCCCAGTAGTTGATGTAGTACGAAATTGTCACAGTTATTTCGTTTTGGCACCTTGGGTGGAATTAGCTCGCGTCAAATTAAATACAACAGAAAAAATTATTTATCATATTGTGCCTCTACGAGAGAAACAATAATTGAGTGCCCGTCGAATGTGAACAAGTATCAACACCATATACATATACACGACGCAACTATTATCAGGCGTCGATCATTTGTTCTTGATCCAGGATGCCCTTATGATCTGTTTCTGGCACAATTTTAGCCAGCAGGTAATGATGAAATCAGATCATTAATAACACGTGACATACCCTTACTGAAACATACACAAGATCAAAGAGGAGTATATATATATATATATGCAAATTTCTATCCTCCGTCCGGTGTAGAATATTTGAGGACGACTCGGAATGAATGAGTAAGATGACTTTGTTTCCTGTCCAGTTCTGATTTTACTTTACTTATATTGGTCAATTCTGGCTGAACATTTCCACCGAGAATTGTTCATTATATAATGTATTGCTTTTCATTTAGAACAAACAACAACCCTTATCCTCCTTGGAGTTACTGAACATAACGCACGCAGGAAAGACTCATCAAGCGTTGCAATATGCCTCATCATAAATTCGTTTCATGGTGATATAAAGTACTTAATAATAACTTGGTAAACAAAAAACAAAACCCTAATGTCTACACTGAATCATTCATAATTGATACCAGCTGGCGAACGACCGCAATTTTTGCAATTTATTGAGTGTTTTCTCCCAGTGGCCTGCCAATTCAGATGTGTAGTATCACTTGGAACGCTTTTACATGCCAAGTCTCGCGAGAATTACTCGTCTTTCTCAAATCCTTCATCGTTTCTGTCATTTTCAAATATTACACCTCATCAAGCCGATCTATACGGTCATCTTTGCATAACCTTCTTTCATATTCATAGATCTATTCTGCAGTAAAGCGAAACAGATGCACAACTATTAGATTAACAGATATTCATTTTCTGATATATATATATATATATATATATATATATATATATATATATATATATATATATATATATATATATATATATATATATATATATATATATATATATATACTTAGTAAGATCCCGCATTGTTCAGGGCCACTTTAGTTAACAATTGCAGAGAAAACGAACAAAAGGGTGAACTCAGCAGTTTACGTGTAAAACGAAATTTATTACGAAAATAATTGCTAAGTCAGGGATAGAATGCAAACTGTAAAAGATTAATACAGACTACTTATCTCAGCTGGGACGGCAAAGCTCAAATCTCAAAGTTTTAACAGTCAGTCGGATGAATGAACAGTCCTTTGGCTTGCAGGCTTGAAGTTGCACAAAGTCTACAGTATTAAATCCAGTGTTGGCATCGAAGGTCTTGAAAAGTCTTGAAAATTAATACTGCCGGAGTTACTTCAAGTCTTTCGAGACTTGAAGTAACACACAAGAGACACGATCCCAAAATGTCTGCCTGCAAGCTGTGCACGTCCCTATTTATACACATGTACTTACATAAGAGCATAAGAACAATCTAGAACTTTTATTGACATGCTAATTGCTGTTCTAAAATTATCTCTCTTGCACAACTCAGTAAATTTCCAGACCATTCCAAACATGACTAATTGAATTCAAGGTTGTGAGGTCATTATAAAGGGCAGTGACCTTGAGAATGTTCTAGACTAATTAAACTCAGGTCATGATGAGTGTGTGAAAATGACCTACAAATACACAATGATTATCGTATTCTCTTAATGTTACCACGTAACTGCAGTGTTAGTACAACGAGTGTATCGATTGACCATACGATCTTTCGACGCTCTCAGACTATAATATATATATATATATATATATATATATATATATATATATATATATATATATATATATATATATATATATATATATATATATATATATATATATATAATATATAGTGGTGTTCGATCTTCCTTCTGGTGTCGTGGTTTAATTTATTTGCATGTGTTACATTATTCGCTGAGGCAACAACGAATTGGAAATAGTCTTCCTGAAATTCTCTTTTCTGCTTTAATTATTAACGATTTTCGGACATAAAAATTACTCGAAATTAGCAAATGTAGTCGTAAGTTTTCCTTAATAGTGTTTCAAATCTGTCCACGTTGATGTCGTCAAGGTTATTCTAAATCAAATAAATTGAATTTTACCAAATAAATGGACATTTTCCGTATTAAAATAATCTGTGCCTAATTTGTTCCACTAATGACCTCTTAAGTTATATTTATATTTTTATGATTGAAAGAGTCTATTTTTTGAATCAAATCATTTGTTAACATAACACATTGCTCAGCAACAGCTGTATGCAATGTAGTGTTCTTACTGACCCTTTTGACAATCCTAATTACATCACTAATTCTGTCATAGAATATCATTTCACAGGCTCTACCTAGGAAACTTTGTGTCACACTTTTTTCAAATTTTTCAAAAAAAACCGCTTGGATAAGAGGCGTCTTGAACAATTTTCTGGACCAAGTGACATTCTAAAGAGCGACAGCCTTGCTTGGATAATTGCCGGTAATTTTTTCTTGTTGAGATGGCATTTTTTCAGAGCTTCCCAAAGCTCACAAGTCGATAGCTCTCACCATCACGACTTCCAATCTGTCATAACTGACCGCTGGACAGCTTGTCTCCGCTATTCACACACGAACGGAATGTGAGACAACGCGGCGCAATCGTCGGGACTCGGGAGAGTATAAAAGATTTAGACAGGTAATTCAATCTGATCGTAAATCTCTGTCCGTCTTTAATATCTGACGTGTTTGACATCCGGGATGTATAAAGGTGTTAACTTAGAGAGCCGAATACAAGCTCAAATGTCAAATTATGTTTTGGCAGAGTCGTACACTTGAAGATAATTACATCCTAAATGAAATGATGATTTGCAAGAGGAGAATGGACCTTTTTCAAATGAATGATTCGGGTTACAAACAAAAAGCACTCTTAAATATATCTATGACATATACTTATAATATCGATGTAAATGCTATTTTTATGACATATATAGCGTGTTAACTGTTGCATAAGCGAGGCGACTTGAAAACTAAATTCTTCACTGTATGGATAATTGATTTGTTGAAAATGTTAAACGCTGCTGTACGCTTAAAACATACAATTAACTTTAGCAGTGAATTTTGACGTACTGGAACGCACTTTGAATTAGCTGCATGCTTTTTCAGGGTTTTGGATTTTCATTGCAATCAGCGGGTTTTTTAATTTAGCTATAAAGAAATCATAACTTTAATAAATATAGGTACAATTTAAACTTAGTGGCACCTTAAAATAGTGAATTGACAGACTCAGCCAAATTTGCAGAAAAGGATTCTAGCTAAAAATAGATTTTATAGTATTTGCCAGTATTTTATCCTGTTTGTGAAATACAAATTTATTGTACTACTCCTAAAATCGTGTTGAAATGCTCATTATTAAAACTTTCAACACAGTCTGTATGTGCGTATAATTATTGTTACTGGTTTTGTTAACACGTGAATATTAGTCTTGTCCAGAATTCATGTGTCGACATTAACATTGTATGCTGTACACTAAATATTGTATCAGCAAGGATAGTCCATTTTTACTTCAAAATACTTTAGGGAAAAGATTGCAAAAACGTCCCTCCGCCCATTGTATAATAATGAAAAAAATATTATTAGTTAGAGGTACTGTCCCTTTATGGTAGAACTGAATGCATGCACCTTGGGGAGAGATAGTGAGACTCTCAAACTTTGTCAATTCTTTTCTGATCTACCACATGTGGGCGTTCATTTTGAAGCCCTTTGAGTTAGAAAACTTTTACTGTCTTAGTTTTTTGAAAATCGAAAAGTTTATTTTTACTCCGTAGAGTTAACACAGGGATGTCGGCCATTTTGAATTTCAAATATCGGTAAATCTTGGGTAATTTGTTTCTCTTGTATTATAATTTGCAAGGTGGCCCCGATGTTATTATTGATTTTCAAAGTGTATAGGTTGAAATGAGGAAAATTTAAGCGAAAGTTTAAGTCTTTTAGTTTCGAGGCGCATAGCTCATTTAACTGTGCTGAACTCTAAACCAATTAAAGACAGATTTCTATCGGGATTATTTGAATTCAAAATAAGCGATTTCTGGTTGTACTCTGTGATGGAAACATTCAGTCAAATTTATCAAATTTATGTTGATTATTTTCACCGGACTGTAGGTATGCAATCAAGGTCTTTTATAAACTTTCATTACTGATATTATTCCATTACTGAAATGTAAATGTTTATGTGAAAGGGTTTTGAAAAAGTAAATAATGTTTTAATTTCCTTTCTTAAGAAAATATCGATCTGAGAATTTGGTTCGCCATTTGAGCCATCGGAGTTTGCGCGGAACACTAACAAGCAATGCGATATGTTTGTTTTGGTAATAATGGGAGTTGGACTGGTCCTCGTCCTTGGTTTTTCTTGGCAGTAGGTACTGCATTGCTGGCCGAGTGTGAGTCATTGCGTCAGCCCACGATCCACTGAACAGCCTACCACTAACACGACAGTCTGCTGCAGTTTATTCGTTCATTTTACTGTGTGGACTTCTGATATTTGTTAGTTCTATGCCCGCACACTTGGAACAAGTATAAGGGAGAGCAAGTACATGAGAGAAAGTAGCTGACATTTTTACGAACATTGTACATTTGCATCGTGTCATATTGTGCATTTTTCCCCTGGGCGCCATCATGTAGTGACAATGTATGATAAAGGTACCAACACACATACAATATCGAACGGAGACCAACCCGCAAACTAGCTAGCTAAGGAACACAAAAAGTTTAGCGTTTTCTGACGCTTCCACAAATACTCTCCTTTCTTACTGCCGGTCTATTCCGTGAACAAAAAGTTAGACTTGCGGTCGTTGGAGTATACCCGTGCTTCTCAAAGACAAACCACGACAACATAGCACTCTCAATCAAATTTCATCGAAAACGCATAGTTATTTAGATATATTATATTTATGTAAACTTCGAGGTTAGGGTCAGCGGTCTTACAGACCCATTGGTGTGAAGTGCCAGACTGGGACGACGAATCTCACTCAGCTGAGGTTAGGCAAACCACAAGTACTGATATATGTGGTGTATTCTGTTACGTTTATATGCGTCCATTTAACAGTCTGATACTCCACACAGTTTATTTTTACACCGTTGTCTCATATGATGCAAAAGCATAAATGAATATGTATACAGTCTGTGATGCCAAACAGAATACTGCTAAATTTAACCTCTGTGTCCATTATGGCAATAAAGACCCAGCGACAATAGCTCTGACAATTGCTTTTCAGGGTTTGTTGCAGTGTCATCAACAGTTTATGGTGTACTTCCAGCAACGTGTTGAAATACAGAGTACTCAGCTTGTATTGTTATCATTGACTGTATATCTGTCTTTTGTCTTCTGCATTGTTGGTGTCGATAACCAAATTCAGATCCGGACTTGAATTAAATCGATATCAAGACTTAACAACGAATGTTACACACTGAAGAATTGAATTGCCGAATAAAATACTGGGTAGTTGAGTACTTTAAGAAGTAGGTATTGAGAAACTAAAATTGATGCATTGAACAAAAACTCCAAAAGAATTGTCAAAAAATTACAGGTACTGTAGCTTTTACACAAAGAATGAAATATTGAAATATCAAAATATCACAAAAGCGTGCGGCGGGGTCATCAAATGTTTATCCCCTTAGAGTCATCATCTATTTTGAGTGGGTGTAGGGTTCTAGAATTTAACAAAGGCGCAAGAAGAATATGCCTGCCCACCTTCCCTACAATAATTGAGCTTAAACACTCCCTGACTCACACATTTTCCGGGCAGTGACTGTATCCCATCTGTCGCAAGCCCAGGACTAACAATGTAGGACTGTCATTGGCAAAATTATTATCGCTTTTAAATGCTGGATATTTGCTGTATTTTTCTCGGCTAATGATCGATATTTACAATTGCGAAAACGCAAAGTGTGCAAAGTGTGCGAATTGAACAGAATTGTTACGAATCTGCTGGCAATCCATTATTCACTGGAAGGCATAGAGCGTGCTTTTCGCTGTCGCTATTTTAGAAGTGTTGTGCACAACACACTGTATATATCATTCGTGGCACTCGGTCCAATTTTAGCTCAGTGTACATAATTCTATGTGCGTTTGGCTTCGAGATAAACATAGTAGCTGTTGGAAATCGGTAGATGTGAGATGGGCGAAAATTATCCAAACTCAAGGACAGTGTATTTGTCAAGGTGAGTTTTATTCTTGTAGACTGCAAACATCGTCTGGGGGACCAAGTGTGCTGTTCTTAACGTGGATCAAAAACGGAGTGGTCAGAGCTCTGTGAGCAAGTGGTAGAAACGATCGTGTGACTGTTACCGCCACAAACAACTCCTGTTGTATGCATAAATTGCACAAAAGTGCCAATAACACAATATGTGGCCACTATAACACTATAACTGTGATGTGGCATCGAATGAGAAAGCCAAAGCTTGAAGTGCTTGAAGTTTCTCTTTATTTGTGGTCGAGAATGTCACGGAGATCACTGCATCTGCGGTATTTTGTTAATGGGAGTGGTGGGCATTTCTTCGTTCGTTGTATTTGGCAGTAAATGGCAATATACTATAGTTGAAGCAATGACTATTTCAAGTGAAGATCTGGTACACGGCGGTGTCGTTTCCCTACCTTCGTCTTGTATGGTCATATGTCCTTACGACATGCTTGACTAGCTTCGTTGATTACGAGCTGGACATTATCGGTTTTCTGTTGTCAAAGTCTGGTCCGATAGTGCCTCATAAGTCAAGTTTGTTATTGGGCGGTCTCTGCTCCTACAGGCGAAAAATATGGTCACTTCGGGATTATGGTGATGAGCAGAAAATGTTTTAAGGTGATGGTTTTTGAAATGAAGTCCTGAAAATGTTGGTATTTTATACAACTGCGAATGCCATACGTACAGCTTACCAACATTAGGGCTATGTCTGGCCGTAAAAACAAACAAACAAACAAACATACATACATACATACATACATACATACATACATACATACATACATACATACATACATACATACATACATACATACATACATACATACATACATACATACACACACACACACATACATACACATACATACATACATACATACATACATACATACATACATACATACATACATACATACATACATACATACATACATACATACATAGTTTATCCCTATGTAAACATTACATGTCATGCATCTTCATGAAATAAACTAGAGTGACGACCTATGCTTTGTTACAAAGCAAACAAAGTAACAATAGAAATATAACACATATTATTTTCTGAATTGTTCTTTCGGTGGAAAAAATAGTTTGTTTTTCTTTTCCTATTTTTAACACTGATAGCATTGTTGTAACACATTATCGCTTTGTTACTTGAAATCAATCGTGTACAATTTTGGCGCAGTTTCAGAAGAACTATTCTTACCACGCAATCTGTGCATGCTATATGTTTCTGCGAATTGATAGCTTTATTCTATTGTTTATATTCAAAAGACGAAGTGAACAGATTTTATGTACTTTTAACGTTTGACTTTTGATATCAAGTCCATTCTGTAGTGTAAACTTTTCCACGACAGATGATGTCAGGTGTTTGGTTCAAATAGAAGGTGGTTTTATTAACAACTTAATTACATGTTACTGTGAGAAAATAAATGTTTCCCTGGATAAAACTAGCGACAAGCCTACACTGTTTTCCTTTGTTGCGAGAGTTTTTCATTGACATTGGCAGTCTACTCGTAGCAATGAAGTTGGACCTATCTTCCTGCAAGCGAGTAAAATACCGCTTTATGAATACATACAGCGGATGCCGCGACAATTGTAAATCTTGAAGTAGACCACAGGCCGATCAAGTGCAATAGCTGGGATGACAGTGAGCCAAAGCTGACAGACATGATGAAAAGAATAATCCGTATCGCCTATAATGGGATAGGCTGTATCTTCAAATGTTTTTGTCCAATTTGTTCTAGTATTCATTTATCATTTTACATTGCCATTAACTCATAAAACATTGTCAACACAGACTCTACCTCATTACTCGAATCATCATTTATTCGCTTTTGTTTCGGATAATAGCTTTGTACTCTATTTTCATTTTAAGATCATAGGACTTTTATCAAAATATTTTACAGTTTAGCATTTTAATTGACATTGATTACAATTTTTGTGACAGAGGACAATGAAATGTGTGTGTCTTTGTTATCGATGGTATCACAGACGTACGTGTATATCATTGTTGAAAAAAGCAAAGAACACGATTGGAACTAATTTAGGATAATTAGATTGTGGTGTAATGTCGGTTTAATCTGCAAATGTAAGCTCATCTGCTTTTCTTTTGAGTTATACACTTGTTTTTATGAGTAATTTGTAATATTGCAACATTCAGCTGTAGGGCAGCGAACACTTTTGAAAATTTGAAAAAAGAATAGTAAGATCCAATTATCCCAAATTAGTTCCAATCATGGTAAAGAGTTGAATATTTCTGTGAAATAGAATATCTACAACAGAGAGTGTTTCACAAATCACCTCTCAGCCTTCTTGAAAAATCGATGAAATATTTCTTCATCTCTAAGAAGCTGTGTTTACCTTCTTGCAATACAAATGACTGGCATACATGCGAAAACGCTGACATCGGGCAATCCGATGCAACACGACGAAATACTGAAACTGTGCCCGCGGGAACTTCGGGTATAAAGTACGATAAAGTACGATTTACATCGACACGGGAGACTTAAAGCATTATAGAGACCTCCTGTCATTAAATATTTAACGTAAAGCACACGTTATCTTTTCCTCCCCTGAAGTAAACCCATCGTTGCCGTCGTCGGCGTGCGCAAACTCGGACCCAATTTTAGACATTGTAGACAAGAGGGCGGGAAGGATGTCCCACATGCCTCACGGTGTTATAAATTACCCACAAGTCTCCTTGATGTGTACCAATTGACACTTCCGTTCCACCTTTCCGACTAGACCTTATAGAGTCATATCGTTGTTTGACGTCATTAATAACTTTTGATCAGAGGGTGTTCAATGACAGTGAGAAAATTTTGATGTTGAAAGTTCACGATGAACAACTTGATAAGCCATACTCTAAAGGGGCTACTACGTAGATTAACAATTTTCCTAAATTTAAATTATGTTCATTCCATAATATTTATAGTTTTGCACATGATAAAAAGGGTAATCGTTATCCTTAGTTTCGTTCGAACTATTATCTAAATCGCTGTCCTGTTTGCACAAAAGTTCTTGAAACTTTGACAGTGGTGCTGTCTCCTCCGGGAGACAAGCATCATTTATTCAAAAATATGCCATGAAGATAAATAACAGCCTGTATACACTTATCAGAAGAAGGAAACTCCTTGAGACTATCAGTCCAGTAGGGACATTTGGGAGATGACAAATTAAGAATGCTCGGAGAGCAATTAACAAAGTCTCAGAAAGCGAAAGCTGCAGCTCAGGATTGTACCATTTTATGCAGGGGGGTCATGGCTTAATTTGGGCAACTTTTTTAGTTTGTACATCAGTAGATCTACAAATGTCCATGTCTTGATAACTAAGTCTTATCTCTCATTATCACTTCCAGAGTTGTATCCTTCGGCGGTAAGAGCTACAGCAAATGGAAAACGCGGCGTTTTAGCTCACCTGAGCTCCTACGGGGAGATGAAATGTCTTACGGAACGATTGACGACGAGCCAGGGAGCGACGATCACTGCCACCGGAAAAATGGCGTATTTAAAGTTGATAAGAAAGCCCGCAGGAAACTTATTATGGCTAGTGTACTGTGTCTAGCATTCATGGTAGGAGAAGTTATCGGTGAGTGGAAAACTTTGTACTTCATTCATTCATTCATTCATTCATTCATTCATTCATTCATTCATTCATTCATTCATTCATTCATTCATTCATTCATTCGTTCGTTCGTTCGTTCGTTCGTTCGTTCGTTCGTTCGTTCGTTCATTCATTCATTCATTCATTCATTCATTCATTCATTCATTCGTTCGTTCGTTCGTTCATTCATTCATTCATTCATTCATTCATTCATTTACATGAATGGAAAATCATAGATGTTGGCGAGGCATGACAAAGTTAGTGTCTCTCGGGGAAACATGCAATGTAACATATGCATTATACAATTACTTCGTTTGCTAGGAGAATATAGGAATCGCGGTCTGACAACCGTTTGTATTCTATTCTGTTTGTTCACAACACACTACCGGCTGAATTTTCGGTTTTCTCTAAGGCATATCGCTGATTATTTTTGAGTTTTATTTACTCAGAATAATAGTTGACGTCTGATATTATGATAGTGCAAACATTCTGATTGCCTGACCTAATCCACGCCCAAGCTATGTCCTCTCTCTCTCTCTCTCTCTCCCTCTCTCTCTCTCTCTCTCTCTCTCTCTCTCTCTCTCCTCTCTCTCTCTCTCTCTCTCTCTCTCTCTCTCTCTCTCTCTCTCTCTCTGACGCCTTCATGGCCGGGTAAACGCGCGATGTATGTGCCTCATGTTTGCACGCTTGGTTCCAGTTTGACTTTCCGTTAATCGACGTTTGCCAAATTTATAAATCTATGCTCTCCATTTCAGAAACTCAAAGTACTGATAAAACAGCTAAAAGCACCAGAAATAGATGTTGATAAAATACAATAAAATAACGTCACCAGAAGGCGGGTATATACTCGACTTTGGTGTAAATCTCTCCCGCTGTATATGCCGTGGCCGAGTACTCTATATACAAATATTGTGTCTGTTCCTGCCTGCGGCGGAGTTTAGCTTAAATAAATTCTCCCTTTGTGTTTTGTTCGCACAGCTTGATGATGACAAAAGCTTGAAATCGCTAAAGATCACCACAGGCCAGATGTTTTACCATTAATAAGCCAATGGGAAGTGTAATTTTCATTATTTTTGCAGAACAAAACTTGACAAATTATTCAGAAGATGTTCATGGTAGCATCGATTAACATTCAGGTGCAGCCAACGAACAATGCACTTTTAAAGGGGTCTTTACTATGACAACATATATCATGCATGACAAGTAATGTGAACTGATCAATTTTAAGTCAAGAGGGTAATTAATTTGCTGTTCATAATTTGCCCTCCCACTGAAAATTTTTCGACTTACTCTCCCGCACTCAAACTTCATTTTTACCCTCTCCCCACTTATTTTCGCCTGTTTCCCCTTCCCGCTGTCAATTTTTGAAGCTCCCCTGCCCTGTGGCGAAAAAAAAATCTTGCCGATTTCCCCTGCCCTGGAAAAAATTCCCCCCAAAATTTGTCATTCCATTTCCCCTGCAGACATGGAGCTACCCTACCCTGTGATGACAAAACCTGTCGATTTTTTCCTGCCCTGTGAAAAAAAATTCCCTTGAAAACACCATAGCTCAACTTCCCCCGAACCGTTTTAAAAGAAGCTCCCCCTCTCCTCGTTGTTCGCAAAGCTCTGTCCCCGGGACAACCAACCGATATCTGCCTGCCCGACAAAAAAAACTAAAATTTGCTCCCCTGCCACCTAAATATATGTCCCCTGCCCAAGCTATATTATAATTTCCCCTGCCCTCAAATATTGCTCCTGGAATAGCTTTTTCGATGAATAGCTCCTTTGGCTGCACTTGAACATTGCTGCAGTAAGTTCATCGTAACAAAGGAAAATGAAAGTTTCACAGATGTAACTTCGTGACGTGACCTTTTGGAGAGACAATTGCTATGTGGATGCTTGCCCCATTAGCTTTATTATATACAATGTTGTCCTTTTAATGATCCCTTATCATTGGAGACTAGCGCCCGTTTATCATTGCCATTAGTCATGCAGATTATTTTAGGGAACGATCCATCGGCCCCGGGGAGGAGTGAATATACAATGTATATTGCAGGTTTCCAACAGAATTCAATGCAAGGTGTTCCTCAATGATCACGTGACACTGGGGTGGGGGCTCTCATACTATTTAAACCATAGACCACGAAGTAGCGGGACCGTGTTTAAACTTATGAAGAAAACTGTGTTTTGCCAGTGCTATCCTGTAAGACCGATTTTTTGCCTTTGAGTTAACACAGAAAATGGCGGTTACTTTGAATATCAGCTGTATTAATAGGTTATTTGCAAAGCGACACAATCCCTTGATTACCGTCCAGACCCAACATTCTAACATTTTTTTTTCAATGTGCTCTCGTCTAAAGCCTGGGTAAATATTTGACGCTTTAATTCTCGGGATATGTAATGAATAGTTTGAAGTCTCTAGAACAAAGTCTCTGGGCTCTGAGAGATCCCTCTGTGAACACTCTCTGTTTGTTGTACCATATGCTGCTTCATTTACTAATCGAGATTAAATGAACACTCAGGTCACAGGGCTGTTCCACAAGATGCGCCAACAGTGAACTATTTTTAAATTTTTCAACGTTGTACTCTCGGCCAATTTAGAAGTAATCGTTTCTCGCGACCAACCAAACTGCGCCTCGGGGACATATATTCGGACTTTCAATTTTTTATAATACCGTTTTATGTTAGTAAAAATCGATTTTTTTTTCTCATAGAGCGAACACAGGGATTACAGGCATTTTTTATTTCAAACATAGGTAAATCTTGGGTAACTTGTTCCTCTAGCACCAAAATTTACCTCACTGGTTTGATGTTGAATCAGAATTGCTGAAAGTTTGCCTGAGGCACTATGATCAAAAGTTTAAGTCTTCCAGATTCGAGTCGCTTACAACCGTTATCGTTAATATCAAAGCGAAAAGGCAACTGTTTTTTTATTGTCACCAATCAGTTTGATGCAGTTATGGCTAAATATACGACATGCTGCAACATCAGTTGTGTCTGTGAATTTTACATGCAAAACTAGACAGATGTACGTCATAAAATATCGACTTTGTCATCAGGGAAATCATCTACTTGCCTTGCAGGCAGAGCAAATATTTGTTAAATATTTGTTAATATTTGTTAAATTTACTCTCGCAGCTGTTGTCTGCATTTCTGGTGTTTGAATTTTGACATTCGTGTCATTAAAGATGATTTTTTCTTATTTGCTCAGACGCAACTTATACTATTCACATCTGAAAAGAATTAACGGGTGAATTATTATCAAGTGATATTGTGAGGACATAAGTAAATAACTGTGGGCGAAGGGCTCAATTCCCAGCATTTACCTGTTAAATTTAGTGTAAATTACACATAGACGCTTGTGTTTAAGGTATTGTCTGTGTTGAACATGTGCTCTTTTATGTACATGTACGGTGCACGCATGTTAAGTCGGTCTTCCATTACAGATAAATATAATGAAACGAACTTGAATGCAATGCTTCATTGGCTACGATCAACAAACACACTACATCGTAATAACGCGAACGTGAAGCCCTCCCTCCCTCGTCTGTATGTGCCTATCTCGATTTCTTGACCCCTTTCTGCCTGTCCGTCTCTCATTCCACCTGCCTGTTCCGTCTCTTCAAACCCGAGTCGACTATCGTACCAATCTCTCTCTCTCTCTCTCTCTCTCTCTCTCTCTCTCTCTCTCTCTCTCTCTCTCTCTCTCTCTCTCTCTCTCTCTCTCTCTCTCTCTCTCTCTCTCTCTCTCTCTCCTTATAGCTTTCCATCATAAAGACGTACATATACTCCAAAGGCCAAGATACCGATACCAATATTCTAGATAATACCTTCGACGTGGTCAACTTGAACTTTATACTGCCACAGAAAGGCTACATAGATAATATGATTTATAATCCGAGGTGGCCATAACTAGAGTCTAATCTCTATCAAGGTGAATTAACTTAATATGCAAAAACCATCGGGGAAATAACGAAGAAGCTATCTTCGGTTTGGCACATGCATACTTTTTGCCAGTGGCCCTTTTCTTCTTCCCAGGATAATTATAATACTAATGTCACACGTCGTTTGTCAATATTTTATTAATGCCATGTTTTCTCATAAATTCTCATATAGATTTATGTCGGACTTTAGCAAAAATTGTGTTACGGCAAAAGTGTCTCAGGTTGTCTGTTGCCGTATTGACAGTCGTCGCAGAACCCATTTTATGAGCAATTGAAAGTACTGTCGCTATACAAACTAGTTGACCCAAAGCAAAATGTCGCGTGTTCATAAAAGGAGAATATATATTAAACGAAAACATTACTTCGATTAATAAGATGGATTAAATATAGAATTCTAACATCTTCTGCCCTTTCTGTCACCTGTTCTATGCAAATTGAGTGCTAATTAACTAGGTCTTGGCAAACGGATGAACTGAATATAATTGATGTTATTGTTGAACTCCATTACAGGGAAATTAAATGGTTTACTAGTATATAGGTTGGATATTAATGGCTTTCTATAAGACTTCATTACATGTTTTGTCATTTGGCGTCGTGTCAGATACAGATAAATACTTTTCTGTTTTAACTCTGAAATGAGCGGGAAATAGGCAAATTTGCACAATAAATATGTCGGACATAGAACGAAATGTGTGCAATGGTGCCCGGGCCCGCGCCGTGTCTAGCTCAAGGGCAATGTGAAACTACATGCATGTTGTGACGTCATTACCTACCAGGAAGAAACGTACATGCCTGTTTACACAGCACATATACAAACATACGTACGCATGTACATAACCATATATGTATGCATATATCATCAATACAGACACTCATCGCATCCATCAATCAATCCATTCATTCATGCATGCATACATGTACAGGGGGAATTTGGGGAAGGGTCACTTTTTAGAAAACTGTCCAGGGAGGTCACTTTTTATAAACCTATAAGCCTATCTTGGGGAGGGTTTTACAGCCTAACCTTCAATTTCCTGAATAGGAAATCACCGATGAAATACATAAACATTATCCACAAGCTTCACAAGCAAAGGAGATGCCGTGGTATCCAACATTAAACACCTTGAATCGTTAAAACTGATGAAAGACAAGAGACAAAAACATATGAGACACGTGGCAAAGTGTATATCAATTATGAAATGTCTATAAATGCACAGATATTGTTAGTTTTATATTGGACAAAAATTGTTCATAGTTCTCTCATAGACTACCATGTAGAGTGAATCAACATTTCTATAAAATCCAAAAAGCCAATTTCTATACACACATTCATGTTTTACTTCCCATGTCATGCAAAGTTCATTTACATATATTATCAGACATGTAAATGTTCAGATATACCTTATTTTGTGGGGGAAATTGTCAATTGTTTGCCTGATAGACTTCCATGTATTATGATTTGATATTTTTGGGTAAAGCACTATATCAGCCACATCTTGCCTTCTTACAGTTGCACAAAATACGGTGACCCTCCCACAAATGCATGAAATACCATGTCGCTCCAAAAATGCTGGCTTGATAAATTGCGACCCTTCCTGCCGAAACGCAAGCAATCCCCCTTGTAATTTCCATCCCTCATTTACATAACAATTACACCGATTTATATAAATTAGCAGATACTGTTTCAGAAATTCCGCTGGACAATACTGCAGTGGCTGGGGAGGGTCACGTTTTAGAATGTTGGACAGGGGGAGGGTCACACTTTAGACACAAGGATGGGGAGGGTCCCATTTTACAGTCCGGGTGCACACGGAATTTCCCCGGCCCCACCCTATGTAATTACTGAGACTCCCTAAAACACATACATGCATCATAGACCCTCGAGGGTCTATGCATGCATGCACATGGTATTGATATCAGCAAAGCGTACCATGGCGTACCTGGCGTTATACAACAAGAGATAAGGGGCAGTAAGGCGAAAACGGAATTCCTCCGACTTATCCCAGGTTCAACTTACCGACTTTTATCAGCATTCGGTTCAACGGGCACAGTCGCTGAATTTTGACGTCAACTTCATGAATTTTGAATAATTTGATAAAGCAGTTAGATTGCTGGTAGCTGAAAAGTGACTATCAAGTCCGGTTACAGTCACTGTGACGACGCTTTCCGATGCATCTCCATACTTACACCTTCATGGCTGTTGTCTCTATGTTAAATACAGTTTATTGCTCTCTTAAATCTGTGGAAATCAAGTGTTTAACCTTTTAACAAAGTCTACGTATCTGTACAATGTCATATGTTATCGTTGACGACAGAATTCTATTCCGGACCAAAACTCATTTGACAATGATAACATTCCATATTGCAGCATTTGAACCGATATTTGATGTTTGTAAGGCTGATATTTTTTGTAGTTCTGTATATACTTTAGAGAACAGAGGGAAATGTTAAAATTTACAGCCTTATACATGCAAGATTGTTCATTTGTCGTGACATAAAACAGTCAAATCGGCCAGAATTAACAGCCCCAGGCAGTGTGTAAAACATTTCGTATGTCCCTACCGAATGTGTCATTGTCAATTGCATCTTAACTGATAAACTTTGTGCTTCTCAGCTAATGATATATGAATACTAGATGACAGGGATTTGGTGTGAACCAGTGAATTATAAACAAATAGCGATTACTTCATCTGCCCATTGATTTGGTTGTCTCTCGTACGCCTACAGATCTCATAAGTCGTCCTTAAAAAGCAGCAAGTATATTGACAGGCAAAATAATAATAAATATTATTATTATTATTATATTATGTAACTTGGGCCTCAGCCCAAGTACATTTGTTTTCATTCCGTGGGAAAAAACTCTGTAAGGTATAACCATTTCTGGCTGAGACCAGGGAGGGCAAAATGTCTTGGCTTCATCTTTCTTGGCATAATAAATGGCGTAATGATGTTAACTGAATGGAAGTGCTGCTCTCAGCCAGTCTTGAATAAGTGAGATGTGAATATTAATGCTTCTCTATCTGAGTTTTTGCCACAAAATCTTCTGAATATAATCAAAATGTGCATCGAAATGCAACAATTAATGCACCCTCCGTTTCCTAGGCGATGGCACGACCCTTGCTACACCCACTGGACGAGCCAAAGTGGGAGGGGTAATTTCAGTTTGGTCGAACAAGAGGGCTCGAGACCAGAATTTAACATTTAAACTTGAAACATGTTTAATCGCTGACAAGATGTGGACTAGTGTTAACCGAAGTAAAATTGTGAAAAGGAAAGTTTTATATCCCGGACACAATGAAAAACATTACGACTGGAAACTGTACCCCCAGTTGAGAATAGTAATGCCCACAGCGATGGAGAACACTTATCCTTGAGCTGAGAAAACCAGACCATCATTTCGAAATAGAGCTGCAGATTCGAGAAGCTCGTTCAAAATAGCTAGGTACACCCCAAAGGGGTGGTTTCGAGTTTTGAGGGCAAATGAGTTTTTAGTTTTAGGGCAAATTTCGCCTCCTTCATATAGAAATCGTACGTTTGTTTTCCAGGAGAACACACCATTTGACACAAAATTTGCATGTAAAGGGGTCGCCAGTAAGCACGTGGTCAAATCTGGCATAAGAAACAATATGAAATGTTGGGTAAAGCCAGTCCAAAATAAACTGATTTGAACTTTTGTGTTCTGTAATATACCACTGCAGTAACATTACCTTTTTTTGACAACATCACACAATGTAATACGTTTTGAAACTGAATACTCCGACGTATTCTGTGTCTCCTTTGCTAAAAATACGGTATGCCGATTACCATGTAAGGAGATGATGACGTCAAGACAGATTTGTAGTGTGTTTGGTCCTGGATGGTGCACGAAGTTTTGTCAAGGTAGCTTGTGTATTTATTTCCTAAATGGGAGAGATTAGGGTCGATCTAAACGAAGGCCGAAGAATGTTATGATCCTCTAAGCGAGCTGAACTCTAACGCGAATGGTTGGATAATTTGGAGGATGTCTAGAATGATCTCGTCTCATTAAGATTATTTGGCGGTCAGTATTGAATTTCAACTGCGTCACAAGTTTGCGAAATGAGTATTCCGTCGAACGGTCAACGAACGATATTTTAGAAATCTGGAGACATGGCACATCGCATTTTTATTTTAGTATTTTATATTTTACAAAAGATGTAAGAAGCAATGATTTTGTCGAAAATTCTGAAAAAAATATAGGAAGATTTGATCGCGAACACATTTTCACTTGGGGTCAACTAGCTCTGCGTACGATGCTGTGTGTTCCGCTACAGCTAATCGCCCCGCTCACCACAGCCCTGCAAAGACCCGTACGCGTACGTAGGGTCGGTGACTTCAAATCCATTTTGGGACTTGACGTAAAAAGCCAAATTACTGCCGAAATTCAGCGTTTTGGGCCCAAGTCGTATCCCAGCCTACCTCAGCTACTCGATCGCTTCCAAAAATGACAGTCTTTTATTCACTTCTCGTAAATAACCGTCGATGTCGGCAACTCTCTCGCTAGCCCTGCGTACGATGCTGTGTGTTAGCTGTAGCACATAGCATCGTACGCAGGGCTAGGGGTCAACATGGGGTCGCAGCCATGTTGCCTCAAAACTTATTTCTGTCTGCACTCAAAACTCAAAATGTCGGATATGAACCTGAAAAATCGATGCAATTTTGTCAAACTTCGGCGAAATTTCAGCATATAGACAAAATTTCATCTAGGTAAGTAAATTTACTGAAATTTGATCGACAAATAATCCTGAGCTTGAACGTGACAGCTCGCCTTCTCCGGGAAGTCAAGTATCCAGCTGCTCATACACAGTTGCCCATATGGCCAGGTTTATGAGATTGTTTTCAAGCGACGGCGGCAGACCGTACGGGGCTCTGGATATGAACCTACCGCCGGTGTAGCTGTAATAACTGTTGCGTTGTTTTTAGTGCCCACGGACGAAGTCCTGGGGGAGTTATAGGTTTGGTCATGTCAGTCCGTCCGTCCGTCCGTTCACGCAGATATCTCAGACATGCCCTGGTCAATTTCTTTCAAACTTTGCACAAGAATAGTACCCAACCCCATACAGATGCACGTCGATTTGTTTCACAATGCGATCGAATTTGGCCGTGTTAGAGGACTTTTTAGTTTACACCTCCATAGACTCCCATGTATAAGGCAGTTCTCCTTAGACTTTCATGTATAAGGCCAAGAAAAATAAAAATTTAGTTTCTCATCGTATTCATATTGCCTAAAGGATGCAGTGACACAGTTTTTTGTCCCCACGGATAAAGTCCAGGGGGCTTATAGATTGGGTCATATCCGTCCGTGAGTCCATCAGTGAGTCCATCGGTTCACGCAGATATCTCAGACATTTTGACAAAATATCATGTGACCTTGGTGACCTTTGACCTCAAATATACATTATTGTCCATAACTCAGTAACCACAAGTGCTAAACCTTTCATATTTGGTATGATGGGACACCTTATGACGCCACATATTGTACCTCATTAATTATGCGCATATCTAATTTTGAGCGAGCCAATAGAGCTAGAGGTCTGATTTTTGGTATATAGGGATAAGTTAACAATATAATTTGTTTGACAAAACGTCACGTGACCTCAATGACCTTTGACATCAAATATACATATTTGTCCACAACTCAGTAACCACAAGTGCTAAACCTTCATATTTGGTATGATAGGACACCTTATGACACCATATATTGTACCTCATTAATTATGCGCATATCTTATTTTGAGCGAGCCAATAGAGCTAGAGGTCTGATTTTTGGTATATAGGAATAACTTAGCATACAATTATTATGACAAAATGTGACGTGACCTCAATGACCTTTGACCTCAAATATATATATTTGTCCACAACTCAGTAACCACAAGTGCTACATCCTTCATATTTGGTATGATAAGACACCTAACGACACCACATATGTACCTCATTAATTATGCGCATATCTTATTTTGAGCGAGCCAATAGAGCTAGAGGTCTGATTTTTGGTATATAGGAATAACTTAGCAATACAATTATTTTGACAAAATGTCACGTGACCTCAATGACCTTTGACATCAAATATATATATTTGTCCACAACTCAGTAACCACAAGTGCTACACCCTTCATATTTGTGATGGTGATGGACACCTTATGACACCACATATTGTACCTCATTAATTATTCGCATATCTAATTCTGAGCAAGCCAATAGAGCTGGATGTCCGATTTTTGGTATATAGGGATAACTATAGGGTAGAAATCTAAATATGCCCATCTAAATATTAGACATCTACCATCGAGAACAAAAGAAATTTGCTGTAATTTGAATATTTAAGGAGTTTAAGCAATTTCACTATAAATAAAGAACCCCTGCCTCAAACTCCACAAAAGTTGCTAGACATATTTTGCCGTTGTCATGCCATTGCTTCGTTTAATAACCAGTTAATCAAATGCCTAATTGACAGGAGGAAATTCAAGACCATATTTGAATAGTAGTATATATTTCCTCAAAATTACTCTATCTCGGCCCAAGTACTCATTGCCTTCAGCAATACTGCCTTGTTATTATTATTATTATTATATTATTATTATTATTATTATTATTATTATTATTATTTATTTATTTATTTATTTATTTATTTATTATTTGACGAGGGTAGCCTGATTTGCAAGATGAATTATAACTTCCAGGACAGCCCTCAATACATACTACCGATATTCATAAAGAAAAGCGAAGATATGATCTGTGGTAAATTTATGTTATGATTATGGTCGACATTGAGTTTTATGATCTCTGCACTTTCTAGACCCTCACATTTACTGGCATTGATGCTGTTGTACTTCTCTTATAGAGAAAGGGAATCTCAACACCGAAGTACAAAATCAGAATTGTATCATGCCAGTATATTGATGGCGCAAATACTGCAATCTGATTGGTCGAGACATGAAATAACCATGCTGTATTAGCAATATAGTACGGCTGGAACAGGCACCAGCTCTCAACTTGGAAAAAAAGTTCCTTTTTGACGTTTCATGCTATAATTTCAATTTAATGTTATGATAGCAATAAACCATAATTTTTTTTCAGCAATGGGTCTACAACTCTGTTTTGACTGGTTCACTTACAATCGCTCGACGAACATTATGTCATGAACTGGTCACAACCTCGTGGTTTATATGTATACCGTCGCTGGTTGTGGTTTATTCAGCTGTTTATTGCTTAAATATACAATGCTAGATACTTAAAAGTTCTACTCGATTTTGAAACTGACATTTGTATTATGTCAGACGAACATTCAGTCCATTATAACTGTCTGGAACGTCCTTGACATTGTTTTATTTGCATCTTATATTCTTGCAGGTGGCTATTTCTCAGGGAGTCTGGCTATTATGACTGACGCAGCCCACATGTTAACCGACTTCGCCAGTTTTCTCATAAGCCTTTTCTCCTTGTGGGTAGCTTCTAGACCCCGACGAAACGGATGAACTTCGGATGGCACAGGGCAGGTAAGTAGAGCTCATCTTCGATTTGGGTCACGTGGTTTATGCTACTGACTCGCCGGATAAGTCGTAAAAAATCCCATAGTGCATTTCGACGACTCTCGTTGTTTTCAAGATAACTTATCAGATGAAAATAGTACAGGGGGAAAAGCATACCTATGATCATGAATACAAATAGATTCAAGTCATATTTCATCTAGAATCTTTCGTCACCTGTCAAAGACAGTTTTGAAACGGCGTCTTAAAACGCAGAAGTCTGAAATAACATCAGCAAAAACAAAGATTTTCAAAATCGCTGCATGGAGGCAAAAAAGGCTGAAATACTTTACTGAAGTACGAAAAAGGATTAGAACAGGCCATACAGATAACGCTCCAGAACTAAAAATAAAGATTTCTCAGTCGCTGGTCACCAACCATGAAGTTAAATGTAAACAGAAATGTTCTAGAATTCAGTTGACATACATTTAACTATAGCAGTTCCTTTTCATTTCATACCCCAATCGCGGTTTTTTCTTCATTTTGACTAAATTTTAAGTCTGCTAGACGGTAAAAGCCCGAACAAAATGTTCCAACTGTTGTTGTACTCGAATTTTTTCCAAGATATATATTTCAAAACACCCAACGACGTAGTCCCTGTAGTTGATAGTCTCCTTAGGAGTCCCGGATGAACACGGCACGGAACGTTGACGGCAACGCTGCGGTGAGAAAAAGATCCCCGTTATAGTGCAGAGTGATGTTGCCTGCAAATCCTTCAAAGTATTGTTTAAGAACGAGACAGTTGAATTTAAAGTTATATCTCCATATTGTTGACAACAAAGGTTTAACGGACCGTGGATGTGAATTCGTAAATTGAAAAATAGATCAAAATAGCGATTGTCTTTCTATGCATATAGACATAAGCAAGTATATTAATTCGCATTTTCAGTAACTATAAGTGTTGACAACAGAAAGCAGAGCGATAAACGAGCTGGGCTAAAACGGCATATTTTCTGTTGATCTTCTTACACACACAAAACGCGAAAAAACATCCGTATTTGAATTTCAAGTGACATTTCCATCGTTGTTGGTCATATCTTTGCTTTCGTCATCCTTGTTGATATAAAATGGAAATGACAAGACATAAATAGAGCTTTTTTTGAGGGAAATGCTTTCTCAGGAACTTTAAAGCTTTGAGTGGAGCCTGACCACTTCATTGTATTTGAGTGTTATGAAAGTAACGATAAACTCGATTTGCTTCGTACCGATAAAATGTTCATGGTGACGAGACAGCGGTAGAATTGCCACTTTTTTCACTGTTTTTATATTACAAAATGTAAATTGTATAATTCTTGTTATACTGCCAAAACATGTCGGAACACCCTCTGTATAGCTTGTCAACACAATGTCCACACGTGTAAAATGCATTATTATTGTTTACATTTGAATTCGGGTCCGGCGGGAATTCACTTATCAACAATAACAATGTAGTCTAACATGTACAAGCTTAGTTGACAAGCTGAATACTGTGTATTTCAACATATGAGTAGAACAAGAAAATTTAGTTTATATTAAAACAAAACAGGGGAAAATCTTCGAAAGCTACTGGCCCTTAAAAGCGTCGCAATGTGATAAATATCCCATTAGAGATATAGCGTCTCAAGACGAAGCGACGCTCTCATAAAGATTTTATGACTTCTGTGTAAAATACATAACTCTGTAGAGTCATGTTGAGTAATTAAAAGTATCCCTGTGTTTTTCTATAGCACTAGCAATTTGCAGTCAATGTTCTGGTCAGTTCATACGCCCCTCGATTAACAGTTTACTATATTCTCGTTAAAAAATTCACCATTTCTCGGAGACTGTTCGCATTAAAGTTTAATGAAATTACATAGTGCCAGGTAACATATATCAATGCAACAGTCCCAGATCGATATCTTCACAATCCGCTGAGAGGAAGGAAATGCATAATTGACTGATCAAATGACACGGATACTTCAGTTTTAGAAGAGCTATTCATTTTCACATAAATATTAAAGTAAGGTAGTATGCACCTCGAAAATGAAAGATAAAAACTCAAACTTTGCTCAAACTTTCCTCAATGAAGCTTTCAACAATTCTCTTACCAGATCATAAATAAAAGTCAGGGGTCATCGTTCAAAACCTGGTACTAGAGAGACACATTACCTGAGATTTCCCGATATTTGAAATTCAAAATGGCTGCCATCCCTGAGTTAACTCTATGGGAAAAAAAAAATTTTCGATATTCGAAAAACTAAGACGGCGAAAAGTTTTATCTTACACCAAGAGCTTTGAAATGAGCCCCACAATTGGCAGATCAGAAAACCAGAAAACAAATGGAAAACTGTCACAGTCCGAATATCTGTCCCCGAGGCGCGTTCTACCTTAATTCGGTGCAGGCTTTTGTCTGTCCACGCAGTGCTATAGCTTCTGCCAATTAAAATTTCGGTGTTCCGTCACAAAAGACAAGCGAGATTAGATCGGAGAGTTGTGTCTTTTTTAAGAGATACCGCTTATCCATGTATATTTTATTGACTGTCACTTACAGAGGATTCACAGAGTCGTGTCTTCATGGACACAGAAACAAAAAAAAACATTTGATGTACCCCATTAATTACAAAACAGATCGTAAATTGACAATCTTCCCTGAACACCGGCGGAAAATATACAATATTACTACAAAGTACTTTTCATAATTAAAATGGTTAGTCAAGCATAACTAAAGATAAAAGTCAATTATTTTTTCCACAATATTCTGCAGTCATTATTTCAAGCAAATTTTCTGACACAGAGTTCACAAATTCCCGCAAGGTAACATGCTTATTTGTCATTTCCCAAAGGTAAACCAGTTTTTGTCCTTTTATTTTGTTTTTGTTACATTTTGGATAAAATTAGAGCTGGGTATGTCAAGTAATTATATATTACGTTACATCGAATAATACTAGTATATGATATGATATCTTTCGCTGCACTTTTGTTTTCATGTGCATTTATCACGTGCGTTTTCGGTAGTACCAGGTGTAAAATTATAGATTCTGAAGGCGTTCTATCCGTTTTGTCAAAATCCTCCCATGAAATTTCAGATTAAGAAACCGAAACCATGTGGTCTCCTGACCATTGAATTATAAACTGTGGATAATTTTTACCAAACAATTTCGAAACGTAATACCGTAACACATTCTATTTGATCGAGGTAGACTGCAAAACATCTTGTTTCGGATTTTTTGAACGTGTCCTTGTCCGTGGCTGCATGGTACCATGATACCACATACTCAAAATGGTCCCCATTTCAATTTTAGAGCGCCAAACTATTTCTGACAATTTCAATCATTCACATCGGCATTTTTGAACACCACACAAAAGAGTTATCGGTGAATTGCACCTTCAACAGCGTTTACAAACACAGCGGATAGAGAACGTGTTGACGTCAATGGTGGCGTTTACCAAAACCTTATGCAAATGAGCCAACACTTATCTAGCGAATCACAAACCTTGTACTGAAGTACAGCAAGACTCTACCCGGCAGTCGTCACATGATATATCGATGTTATTGAAACTCGTGGTCAGTCTTCAGACGGTATTTCATGTGTAAACACGAGAAATGCCAGAAAAGTAGCGTCTTTGTGAACACCCTCTCCCCCCGAGGAGGAGGGACTGTGGTTAATGATAACATAGAAAGCCCTCACCCACATACATGAACTAGCAGTCAGAAATTACAGGCAGTTAAATGTTTAAAATTACCTAATTAATAATGATATGGATACCGTGGTAACATGACTGCCTATTCTGGGAATAATCATCGTCTACTAAACTCCTACACAGTATACACATTCTTTCTGATGAATCTTGCCCAGTACTTAATTTTAAATTGTTTAGCACGGTAGATAAGTGCCTGTATGGACTGACTAATAGATCGTCAGTGAATTGCCGTCTGTTTTGCGAAAAATAACCTCCGTAAATAAGACTTGTTTCCTGTCGTATTAGCTTAATCACGCTATTTGCAGGGATAGTCATCGCGTTAATGAGCACTGTAAGCACCTGGGCAATATTTCGGTTCGTACAACAACACAATCGTAAAATAAAATGGTTCAATTTGATTTTTAAAACAAGGTAATGGAATTTAGCGGCTTAAAAGTATCATCAGTACAAGTGATACAGAAAATACGGGTATCTGCAGCAGTGTATGGTTTCTATTTTAGACGTTCCTAGTCTGTATGTGTCTCTGTGTACATAAACAAAACGTTTACGGCTGGCAATCTACCGCCTGCCTTTCCCAATCAAAATTCTAATACTCTATACAAATACATTCTAGTGCAGCTTTTCTGATTAAATCGCAAGGGATTAATCAGAACAACAAATTATAGCTGTCTTTCTCTTTAGCTTGATTGATGTATATACCAGACATTCTTTGCTTTAATAAGGGATAAACGATTAGATCATTGGAAGGGGATGGGGATATGGACATGTCATTGTGTTCAGTATTCCAAAATATAAGAAAACAGACATTTTAGGATTTTGCACAGCTTGCAAATTTACACACTTTTTTCTGTCGACCTTGAATATTTTTGTCAAATTAAGCATGTCTGCAGAAATGTGGAGTTCGCGTTGTTTGCTCGGTTTTCTATTCATTATTTGCTACCCCCTCCCTAAACCTAATGGTCCATCCCTAAATAATGAAAATATCATCGATAGAACAGCCCTCATATACATTCATGCAGTGATGATTAATCAAGTCACGAAGCGGATGACGTCGAAGGACAAAACCGACCAAAAAGAATTTACTGTCAGCTGCGACGGTATGCCCTTGAGTTTCGAACCTACACAGCTGCAAATGCCCGTGTAGTAAAATCTGACAGTCAGTCGGCAAAACAAAATGATTATTTGACAAACTTGACGATCTCAAGAGCTAGACCTTACCTGTTGCTTTTAAGTATTCAGTAACCAAAAAGGTCATTTTTCTTATCCCCACACCCTGCCTTTATGATCAACTATAGCCGGTCCCTCAATCACATAACTATGGTTCATGATAAAACAAACAATGGTGGACAAGCGATATCAAAGGACAAGTTGTTCAACTAACTTTTCCTATATGACAGCACCAGCATCACCTTATCCATTGCATATGAAAAGACTGGAAAATACGTGGGTTAATGCCATTCTGCAGTACATTTACCATTATCCTAAGGGGCCATATATCATCTGAGAGTCCCTCTATAACAAGCAATTTTTTCTACCCTAAGGAGACTGTGACGCAGTTTTCTCAATACGTGTGTCGCAATGTCCTGGTAAAATCGTGCATCTCATTAGGAGCTAAATTTACGAACATGGTCACTTTTGCACTTTTATACAATATCGCGTTAATGAATTGAAATGTCTCTTTATTCACAGCGATCGTAAAATACATTTGCCTTATTTGTCCGAAATCGACGCTATGTTGGTCAAGTTTGAAAAAAAAAACATCGAGCGAAAAGACACATCCAAGAAGTAAAGTCATCAAAAGTTGTCAGAATATTGACAACATTGTGTTTTGAGTAGGCCAACCCAGTGGATTATTAATTCTATTACCCCATTGCAAGGAAGCACTATGAAGTTGACCATAATTTAACTGACGTAACCCATTGTCTAGGTTTTGATCCAAAGGTCCAATTTCCTGCAAATAGTCTTAAGTTGAGGATGAATTTCACTTTGTCATAGAATGCCCAAAATACAGCACTTATCGAGACATATTATTTTCATCCATAAGTTTGTATAATCCTGGTTTTCTTGATTTGAATGACAGAGAAAAGTTCATTTATATCTTTACTCACAAAGATAAACTACCTCTTGTGAAATTTATTTCTTGTACTTTAGTTCCTCCCCCAGCAGCAGCTTCATCAAGTGTTTGTTGAAGTTTGCATTTTTGAGTTTTGAAATTTTTGCCTTACCACACTCCCTGAGTGTGTTGTTGAGTAATAAAGTGACTAATAAGAGAACATGAATACACGCAAAGTATCATATGCACACGTATTCAATATATTTGTGACGATGAGATAGAAAAAGGTCTCTAACTGTCTTCAAGATCTTTTCATAGTATAAATTACAAAATAGCAATATTAGAAGCAGAGCGGAATATACCTCAGTCCTTGCACCATGATGATGTCACACTGTAAGTTTCGTTGTTTTGACACATTTTAGGATTTTTGACAATGTACCGTTCCATCTCTCCTTTTTCAGAAATCCTCGGTGCTCTAGTATCGGTCATACTAATATGGCTTGTGACCGGTGTGTTAGTGTACCTAGCCATTCACCGAGTCATCGCCAAGGATTATGAAATTGGTGCTGACATAATGCTGATAACAGCTGGCTGTGGTGTAGCGGTCAATTTAATGTGAGTAGAGTCATAGAAAATAGAATTGCCACGACACAAGTATTCAAGGGGATTTGTCAGATTTTCTCTTTTTTCAAATGTTACAATACGCGGCCTTGCAATAAATGTATTCCAATGCTTTTATCAAAACTATTTACATTGGCGTAAAAAATACTCGCCAGTGAAAAATCTTCACGCGGTGGGGGCGATTAAGCCACAATGAGGCGGTAATCCAGCCATTCATGACGTCATCTGCCGATGACCAACAAATGCACATTTACGTCAGATCTAAATATGATAGCAAATTCAGAATTGATCATAGTATTCGGACAGTTTAATGTAATATACCATCGATATTTCCGGCACTTCATGTCACGATGTGAAATTTACATATAATAGGCCTACCTAAATTGCTTTCACACCTGATATCCACATCGTAATTATTTCATCAAGAAATCGCTCTTTTTCTCCGTCATGAACTCAGTACAAACACTTGTGTTGTCTATTAAGTATGATTGCAAGCCCTATTACCAGCAGAAGCGTCATTCACACGAAAGATTTCACGTTGCTCTGCTTTGGGGGCCTAGTGTTTGTTACTCTGTATTATCATGTGAAGTCAAGATACGAATCACGTGATCAATAAATCAGCCCATCTCCTCAAAGTCAAAATATCTATCACATCGGACGTCGTACCTGGACTCAGATACCAATTCTATTTGATTTGTATATGCCAAGCAAGATACACTAACGTGATATTAAAGGCTACGTGAATATTGATATCGGGCAAAAACATGCTTTCTCGACTAAGTATTGACTTATCATCACGAAAGAATTGTTGTTTGGTGTACCAAAAGTGCGAAGGTCTGTGCCAGGAATGGATAATTAGTACGCCGTTTTTTTTGTGAATAACGCGTTATATCACACATTAGAATTATTATACACTTTTATAAACAAAGTGACAATATGAGACTAAAATATGGAAAATCTGTCTCAATAAGGAAATATAGTCAAGGATATTGATCGGGTGCTTGCATGTCATTTTCAACTGACTTACCTTAATACATTTCTTTATCGGAAACGTATTTTCTTAGCTTTATGGAACATTGAGTCGTTACACCTTGCTCCTACCGCAGTTCCTCTATCCACACAGGGACTGTCACGAAAACCTACCTATTCTCGGAAACATTAAAAACAAATATTGAATCGAACTTACAATAATATTTTACGGACAAGTTGTCATTTTGCCATTTAATTGTCAGTCTTTATTTAACATTTCATGCGAAGGTTGTTTCACAATGCCTATAATTGGGCGTAAAGGAAAAATGTGTTTCCGTTAACAAGCTCATGGGAAATTGTAGTAGGTTGGTCGGAAACTTGTTTTTTTTTTTTTATTGACGGTGGGACTCATCAAAAAACGGCAAGTTATGCGTAATTTTTGAAAATGAGAAAAAAGTTTAGGGTTGGAGAGCTTCACATTGAGTATTTCAGGTTACTGGAAATCATACATATTGTTTTTATAGGCCTAACAGTAAACGGTCCTTTAACGTGTCTTCAAAGTATGTGTGCAGGCATGTACATTAAACACACTGATACTTTACGATGTAATTTACTAAGAATGTATGTTTTCTATTATTTCTCTTCAGTTTGTCAGACAGCGTTTCATGTTCTATCGACAAAACCATGTCAATTTGTTGTCTTCAAAGACAACTTGTTGATAGAGCCTATAAAAGGGGGACATCCAATTTTATTGTTGAAGTAGAATTTTAGACCGGAATTAATCGCATGTAGTAAACAATGTATTGTGTCGTCTGTAATTGTTTTATAATATCATCAAAACTCACAGCTCCTGTTCTTGTAACAATATAACTGGAATAAGTGATTAGTGTTTGTAGAGCATACTGCCTGCTACAATCGTTGAAATTGTACACCCTATGTTTCAGCATTGGTATAACGCTTCACGACTGTGGGCATGGACATACACACGGCAGTACCTTTACTGCGCACTCTCACAGCCATGAAGACGGGTCTGGACATCGGGAACAAAACGTCAATGTCAGGGCGGCGCTCATTCATGTTCTCGGTGACATTTTACAGAGTGTGGGTGTCCTCACGGCAGCCGTGATTATTTATTTCAAGGTGGGTAGAGAATTGCCATAATCGAAAGCCTGCGCCAGCGAAGCTTCTACGCATGCGTAGATTTGCAAAAATCTTTGATAATCCTCTTTTTGACTAGTTATCAGAAAAGTAAAAGTGGGTCACGGTACCTCAGTGACAGCATTTGAACAGCACCAAAAATAGTGACGGGAGCGCAAAATTAGAAGTTACAGTTTGTTTGCACTGACTGGCTACGCATAATGAGAAAGCAAAAGTATTTTTGCCTCCAAGCATGGCATATCTGCAACATAATTGCAAAAAGGTTTAAGACGATCCAAAAAGTATACATCTTGAGGTCACTAACAGACAATCATCAGTGTGATTCACAAGTAAATGGTATCATAATTATGAAGAAAGAATTGTAACTAGCGCAAATAATTTTATTTTTATTCCATATACAGCCAGAGTACGCCATAGCAGATCCGATATGTACATTTATATTTTCCGCGATAGTGTTGTCAACAACAGTCAGTATACTCAAAGATGCAATTGTCGTACTTATGGAAGGTGAGTTCTATATTCAGACAAAAAGTGAGTAAATAATTATACTTTAAGCAGTGAATTCAGGAACGATATTGTTTCTCCAACCTGCCTCAGGAATATTGGGTAGGGTTGTTAGGAGCTTTATGTGACTTTCGATTAATTTTGAGTTTTCATTTACTCTCGTCCATTGATACGATGACCCAGCGAAAACGACAAAAGTCAGCAAAGTTATGTTTAACTTCATTTTCTCAGCCGCAGGAAATGACTGTAGCGATTTATTTTAAAATACCATGGGTTAAATTAGTGCAAACATCTATTTTTTTGGTGTTGGTATAGGTACCGATTTTATTTACAAAGAAAGCACACCCAGCGACGGTATACCTCGAGATTTTGACCATTCACGACATACAGCACGAGGCACCAGCGATAGCGAGTGCATATATGAAGTGAACTGGTCAAAATCGAGTGTATACCGTCGCTGGGTGTGATTTATTGCTATTATATCATAACAGTATATTGAAATTCTGGCGCGGAACGTGAAAAACGGATTTTTGCTCAAGCTGAGAGCTCGCGAATATGCAGCCATGGTATATCGCCAATATACCACTGTTCTTTTCGCGTCTCGACCAGTCAGATCGCTGTATTTGCACCATCAAGCAAATACAGCGATCTGATTGGTCGAGACATGAAAGGAACCGGCGTATATTCGTGGTATACATACCATGGCTGACACACGCGCAAGCTCTCGGCTTAAGCAAAATCCGCTTTTGACGTTCCATTCCAGAATTACAATATACTGTTATGATATAATAGTTAAATAATAACACATGAGAGCGAGGGCAAGATCACGATTTATTGCCTGCCCAAGGGATGGTGGTCATGATCGAAATATTGATGATGCCCTCGCCTACGGCTCGGGCATCATCAATATTTCGATCATGACCACCAGCCCGAGGGCAGGCAAAAAATCGTGATCTTGCCCTAGCTCTCATGTGTTATTATTTTTATTACACCGAACAAACTTCTTCGAGTACAGTTCGCCTTTCTGCATGAGTCCGGACCTCAGCGTAAAATGTTGTCAGTGCCAAGTCTACGGTTGCCGCTGAAAGTTTGCCGATCTCCTCGGTCGCGTATCCAAATTTGTTGCTTGCATAGTCGCTGAACACAGAAATTGCATTCCTTGTTGCCATTTTCGTTCGTTTGCTGTTTACTTGCATCAAAATATCGTCTAACTGTGCCGGTGACAGCTCTGCATGACGTTTCGCAGCGATAGTAGCAAGTACAAGCGAACGACAATTTGTTGTGCGCAGAAAGGATGCGCAGTAAGTAAAATGACGTCATCCATGTAATATCAAATGCAGAGGGCATCATCAAGTTCGCAGAGGGCATCACCACGTTCTTTACATGTCACGTGAGTCGTGTTAACCAATGGCAGTGCACCCTGAATGAGTGAGGTATAATAACAATAAATCATACCCAGTGACGGTATATCACTCCGTTTGACCAGTTCACGACATATATGCACTCGCTATCGCTCGTGAATATAGGTCGTGAACTGATAAAAATCTCGTGGTATATCGTCGCTGAGTGTGCTTTATTGCTAAATAAAAACTAAGAAATCACATCACTGGAAAAAGTTATAAAATGCGTTGACTCGGTGTCGAGATTTTACTTTCGAAAGGAAAAGGAAGGCACAGGAAAGTTCTGTTTGTGACACATTCACGGAGTTCATAATCTTCCGATTTTTGAATATGTCGTAGTACATTAATTCGAAAGAAACCCGAACGAAAACCGATGCAACCTCAGACGGCCAACGTAAGTAGTCTGCATGCGTGAAGAGTACTACAGTGAATTGATAAATGGACCTCAACCTTAATGCGACACACTGTAGATCTACAGTTCACAAAATCTGCGCCGTTGTCATGACCTATAAATATGATTTGCTTTTTTGCTTCCACTTTCAGCCACACCAAAGGGGTTCGATTTTACTGAAGTGCAGAGTACATTAAGTGAAATAGATGGTGTGAAATCTATCCATTCATTACATATATGGTCATTGACAATGGGTAGGAACGCACTAGCAGTACATTTAGCCATAGGTGAGTCATTCATCGATTTTGGTCTCTGGTATTGAGTTGAGTTCACAACATATTGATTTCTTTCTATCTGTTCGCTGCACATATTGCAGACTCAATAGTCTCCATTTGTAAGTAGGCAATGATGCTTCTTACTCGGCTTGTTAATATAAAAATATTCATCAGTTGTTGACCAAGACGACTGTTCGAAAAACAATACAGTTTAATATTTATATGACTTAAATGAACTGTTGCATGTTGGAATTCCGCTATAATTGAAAATTACAATCTTTACGAGCGATATTTGTTCGGAATTTATGTTTAGCGGGAAGACATAACGTGGATCGAGACCAGCAACTCACCAATAAGATCGACCAAAACTTATTTTTATAATCAGCCCAAACTGTAAAACCTCCGAGCGAAGACGACACAGAGGTGATTAACAAAGACCGGGAAAGCACTGTGACTGATTTAATCTTGTTTTCTGCCATCATAGAATCACCGACAGAGGGCAAAGAGGTGGACCCACAAAGCGTGTTATCAGAAGCTGCCAGGATACTTGAAGCACGGTACAACCTTCACGACACAACTATACAGATAGAAAACTATAGCGAAGGCATGGAGACATGTTCTCAGTGTAGAGCACCCCTGGATTAGACGACAGCTAGCAAATAATAAGAGAAAAGATGTACTTTTGTAAATTTATAGAATAGATTTATGATCTCTTTTAGCCAGCTGGCTATGTTATTGTCAATATTCGTGTTTATCCTACCGTATGTCATCATACTATCAACGTGCGGATTGGGGTTTTTTTTTTGGGGGGGGGGGTGACTTAAAGCATATGTTAATGTGTTAACAGAGTAAAATGCAATATATGTGTTGAAAACGAAGCTTAGTTGCCGTAGATAAATCTTTCTTTCAACGGATTACACAAAGCCACATAGTCCATGATTGAAAATGACCCGAAGGACAGTTTATTATAAGTAGCAGCGGGTACTGACGATTGACAAATTGATAATATTCAAATATTTACACATGATTATTACAATTACAACGGACAAATTCAGTGGAACCGGTCTTCTTCGTGGGTTAACGTCACATTACATTCCGTGCATAAGCCGCTATTGATTCCACCGTGACTCCTATCATAAAAATGCAGTGTCACTTTAAAGGGCGTGGATCGTCTCTTGAGCATTCGCGAAATGTGACACCTACGCAACGCTTGGTATATACCGTGGCATAGCTCACAACACTGTATTTTACAAGGGATTCAATTTAGTAAAAATGTACGCATGTTTGCATTATTTCATTTGTGATGTGAACAGAATACGCGCACGTGAATGTTTGGTCCGAACAAATACAAATAACTATTTAAGCTATTTATTTTGTTCCAACATTGTCATAAGAAAAGAGCGGCACAGCGAGACGTACCGTACAGTGTGTCTGTTTTCGCGCACAAACTGCCGTGCGGTTGCGAAGACCTGGGCTGTTAAATACGTTCATTAAAATGAAGGTGGTAACTTTAATTCAGCAGACTGATCAGTAGAAACTGCTTCTTAAAAAGTATCAGCATTAGTTAGTGACACAGAAAAATGCGGAGAGCATGCGCGAGTGATGACGATCTACGTCCTTTATTGAGCGAAACAAGTGACCCAATCGCTATGAAAAACGATATTTTTCATTTTCATTTTTTTAAAAATTGTTTGCATACATATACAACATATGGCCATGTGGCATACCAAATTATGCAAAGGTTTGTTTGCAGGAAAAGTGTTTTGACTCTGTCAGTAAAATTGCATGAACTTAAGAATTGAAGTTCCAGAATGTACGCTTGATGAATAAATACAAAGTAGTGTTGCGTTAGTCATTCAGGCTTCTTTTCAAATATTTCGAATAGTTTATTACCAAACAGCTGGCTGGATTAAACACGTGAAGGCCCCTGTGGAAAGTCAATGAATACAAATCAGTGTTTTGTTGTCAGATGTATCAATTGTATATTAGATTTCGGTACGGACTCAATACAACTGTACGGCAGCTGTCGACATATTTGATTGTTTCTCTCCTTATTTGCCCTAAAGGTAATACACGTCTCCATAGTCAAGTTTTTGCTCAATTTGTAATATTTTTAACCATTGGCTGTCACAATCGAGAATAAAAATAACGCGTCGCTATGCAAATTTAGGGTCAGAGAACCAAAATACCTTCAATTCATCAACGTCTGAAATTTAAGTAATGATCGCTACATACGCGTTAACGCTAGGAGGGAAAATCTGCCTTTATTTCAGCAAAAGTAAAAAAGCAAAACTTCATTTATTTAATATGTTTTGATATGAGTCCTCAAAAGGAACATACTGAAGGGAGGGCAATACTGTAGAAAAATTGTCAATTCTTGTTTATTGTTACATATTTTGTGATTTCTTGATGAACCACGTCGCGTTTAACGCCAGTATATCTTCAGGGAGTGCGTGTTATCGTTGGAGGGGAGCACTGATATCATAATCAAATATTTATGTTCTATATACGCGAGCTTCCACGAACATGGCCGATCCCACGATCTGCAGCAACTATTCGGACTGTGAATCTTTAGCCAGCTGGTGAATAAATTCCAAAATTAAATGGAAATTCTATCGTAGCTTCTGATTAAAGTATCTATCTATGCAGTTTGCATGGTGTTGACTATATTTAATTGTAAATAGTGGGATACTTGTAACTCAATACTTGTCTATAATTGTATTTACATATCCGCATGCACATGTATATACAAGAAATATGTTTTGACTTTTGAAGATAAATCTGTTTACATATCACTGAGAATCCAAAGCAACGATGTAAATATGGATGTTCTGAAATACGAAATGTCGATTTATGTTAAACCTCTCGGCACATTTACAGGGGAGAACGAACGAACGATCTATGTCATAGTGTAATGTCAAAATTTACTAAAATGTGTTATTTTGCCAAGCGTCACATGTGTGTTGGAACCACAATTGAAGTGAAGGGGAGCAACGTAGAACCTAAAAGGTTTCCAGAAGCTCATATGTATAATCATCGTATTTGTCTTGTGCATAATATCTCTCGAATGATTAAAACATGTCAAAATATGACACCCTCTGTGAGTTTCAAGTAAGGGAGTTTGCTTTATTCACGAAGAGAGTTCCTTTTGAGTTAGTGATGTTCTAAAAAATCTTAATATGAAATTATATTCACATTTCTAGAATATCACAGAAATTTATATTACGTATGCCTTTAGCAGTTACGCAAATTACATTGCGCCTTGCCCGTCTCCAATAGTCCCTCTTTGGTTTCAAGTTGAACTTGACGATGAGAATAGGAAATGTGAAGCGAAAAATATGTATAATTATTCAAAATGAGAAGAATACATTTCAGTTCACCAAACTCTCCTGCATGTACAGGAAATATCAACTCAGACAACCGGATCAACATTCTGCCAGGTTGAACATCTTTTGGATCAGGTATTAAAAACGGTTTGTCACACGTATGATGTCATCACTTGCATTATGATGTCATCATTAATATGTATACACACAACAACAGTAGCTTTTTAAACCTCCGAATCAATTTTCTCATAGGCTCACGTACTGTATGATATAACTAGCAATGGCAATACATGCCTGTGTAATATGTAAATGTGTATATGACTAAAAGTATATGTTTTATGGCTTCATCTCATAATCTGCCTGAAGATTTCATCACATTTAATAGAAATCCTTTCTTCCGGATCTGTATGAACTATTTGTAATGTATATCTTTTCCAAATGTTTCGTTTTTAGGCCATTTAAAGAAAATTCTTTGTTTGCCGTTCCTTGATTTTTGAAACCTACCAGCCAGCCAGGAAAACAAACACAGACAAAAAACACAAGTGTATTAACATAAGCTCATTATTTACTTGTTTTTTTTTTTAAATGATATTTTTATTTGTAATAGTGTTAACATTGTATTTGCTTTCTTATTTTTTCTGAAAACCTACCAGCACGCTGACGGCAAACAAATAATTTTATTTAAGCGCCTTATCAACAGATTACATACAGTAATATTCGTTTTGCTCTTTCGTTGTATTCGGTCAGCTATTGTGCGAAGGTATGTAACACAGTTGAAAGTGCAATATCTAAGCTGATGTCCTAATATTTAAATGTACGAAATTATTTCTCAAAGAAGCAAAATTAATCCCGACTTGCACACTTCTTGCTGTTACTTCCATTGTAATACCCTATAGAATTATGTTAGTTTGCGCATCGAAATCTAAGACATACTTGCCTCAAAAACCGTTCTTTTTCGAAATCAGGAATAAAAAGTGGGGGTGTTGCCGTTTAAAAGAGAGAAAAAATGCCCAATATTTACGGAAACTTTAAATACAAAATGGCCGCCAACCTTGAATAAACTATATCGAAAGAAAAATAACATTTTCGATTCTCCCCTCCCCTCCCCCCCCCCAAAGAAAAAAGTCGGTAAAAATTTAATTACTCCAAAAGCTTCAAAATGAGCCCCACGAGTGGGGGATAAAAGTAATGTGAGAGTTCAAGAATCCGAATATTTGTCCCCGAGTCACATTCTACCTTAGTTGAAAAACAGCGTCTTGATAAAAAGAATACAATGCCATTTTAATATGATGTATTACTATTGACCTTCGCATATTGGGACGGAAACAGGGGTCTGGTCATGCCCTGGAATAAAAATAATTGCAGTTAAATACATGACAAAGAGGCTTTTTTATCTTCAAGAATATATAATACATTAACAACATTTATTTACGTGTGAAACATTTATACTTACTTTAAATGTTGTCGAAAGTTTGAAAGTTTGCCCCCACCCCCAGCAATGTGGCAATATGGCCAACCTTGTCTATGGTTTGAAGAGCGAGGGAAACTTGCCATGGTATCTCAAAAGTGTCAATAAACTTTTGACAATATTTTCTGTTTTGATTCTAGAAAACAAATGTTATATTTTTATTTTTATGCCTTACGCATGTTAAAATACTAAGTATTTGCCTTGAAAACAAAATACATTGCGTGCAATATAATACAACGTTACTGTTGAAAATGAACTCTGACCTGTGCTAATTATCCGTTTTCAACTATAAGATTGGACGTTGAAACCATACATGCTGTGTTGATAAATTGAACAACAGGTATTTGAGATGATTTTGGGATTACGCCGTAAAAACATCTTTATAAACAGTAAAGTTACAGGAAAATACTTCAAAAAATTAAGGTTTTAAACGCGCTAACCTTACACTTGGCTGAGTGCTTATCAACACAAGAAAAGTCAATGGTGAGGGCTTACTAAAGCTTAGACTGATAGAAGCTTTTGTGTTATTCAACATCATCAGTTCAGGGCCCTTATAGCAGTCATACTTTCTTTACAAAGATGTTATCCACGCGCGATTTTATGAATTCCTGGACTACCTCACCAGGCAGATCTGATTGATGGATCCCATGCTATGATAACTTAGGAAGGAAGGCGTTCCTGCCACGTAGATTGGGTTTACAGCGAACTTTGCCATGACAAAAAGTTTTAGCCCGACTGCATGACCTTCTGCAGATGTCGAGTTCAGAATGCACTTAGAAATGTATGAAATACGAACAAAGAGTACAAATTTTGTGATTGAACAACACTTAATTTTAACTTTTAGTATAATTATGTTCAAAGATTAGCCGAAATTATGCTTCAACTTCGGCACTCGCTTATATCGCTCACTTTGACGCCTTGCTATGTTTCAAGAGATATTGTTTTTCAAATTCGTTAGTATTTGCTGGCAGATGAATTCGTTAGTATTTGCTGGCAGATGAATTATTTGTATGATATGACTAAGTGCTGTGCAATTTTAGACAAAAAACATTATACACATATTGACCTGCCATGAGGGTAACAGCTTACGTTTGTTTACCTGAGAAACGTCCATAACAGTTTGTTTCATGAGGCCGTAGGTCGGGGAAACTAACTATTTTGGGCAACCATGCATGCCAGAGGAACACAAACGTATGTCATTACTCGAATATGACTAGTCAATACGTGTTATTTAACACACCTCATCCAATGTTCTCGCCGAAAAGTCGAGAAGTTCCTCAATATTCTTCGAATTCGCTCGTCAAGGCCGCAGACGACACAGATCTTCACACGTTAGAATGTGCGCATGCGTTGATGTCACAGTCAAATTTCCCTAGTCAGTTCCGAACTGTTTAATGGTTAACAGTTTTGGAAACTGTTATCGGGTAACATGCTCTTTGCATATATCAGCGTGAAAATGATGCATTCTACTTGTCAGTTAATTAACGAATCACAACAAAGTTTGGACGAAGAATGGTACAATGGCATCTGTGACTTTTTCATTACAATACACCTCAACCAATCTCTGTCGTGATTCTTTAGTTTGTTTTTAATATCTTGGTATGTATCATGTTGGTGCTGATACATGTAAATAGTTGATTGCCGAAAAGGTTGACCGTTTTGAAAACTGTTAACCGTTTAACAGTTCGAACAACTGTTGACTGGGTGAAATAGAAAGTGCCGTCTACGCATGCTCACATTCTAGAACACCTAAAGGAAGATGGTTACGGCGTCTCACTTCGACTGAGATCAATGACAGCAGAAATTTTCAAATTTTCAGTGAGAAAATTGGATGAAGTGTGTTGTAATGGACATACTGCTTGGTCTTATTCAGTAAGCAGCATAGTTTGCTTTCCCTCGGGCCTGAGAGTCGCCCACAACAGTCTGTTTCCATCGGCTTGTGAAACACGCAATTTTGGGCGACTGTATAGTTGTAAGCCATCGGGCAAACAAATGTATGCTGTTTTGACTCATGGGCTGTCAATTTGTATGCTACAAGGTTTCTGTCGATCCTTCGATACAACCGCAGGCCACTATTAAAATCCATTCAAGCGTGAATACAGATGATTTTAGTTACTGTTAACGATTATTTGAACATCAAAAGGAAAACGACCAAACAAAGCATAAATTTAGATGTTATATTGCTTCGACATCATAGCTACTATTTAGTTTACCGATGTGAAATGATGACATTTACCGATGAATAGTTTCCAACAATAATGGCTAAGAATGTTGAATTTACGAATATCAATGGAAATGTACATTCTTTGTTTCTTAAGAAACTGCTTTTGAATGTCTATAAAAATAAATAAATTATCCTTATCAAACTTTTCTTGAGTGTATATTGACTGGTGAGAAAGAGAAACGTTGTTCTTGTTGCAACATGGTAATGAATTGTCACACAATTCTAAGCAAATAAGAGGTGCGATAATAGCAAGATATACATCGATCTTGTGACAAGCCTTAGGTTAATCGGCTGGATACGTCTGAGTATTGATTCAGGATAGAATATTTCAGGGTAAAATTACCAACAGGCGACTACATTGGATCGAACTGCAAAACTAAGTGCAGGTTTGAATAACATTCGCTTTATCATACAGTAAAGTGGCTCCGTACTAGTAAAAGTAGTCACATCACATGTTTCGTACAAGATATAGAATCTGCAGAAAATCTATTTAATTTACCATATGATTTTAAAGATATATCAGGGCTCAAAGTAAAACGTAAACAAAGTGACGCAATGTGGCTTGGAAAGAACAATTGGAGGAAAGAAACACCATTGGGTCTAAGGTGGCCAGATGACCCAATTGAAATAGCTGGTATTTACATATCATGTGATAAAAGAAGACACTGAACATGAACTTGCAGAGCCAATTGTTACGTGCAGAGAAGACGAACAAAAGGGTGAACTCAGCAGTTAACGTTTAAACAAAATTTATTACGAAAATAAAACTAATTGCTAAGTCAGGGATAGAGTACAAGCTTTAAAAGTGTACAGACTACTTATCTCAGCTGGGACGGCAAAGCTCCAGTCTCAGAGTTGTAACAGTCAGTCGGATGAATGAACAGTCCTTTGGCTTGCAGGCTTGAAGCTGCACAAAGTCCACAGTATAAATCCAGCGTTGACAGTGAAGGTCTTGAAAAGTCTTGAGAATGACTACTGCTGGAGTTTAGTAACACACAAGAGACACGATCCCAAAAGTCTGACTGGAAGCTGTGCACGTCCTTTTATAAAGGCATATAAGAACAATCTAGAACTTTTATGACATGCTAATTACTGTTCTAAAATTATCTCCCTTACACAACTAATCAACTTTCCAGAACATTCCAAACATGACTAATTGAATTCAAGGTTGTGAGGTCATCAAGGGCAGTGACCTTGAGAATGTTCTAGACTAATTGAACTCAGGTCATGATGAGTGTGGGGTAAATGACCTACATAACACAATAGAAAAATTCAATGCAGAAATGGAATGCAGAGATCTGACCGTGTTGGGTAAAATTCAAATTATTAAGAGTTTAGCTATTTCCAGAATCCAGTATGTTATGAATGTGGTTGATATATCACTTAATAGATTGACAGAAATTAATAGATTGTTATAGAAATTTCTGTGTAAAGGTCCTGACAAAATAGCTATAGAAAGACTATGATAGGTGACATACGACAAGGTGGAATTTCAATGCCAGGTATCAGCTCCATATATAAAGCCAAAAGTAAAAATTGGACCAGAAAATAATATTTTGGCATCACCATCAAACACCCTTGGAAATTGTTCGGTTTTTTTTCGAATTGGAAAGAGTAGGTGGCATAGAGATATTACAAAACTGTAATTTTATAGTCAATGAGCTTTCGATTAAATTTTCTAGTTTCTTCAGAAACATGTTACAAGTTTGGTCAGAAATTAAATAATCAGTTGACAATAAGAAAGACTTATTAGAACAAATATTTGGAATAATCAAAACATTTTGCTTGCAGGGAAATCAATAATTTTCAAAGAATTAATAACAGTTGACATAATGTACATTGGACAGTTAGAGAAAACGGTCAAATACTATCATGGAGTGAGATATGTGAAATGGGAGTACCACAGTCATTATCTTACGCTTGTTTGGTCTCATCAAATCACTTCTAAATGATTTAAAAACAACATAGATACTGCAAAAATTACCAATTTTACTGTTCCTGAAAGAGACATTACTTTGAAGTGTGGTAATGTATCAAGGGATATAAACAGTTGCTTCACTAGGAATGTGTATAAAGACATTGTAAATCTTTTCTTCATCCCCCAAGGTCAGAATTGTTTTTCACAGTAATATTAAATGAGTTTATCGATAATTTAGATACTTTATACCAGTTACCTTACAAAATAATAATAGATAATAAGATGAGAGCCTCCCAGTTTAAAATAATGCATGATATTCTACCAACTAATGTTATCCTGTCAAAAACAACACCACCAAGAGTTGATTCTGAGAAATGTACATTCTGTGAGAAAACTGATGAAACTTTAACTCATCTTTACCATGATTGTGAAACTGTATTGGAATTTTGGGATGGATTATACATGCTATGCGGGAGAAAATTAGGATTATCAAATATTCCATATGCAAGACAAATTCTTCTTGGTGCTGGACACTTTTCAGTACTGTTAAACTTTGTTATACTTGTGGCAAAACGACATATCACGTTGTAGGAAACAAAACCCAGATCTGTTGCTTTACAAAAAAATTCTTGAAAATATTAAAAAAAATGAATTTCACATAGCTGTAAGAAAAAGTAAGCTGAATTTATATACCAGAAAATGGGGACAGGTTTTGAAGCTTGTAACTTGACAACTTTTTAACACTGACTGTGCTTGAAACTCAGATCCTTACCTGTTACACCATGACTGAGGTGGAACGTGCCTGGGGAACAGATATTTCGACTCTAAAACTTTTATAATTCTTTTGTTATCGACCACTTGTTGAGGTTCATTTTTAAAGCTCTTAGTGTAAGAAAACTCTTTACCAGCTTAGTTTTTCAAAAATCGAAAATGTTATTTTTCTCAATAGAGCTAACACGGGGATGGCGGCCATTTTGAATTTCACATATTGGTAAATCTTGGGTAATTTGTTTCTCTAGCACCAAAATTTGCGAGGCCACCCCCGATTTTTATTCTTGATTTTGAAAGTGACTGATTGAATGATTCCAGCGAAAGTTAATTCTTCTACTTTCTAGGCGTATACTACCTTAAAGGGACATTGGCTGTGACTTTTGGCTGTTGAACTGGCCGAAGGTTGCGGCTAATGGAGCTTTAAAATTATGTGGATCAAAGACATTGCTTTATCAAAACATGTTATACACTTTTAAGAAAACCCAATAAAATTATTTAATACAAAAAGTAGTCACATAGAGGGTTATATAAGGTTGTATCGCCAAACAACTAAGTACATTTGATTCGGTAATAGCATGCCCGTCTAACGATTCAATAAAGACAACAGAGAAAAGGGTGACACTCTTATGGGCGACATATTAAGACCTAAATGTAGTTAACGAAATTAAGCTTATGTCGTACGCTATTGATCAACTCTCCGTCAGAAAAGTTTAAACAATTCCCGTTAGAAATCAAGAATTAAGATCGGCGGTCACCGTGCAAAGTTTAGTACTAGAGAAACAAATTGATTATACAAAAATTAACTGACATTTGAAAATCAAGATGGCCGCCATCCCTGTATTAACTCTATGGGGACAATTTAAAATTTTCTCGGTGAAAGTTTATTCTCGGCGCGAGCTTCAAGATGAATCTCCACAAGTGGTACACCAGAAAGAATGCTGTAAATTGTTTGGGAGTGAATATCTGTCCCAGAGGCGCATTCTAGCCTATTTTGCACGTACTGTACTCACAAATCAACCATCGGGCATGAACCATTCTCTTGCGAGTAGACCAAGAAACTGTGGTTTGTACAGGAATAAAACCACCAAAATCCTTGCAAAGATGTACAAGTTAGTCACTTGGGTCTCTGGTGTTTCACCAGGTTTATTATATCTCTGTAATAACACAGCAAAACCAGTGGAAGCTCCAAGGAAAAGTCATATCAATCACATTGTAAATCCTGTATCCATATTTACAAATAAAATTCAATTCCGAACTCTAATCGTTACAAGTCAATGTCACTATGAAAATGTTTCAGATTTTATTGAATTAACCCTGTGATTTTAAAGCAATTTTTACAAATTATTGTTATAAAACGCCCGATTATTCTTTCTCAACAGCTAGGGGTAAAAATGTAAAATAACATCGACGATAAACTATAGTTTCTGTTTTGAATCGTTGCGCATCTGTCAAGTTTAGAAAATACTGATTGATCACCAAGCACATATAATTACTTGAATGTTTGAATGACCAAACTAGAATTAGTTACCTGTAAATCAAATTCTTGTATTAGTACTGTAAGTTAGTCATGCAATCTTAAAGAAACGGACAGGCAGAATCTGACGGGGGCGGTGCCTAACGCCTCAAGGTTTTCACTGTCTCAGTTGTGTGTAATTTCATTTTTCTTGACAGCGTTATTACAGGGATGGCGGCCATTTTGAATTCAAATAAAGAGGGCTATTAATATATGTATGGTTTGGTTTTGCAACGCCCTGCTGGAAAAATGGCAATTTAAACCCTGGACTCAAGATTCTAAATTTATACGGTACTTCATCATATAATACAAATTATATTCCCAGGGTAACAGCTGCCATAATGGCAGACTGTTAACACCTGTTGCCTTTAATAGTAAACAACGAGCTGTAAACTTTCACAGCTGGTTTTGATATGTCGGGATGTGTCAAGCATATTAATAAAATATTTCCATTTTCTTAATACTTCTTTTAATTAATGCTCGAAGACACCAACGATTTTAGGGGTGGAGTGAGATTCTCACCCAGCATGCTTTGTATGACACACGCCTTGATTAACACCTGGACCTCGTTAAGGTAGTATACGCCTTGAAAATGAAACGCTTACTTTTGCTCAAACTTTCCTCGAGGAATCTTTCAGCCATGCTCTTTCAAAACCAAGAATAAAATCGGGGCTCACCGTGCAAATTTTGGTACCAAAGAAACAAATTACCCAAGATTTACCGATATTTGAAATTCAAAATGGCCGCCATCCCTGTGCTAACTCTATGGAGAAAAGTAAAATTTTACAATTAAAAAAAAAAAAAACAGTTAAAGTCTTTATTACTCCAAACGCTTCCTAAATGAGCCCCCACAAGTGGTAAATCAGAAAAGAACTGGAAAAGTTTGAGAGTCCAAATGACTGTCCTCAAGGCGCATTCTACCTTTAAATCATACAGCGACTGATTTTAAGAAACCTCATACTGAAGATAGTGATCATGCAACCAGCAGGAGGCTGTCAGCAAGCTCGTGTTCAGAGATTCACCTGAGTTTTATACACATAAATACGTGATTACAAGATATTTTGTGTACAATGTAAACATTGGGCGAAAGAGAAAGTTATTCGTAAATTAAGGTTCCCTAACTGCGCTTTGCAAAGAATCTGCACCAACCTTACCATTTCCCCCTCCCCCATGATGTCTTAACCGTCTCCCCAATAACGCAGGCTGCCTACAACCCTCCCCTCAGCTTGACACTACCATTTCTTTGCATATAACGAACACATATTTACAGATCTTAATACGTATCTGTATCGTATTCTCTAGTAACATAAGATATCGCCATCACAAGCAGCAAAAGCCATCATGTTCTCAGCTTTCTGATTCCAGCAACGTTGCATTAGAAATATGTCACTTCTTTGAAATGGAAAACTCACAACACAATTGCAAATCTTTGTTCTTTTATCTGACTTATTGAAATTTCTTGTATTTTCAGGTATTTTTATACTGATTGTAAACAGTCTGATTAAACACAAAAACAAGCATCGCCATGAACACATAAAAAAAACTCATACTCGGTTACAGATAATGTTCCTCTAACGGTGTTAAGTTAATCCTTTATGATAGCACAGTTAAAATCACCAGTAAAGCCATATTTGATGATTATTGTGAAAACTTTCTGAAATCCGTACGACACCAAAACCAGGCTGGAAAGCATTCAAACCAAGTGTCCAAATAGATGAACGGCAACAGGTAGCCACTTGATACAATGTCTTCTTTATAAATTCCGCCATTCCAACCGAGGAAGCATTCTGATTCGCTTAAAGCTCCGACATTTTCGGTCACATGACCAGATATTACATGGACGTCCATAATACATTGGGAATAAACATGTTCACTACCAATTTGTTTGAAGTGCATATCCATGTGTCTTCGTTTTCTTTTCCTTTCTGTGAGGCTGCTCCTTGGGTAAAGCAATATTCAAGGACACCCTCAGCTCTGCCCCCCAAAAGAAAAACTGTGCACGCAAAGTTGTGACAAATCCATTAAAGTCGAATGTGTCTTGGGGACAGCTTGTCAAATTCTAAAATATTTACAATACTTTTCTGGTCTATCACATGTGGGGTTCAGTTGGAAGTGCTTTGAGTATGAAATCGAAAATTAATTTTTTTTTTCCCAACAAAAGTTAACACAAGTATGGCTGCCTTATTGAATTCCAAATCTCAGTAAATGTTAGGTCATATTTCTGGATCAAACATTTGTTCCGTGGCACCTGATTTTTGTTCTTGATTTGGTAAGAGAATGGTTGGAAGTTTCGTTAAGGAAAGTTTCAGCAAACGTTTAAGTCTTTTACTTTCAAGGTGCAAACTTCTTTAAGCATATTACGGACTTCCCACCAACACACATATCAAATTGTACACTGTATGCAGACCTATGGTCTGTGCATTCTCAAAGACACAGACCCGGACATACATATCCTAATGGTGGTATTGGCACCACTACGTACCCGATAAAGCACTTTGGTGTTGAAATGGAAGACTGACAAAACCACAGTGATTTCCCATTTTTCCTGTTTCTGCAATACTATTCAAAAGTTTGACAAAAATATGGCAAAATAGCATAACAGAAGACATGAAGTGTACTGACAGCATTGGCTATGATGACATCAGATTGTCCAACAACATGCTGTGTACAACCATTTTGAAGTGCACTGCCAATTATAACCATAATGACACGATGTCAATCATCAACAGCTCTTGATGTCATCTCTCCTATTTTGCATAACAACTTGATGATGTCATACTTGCTAATCATTGTCACAGTGCGAAACCTGTCAGCCTCTTTGTCAATCTTTCGAATCATTTCTATTGATTTGACATGTGGAAAGTTATAGAATTTGACAATACTGCTAAAATCAGAAAAATCACATTTTACAGTCAGTAGTCAAAAAAAGGAATATTGTTTATGATTTCATATTTTTGCAGCGGTCACTCACATTTGCCACTAAAACAGTAACTTTGACCAATTTTGACAAAAACTTTTTCCAGGGAGTTTGGCTGACTAAGTTCTTTTCATGGTTAAAGGGAAACCATTGTCGGAACTGCGAGTTTCTTGTTTACAAACAATGCATTTCATGCACGGTATCTAGATGCATCTCATAAACATAGCTGCAACATTTAAATTATACAATGTACCGGTACATTACGACAGACATGTTTCAACTTTCATCAACCATACCTTGGATACAGTGTTTACATTCGTCGTATGGGTCCCATACAACATTTGAGCACAGTTCCCATGACTGTATCCCTTTAACATTCATCATATCACACATTTTATAAAAATATATTCATTTATGTATTTTATTTGTTAAAATATGACAGGATTTCTACAACTATTTTTTTAAAACTGCTAAAAAGCAAGAGTTGTGTAAAATTTGGATAGCACTGTGTTAAAAGATAAGCACCCTCTGACAAAGTCCTTTCAGGAGTATTTTTTACCCGTTAAGTGCCAAAGTCAACTTTTGTTGCCTTTAAAGAATAAAACATAGCCAGCAAATTTTTTTCAGATCTAGACAATTTTTTTCAGATATTTCCTGAAATTTTGGTCAAAAATTGTTGTCATTGAAAGATTATGTCCATTTGTTCCAAAATTATCAAAAAAGTACAGAAAATTCATAACAATTGGTAAAATGTTACACTGAAATTATTGTGCGACAAATTACAGCACTCAAAGGGTTAATGTATCATATACTATTCTAGGTCTACTTCCCACAACATGTTGAAATACCTAGTACTAAGCTTATACACATGGATTGTATACATGTGACTTACAGTGCAGTTATTGATAATATAAAGGTCAGGACAGATCATTGAATTGAATTTTCACGAGGAACACAGCAAATCACTCACACTTGCTGCACTGAGAAGACCAATACTGGGTTGTTTCAACATATTGTAGGAAGAAGATCGAGAAATTATAGTTGGTGCATCGATCAAAAATACTGAAAAAATAAAATCTTTAGAAGTTACAGTTACTGTTGTTCTGTTTCGGAAATGAAATGTCAAGATAATTTGTGTCATCTCAATAAAGCCTTCTTTATTAGCATAGATTTACTGAGTTCAGAATTTCTTGAGAATTATTAATCAGAGGAATGAGATATCCATTTATGAATACAAAACCATGGTAGTCTTAGATCACAGAAGAGTGGCTTTGAGCAGCAATCATTGTGTCTGTAAGGCTGGGGTTTACCAAAACTCCACATCATAACATTGCATCCAAAATAACAAGTTAGCAAGTTCTCTTCATGCTGCATAGTATGCAGGGTTGATGTTGCAAAGTTCAAGTACAGTGAAGTTAAAATGACAATGTCACAACATTCTCATATGACATGTTTGAAAACTTATTCCAAACTGTAGGGCTTGTTGATTTATTGTAAAATGAGAATTATTTGCACCTTTTCAGTCTGCAGGGGAGTTAATTTATGCACACTAGCATACAACCTAGCATACTTTTACTTACAGTAAATAAATTAATTCCTGAGTAGACTGAACAAGTGCAGACAAGTCATTTGTTTCTTGGGATTATGCATTAAGTTGTTTGCAATACTTCTCATACTAGTGCTCTAAAGGGGTCATCAAAACCACCATGTTGTGAGTTGAAAGACGTCAAAGTTTTAGATGAAAAGGATGTCTGAAGGTTTGAGGAAACTGAACTTCAAAAATGTCAACAACAGGAATGATTGCTAACACTGCTATTAGATGCACAGTTCCATCTCTGTTATGCTCTATAACATTTCTGTATTGCACTGTTGTTTGCTCAAACATAGACAGTGGCCACTGTCTATGGCTTAACCCTTTCACCACCATGGTTTGGCCCAAACCCATTGTTATCAATGGCAATTGTGGACCTGTCTACAGGGAATTGGGGGTGAACAGGTTAAAAGCTGACGATGTTTACTCTCAACAAAAACTGCAGGTGTGTTACAGTGTCCATATGCCAGGTCATGACAGGTCGGGTCATGTTTAAAAAATCAGGCGTGCCTCACCAAATGCTGGTCAAGCTATGCACAAGAGCACCATCATGAAGCATATTAAAAAGTCTTTCAATGAAAAATCAACCATTTGATGGTTTTCAAATTCTTAAAAGTTTATCTTTTTAAAACTGCGGAATAATTTCCTTAATTTTTCAACAGAGCAGATTGCAACATTTCACAAACAATGTTTTTAACATATTGTACTTACATGATTCCACAAATATGAGTTTAAAGACAGAAAAATGACATATATCATAACTTTCAATTTGTGTTATCATATTATTTTTTCATATCAAGTATGCATGAGTTGTTTTTCACTTGAACTTATCGAGGTAATATTTCACTGACAGCGCCCTCTATCAGCAATGTGAAAGAAAGTCTGCTCATGATGATCATATTTTTAGTTTTAAGGCCCCTTAGTATGATCAGAGGCCTTGAGATGTGATAAAATATTATTCATAATTGTTGTCATGAAATAGCGCCCTCTAGCAAACAAAGCATGCTCATTTCAGTGAGGCACACCAAGGCAGAATTGTCTTCTCAGAAATGAAGATACACCACATTACTTGCTTGAAGATATTTAGAATATACAGATTAAAATACACATCCAAATTCAACAATATATATAATATTTCCATGATTTTGTGTTCTCATTTTCTGTGTCAGTATTTTTCCATTATGTCTTAATGCAGACAACCTTCTCTTCCGTGTAGAACTCTATGGAATCTTTGCAGCCTTCCCTTCCAAGACCGGATGACTTCATTCCACCAAATGGCATATTGAGATCCCGGACAAACCAGCAGTTAGCCCACACCATTCCAACCTTCATTGGAGAGAAAACATCTTGGCTAATACATGAACTGAAATTAACAATTTACTCTGACACAATACTGACCAATGATAAATAAGATATCACACAAAAATGTTTAACTCTAAAATGATAACACAGACAGCTAAGTATGCACCGTTGTCAGGCTTCTAGCAATATACATGTGAAATAAATTAAATAATCATTTTCTTGTATTTATTTTTCTCAATATAACTGTCACAATGAGACTCATAAAAAATTCATCAAATAAATATGTTTGACAGCCTATTATAGAGGGTGTACAAACACTAATTAGTTGATTAAATAACCTGCATGTGTTCTCTAACACCTAATTCTTGCATCCTTTCAACATGATACTACACCAATTGTACATAAATATGAAGTTTAAGGAGAGGGACGTTTCTGAAATTTTGAAAAATACCTGACTGTGTGTCAGCACCCTGCAGAGTAAGTAATTTGTTAATACTGCGGCTGAGGGTTAACTTCAAATACAGCAACAAAATCTTGAATGGTCTTAATGCATCAGTGAGTTAAAGATAAAACTTAGCTAAATTCGTATTTTGTATGCTTCTAGATTAAGAAAGCAAACCTCTCATAGTGTCCAATAATGCTTTATTGTGTCTGTATCAATGTTTCTTTTCATGTATTGTATAAAGTTCTGAGGTCTCAAATTCTGAATAAACCAAGCATTACTGCTTACTGCTAACGATAAAACTTAATCCTTATATATTTTGGCATGACAGCGGAAAAACAGAGCTAATTTTTTTTTTAAATTCTTTCCCAATAATTTTATAGCATTAAATGCCTATACTTGTTGCAAAAACAATGTTAAAGTGAAAAATACCAAATCTTGTTTCTTGATAGAGTGTCCCCTGTGAGTTACATCTCTACCGACCTAATCCCTCAAGACTGCCAACTATGCATACAGAAAAACTGCGATAGTTGATACAAGCTAATTATGAATATAACAAAAGTAATTAGAGGATATTTGATGAATAATTGTTTTAAGGTTCCAAGACAAGAAATTGACCATTTTAAAACCAACAATTCTCTAGTGTTTAAGAAGCTCAGAACCCCCGTAAATTGTATATTTTCGGAAAGCCTAGATATAGGGGAACAGTTTGGTTACCATAGTGTCACCATTGTTTACATAACTATCATGTGACAGGTAATTTGCATAACCTTTCAAAAATCGGTTTTCCCTATGTTTTGTTTCAATGCTTTGAGATATGTGGCTGAAGTTTGTGTGAGTGCAAGCTGTCCAAAGGGTCTTCAAAAGTATGTCTTAGAATTTTTTTAAGCCTTCTACAACAGTTTTTCTGCTAGAAAAACTTCCAGAGCAGTGAATTTAAGCGTAGTTGATTTCTTTAAAATTGTGCTCCAAAAAAACTAAGCAAGATATAAAAAATCTGAGACACAATTTGGAAGAGCGTTGTGACAGCTTGCATTCCAGCAAGTTTGAGTCAGATATTTTGAAGTATTGAGACAAAACATAGGGAAAACCGTTTTTTGAAAGGTTATGCAAATTACCGTGTCACGTGATAGTTATGTAAACAATGGAGACACTGTGGTTACCAAAATGTTCCCGTATATCTAGGCTTTCAGAAAATGTATACTTTACAGGGGTTCTGAGCTTATTAACCGTTAGAGAATTGTTAGATTAAAAAGGTCAAATTTCTTGTCTTGGAACCTTAAAGCTCCATAAGATGTAACTTTTGATGTATTTCAAATATTGTTATAGTTTCTCCAACGCAGAGTGTCCTGTTCTATTTCCTTAATCATTTCCAAATTCATAGTGTTGACAAATCCTGTATATGTGTACAGTAAACAATTATTGTTGACGACTGAATTCTAGGCCAGACTTGAATTCATCTGTCAACAATAAGATTCCATACTGTACACAATGTATTGCTTTGGAAAAGCTGATACAGCACATCTGAAGGATGCAGGGCTCATCCTCCTCATGGTGTTAATCATTGCTTTGCCTGAGGGGCCCTTTGTGATGGATAAATGCAAACATACCCCTTAGGATGGTGTCAAATTGTACTGTAGCCGGTACGGGCCACTAATGCCTTGTAATTTTATGTATACTCAGGAGAGAGGAATAAAGAAACAAACTCATTGTATAGAACAATAATTAAGGAAATATTATTATAAAATACAGCAATTATCCCTTCATTAAACCCAGTCACTCCACATATTGGTCAAATCTCTTTGTTTCCTGTGAGATAACCAGACTTTTGCACACAAAATTAGGGGTGACAAGGTAATGAGAATCAATTACCATTAGATAAACTTACATGTAGTTTTTGTGCCACTCTGTGAGTTTTGCCGACGTCCTTTGTCCAAACACAAGCTGACAGACCATACTTGACACCATTGGCCCTTTGAATCACCTGGGCAAAACGTCAAACGAGGTGATGAGGTCAAAAGATCAGAACAACCACATATAAAATACATGATCAGCACATGCTAACTGACCTAAATCATTTCTGGCACCCAAACATGTTCTTGAAGAGTTTACAATGTGACTAGCTACTACTACAAAAATAGCGTCAATGACACTGTAGCTCCCATCCTGGACTATTTAGTGTTTGTTCTCTGGTCAGATATTGAACATGTGTGAAAGGGATAAAGTGCATGAAGTGAAAATACTTAAATGAAATGTACTGGAGACAGTGAAATATGTTTAATGTAATTATTCAGAATATAAAATGGAAAAATACAGAATTAGATATATCGAATACTGTGATACAACCATTAACTCAACAAGTCATTTACAATGACATAGTCCCCACTTGTAATAGGAGTATAAGTCTTGATGGGGCAGGAAAATATGGTCATTAAGAAGTATCACTGGAGTGTATATGTTGAGATCTATGGGCACATAGGTCTATGTCGTTGTTCCCAATTTGAAACACATGAGGCATGTCTAAGTTATGGTTCTAAATCGGGAAAAAAGATCAGACCTCTAGCAGTATTGGCCAGCCAAGAAATACATATGCGCATTATAAATGAGGTACAAGATGTGACATCTTAAGGTCTAATATCCTATCAAAATTGGAGGGTATAGAACTTGTGGTTACTGAAATATGCATATATATGTATAATCAAGGTCAAAGGTCATCGAGGTCATATGACATTTTGAAAAAAAAAAATTATATGCTAATTAATCCCTATATGCCAAAAAATCAGATCTCTAGCTCTATTCGCTTGCCCAGAATTAGATGTGTACATAATTAATGAGGTAAAGCGTGTGTTGTCATAAGGTCTCCCATCCTACTAAATACAAAGGACATAGCACTTGTGGTTACTTATTTATTGACATAAACATATATTTTAGGTAAAAGGTCATCGAGGTCACATGACATTTGGTCAAAAATTTCTCTCTATAGTTATCCCTATATACCAAAAATCAGACATCCAGCTCTATTGGCTCGCTCAGAATGAGATATGCGCATAATTATTAAGGTACAGTATGTTGCGTCATAAGGTGTCCAAATACCAAACATGAAGGGTGTAGCACTTGTGGTTACCGAGTTATGGAAAAATATGTATATTTGAGGTCAAAGGTCACCGAGGTCACGTGACATTTTGTCAAAAAATTGTTTTGCTAAGTTATCCCTATATACCAAAATCAGACCTCTAGCTCTATTGGCTCGCTCAAAATTAGATATGTGCATAATTAATGAGGTACAATATGTGGCGTCATAAGCTGTCCCATCATACCATACATGAAGGGTGTAGCACTTGTGGTTACTGAGTTATGGACAAATATGTATATTTGAGGTCAAAGGTCACCAAGGTCACGTGACATTTTGTCAAAAAATTGTATTGCTAAGTTATCCCTACCGTACTCGTCCGAGTATAAGCCCCCGGTTCGGCAACACTAAACAGCGGTAAAACTAGGGGAGGGGCTTATACTCGAGCAACCCCATGTTATCTGGCATGGACGCTTAATTTATGCTAATTTATGCACGATTTTTTCAACACCACTCGATCTTTCTATCGCTTTCAAAATCGACTTACACATCCAAAGAAATTGATTGTACAATCTCTGAATACAGAAGTGACATTTTGGTGAAATTTCAGCGTCGAAAAAACCCCAAACTTGAAACAAAGACGTCATGTATGCTGCTGATCAACAGTAGTAATGTGAACAGGCATGCATTGCCCACATCGAAAGGCAACTCAATATTCCAATATCAAACTGTCTACATCTTGTGAAAACAACAACATAGCAGTGAAAATTGTAATAGTCACCAGGAAAAGTCTTCACAAATGAAAGGATAATTGCTTCAAACAAAAGAAACTGCATGTTTCAAGCTTGAAAACATCGTGGCCGTGAATGAAAATAAACAATGGCGGACGTGAGTGAGACTATTCTATTTAGGCGACGGGGTGAGTAGGGTCAAAGAATCGAGATAGTACTGGAAAAACGTGTCATTTTCCTTACGATATTGTCAAGGGAACTCCAGTTTCCCATTGTTTTAACATCTTTTAATAGTTTCTTTATTATCTAAAATTAATTTTACCACGTTAAATGACCAAATATACTCTCCTAACCTTTCTGTATTTGAGTTACACTAGGGTAGGGGCTTATACACGGATGTAATGCATTTTCTAAAATCCTCTAAAATCAGTAGGGGGGTTTATACACGAGCAGGGGCTTATACTCGGACGAGTACGGTATATACCAAAAATCAGACCTCTAGCTCTATTGGCTCGCTCAAAATTAGATATGCGCATAATTAATGAGGTACAATATGTGGCGTCATAAGGTGTCCCATCATACCATACATGAAGGCTGTAGCACTTGTGGTTACTGAGTTATGGACAAATAGGTATATTTGAGGTCAAAGGTCACCGAGGTCACGTGACATTTTGTCAAAAAAATTGTTTTGCTAAGTTATCCCTATATACCAAAAATCAGACCTCTAGCTCTATTGGCTCGCTCAAAATTAGATATGCACATAATTAATGAGGTACAATATGTTGCGTCATAAGGTGTCCCATCATACCATACATGAAGGCTGTAGCACTTGTGGTTACTGAGTTATGGACAAATATGTATATTTGAGATCAAAGGTCATCAAGGTCACATGACATTTTGTCAAAATATCCGAGATATATGCGTGAACGGATGGACTTATGGATGGACGAACAGACGGACATGACCCAATCTATAAGCTCACTGGACTTCATCTGTGGGGACTAAAAATTGTGTCACTGCATCCTTTTTGCAATATGAATACGATGAGAAACTAAATTTTTATTTTTCGTGGCCTTATACATGGGAGTCTATGGAGATCTGCCTTATACATGGGAGTCTATGGACGTGTAAACTAAAAATATGCAAATTTCACCTCGATTTGCCCAAATTTGGCAAAGGTCACTCCTATGCACTTCCATACCAAGTTTCAAATCATCGGACTTGTGGTTTCAGAGCAGGAGATTTTTTGACCAAAAATGGGAGAAAATTACAAAAAAATTCATGAAAAATAGCAAGTCCAAGATACTGACCCAAGATGTGCACAATCATTTCATGTCAGCCCAAAGTACTTACATGCTAATTTTTCATGTAATCTGCTCAGTGGTTATTGAGTTTTTTCAATTTTGACTGTTTTTACATTTTTTCACTTAATTTGCATATTTTTGGCAATGACAACTTCATTTGAACAAAATCTCATCTACAGCCCATCTCCATCTACAGCCCATCATCCATGTACACACCAAATATCAAGATGAAATGTACAGCGGTTTTGGAGTTTTTGATGTTGACGGACAGACATACAGACATACAGACATACAGACGTACAGACATACAGACATACAGACATACAGACATACATACATACAGACATTTCCCTAGCCTATAAGAATAGCTTCCATTGCCATATATACATATGGCTATGGGAGCTAAAAAAGATGTAATGATAATCTATCTGGCCCCTGATACACATTGATGTGACCGAGAAACTAGTGCCTGAACCATGGAGGGACCATCCTCCATATGACCAAGGGCATAACAGTACATGTACCTCTATGGTTTTACCATCTGCATAACTAAAACTGAATGGCACAATCTTGGACAGATTTCAGGATCCGACACTGACATAATAATTTCTTTTGCCATTAGGATATGATCTCTAGCCATGCAGCTGAACACATGTCCTTACAGACTGATAATTCTATGACGTCATTTGCACATTCTGCATGTCACACTTCACACACTTACAACAAGGCTTCACTAACCATCACTTCAAAATTGTATCCATCTTATTGCTGACATTGCAAGCTGCTTCAAGACATGAAACCTTCTGCGTAAATAGATATTGTTCACCAGCATACAAAAGTACAGTAGAACATGCACAACACATACACTATGCAATATGCAAACAGATCTCCACTTGTGAGCTCATTGGCTCATCAGCTACTTGGCCAGTGTGTGATAAGGAAAAATTCTGTACAAGTATGAGGGCGCTTTCCCCGACAACATTACATTGCGAAGAAATGAATATGGTATTTACAATATCCTTTCATGGATATCACATTAGAATGGAAAGACTCACTTCTTCTTCAGTTTCAAAGGGTGTGATGCAGACAACTGGTCCAAAGATTTCTTCCTGCATACACTGAGAGTTGTCAGTCAGTCCAGTTACAACTGTTGGTTTCATATAATAACCCTAGCAGGAACAGAGAATAATAACAAAACAATTGCATAAGACAACTTGATCACAGAGCTCAACAAAATAAAAATTTAAAGTATCGTCACAATTGTTGGTTTCATAAAATAACCCTAGCAGGGAGAGAGAAATATATAAAAATGATTGCATAAGACAACTTAATCTCAGAGCTCAACAACATATAAATTTGAGGTATAGTTTAATTTCAGTTGCACGTATATGTACCTGTTTGACATTAAGCATCAGACTAACACTACAATTGTAATGGTTTTGATCTGATGCACCTTGATATCTTACATTTGGAACAGCTGACTTAATCACCGATGTCATGACTTCTGACAATGAATACCTGTTTATGTTTTTCTGGTAAGTCTGGTTCTTGATCTACCCCATCTCCACAGTGGATCATTCCACCATCTTTCCTGGCAAGGGCAACATAACCCTTGACCTTGGCTAAGTGTTCTTTACTGACCAATGCTCCCATATTTGTTGTATCTTCATAAGGCACACCAACTTTGATTTTTCTGAAAGAAAGACAAAATTCTTGTCACAGATACTGAAAGTCGACTACTGTATGCCCTGAAAATAAGTCAAAGAATAATATCTCTTGTTTTTCACGTGGAAACATTGACTTATTGTAGTCAATTCCTCATTTCAAAAATTTACTAATATTTTAGAATTCATAAGCATGAGTGTCAACTGGTCAGACAACATTTTAGTATAGACGATAGAAGCTGCAATCTATGATTTTAGGCATGGATCACTTGCCCATAAAACAGCAATGTTCTTGTCATACATTTGTCGATATCTCTGATATTCTGGAAACCAATTTGGACTTTCTAGGTGGATATCATACTTACACAAACTAATAAATGAAGAGGCCATAAGGTATGTGAGGATTAATGCATACACACACATAGGGATGCTGATCATGTCTTCCTGGCCTACATGTAGACATTTTTAGATACACGTACATGTATTTACTGTAATCTTTAACACTAATGGCTCCCCTAGCTTACTAGTGATTAAAGCAATTTCTGTACCAATCTTCACTCTAGCCCATATTAGCCAAAGGACTGTTGATACAACCCACCTTGCTGCTTCTACGAATTTCTCCAGGAAGGTCTGGTAGATGCCCTTCTGTACAAATATTCTACTCATGCAGAGACAGATCTCACCCTGGTTGGCAAAACTTGACTTGACACTGGTAGGAATACACTCTTCTAAATTAACATCATCAAACACTATACTAGGGTTCTTTCCACCAAGCTGTATGACGACAAATGTCGTATAAAATGTCAATGAATTATCATCTCGTGTTTGAATGTCTGCGTACACAAGTGTAAACTGATATGGAAAGGTTTCTATGATTTACAACTAGTCTCGTCAAACAATCACAATATACTTTTTAACCACAACACAGATGCAAAGCAGTGGAATTTTACAACAGCAACATGACATATTGTGATAATATCTTGTAGAAGCTAACCCTTTTCATTTTCAAGTCACAGTCTTCCAAAATGAACATTAATATTCCCGGAAGATCTCTGTGACACAGACCACTGATCAAGACATGCATTGCATCAAGTCAGTAAAATACATTTGCTCATGTACATGTACTGTATGTCTTTGCATGATTTAAGTCTGCAGTCAATATCATACATGAAATATGTTATGAAGGTCAAGTTATCTTTTCCTGGTTTTCACCAACCTGACCTGATATCATCAGATGAACCTGGCCTGAACAAAAGTAACTAGACACTCCAAATAATGCTCTGAATATATTTCCGTGTTTTGGGAGCTGCCAGCTGACCCACCTCTAAAGATAACTTCTTACAGTATGGCGCGCTGTCTTGTCGTATCTTTTCAGCCGTGGCAGTACTCCCAGTGAAGGAGACAAAGGAGACGTCCGGATGTTTGACCAGGGCACTGCCAGCTTTTGGTCCAGTTCCAAACACTATGTTGACAACACCAGCTGGCAATCCTGTACAGTAATACCAATACATGCTATAGTCATCTAAACTCACTTGTACCGGGTATATCATGACGGAAATTCTCCACAATGTCAAAATAGTTTGTCCTTATATTATATCTTACATGTATGCACTGGATTCTGATTTTAGTGCTAGGTGATTTAGTGTATACCAAGGTAACGGTACATTTAATGTAGGACCAATTTATCAAGACATCAGCCATGATATCAATACCTTTTTCTTACATTATCAAGGTCATCAACCTAAGGGTATTTGCTGCACATAAAGCCTGATAAAAAAAATTATTGCTCCTCAGATCAGATTGTACTAGTGAAACAAATTACCCAAGATTTAACAATATTTGAATTCAAAATGGCCCTCATCCCTGTGTAAACTTGTATGGAGGATCGATTTTCAAAAAAAACTATGACGGTGAAAATTTTTCTTACACCAAGAGCTTTAAAATGAGCCCCCACAAGTGGCAGATTAGAAAAGAATTGTAAAGTTTGACAGTCAGAATATCTGTCCCCAAGGAGCAATATTCTACCTTAAAGGTATACAGTCACATCTAATCTAAATATACCCATATATGGTCACAGCGGCGTTCCTTGGTAATCAAATGCCCATGTGAGGGCGCTGTTTTTAAAAAGCGGCCACCCGCTTAAAATCTGTGATTGGTTAGATTTTCTCTTTCCATGGTAACTGCGGCAAAATTGGAACAGGTGACAGTATACCTTTAATCTACGTGCTGGTTGACTTTGACTTTGACTTACCAGCATCATTGAAGACTTTACCCAGCATCCACGCTGTCACTGATGTCATTTCACTGGGCTTACAGACACACGTATTCCCTGTAGCTATGCACGGTGCTATCTTGAAGGTTAACAAATACAGAGGTAAATTCCACGGACTGATCAAGCCAGCAACGCCAACCGGAGAACGAGTTGTGTAATTGATAGCCCTCGGTCCTCCATGACAGTTGACCTAAAAGTATCAGTGATGACAAAGAAAGAAGCTGTATTCATTTGGCAGAGGGCGCTGTTTCTAGGTACATGCTCTTCTTACCTGCTCACCCCATTTTCCGTATTGTAATGTCAAATTTTACTACCTGCGTATTTAATGATAGGTCAAATCAAAAGTGGTCGTGAGATGAGCACATGTACAGTCTGTGCATTGATGCTTGAGTCATTATACCAGTACATGGCTTGTAAAGTATGAAACAGGTATTAATAACAAGCATGGTACACACAGTGATATTCACTGAAGTTCTGGTACGATACATGAATATTGCACAAACTTCAAAATTCTACATCATATAATGAATTTAAACATGTTTTAACAATTTCACCAACATTTCACTGTGCAGAGGTCCAAACTAACTGTAGACAAGACTTTGATTGGCCCAAATCCCAGTTGTACTAGGATTGAAAGCTAAACAGTAAAACACCACCAGTAAAGTGTTATTCACTTACAGATTTGTGACATGCAGAATGGTTGAGGCAAACATGCGGAAGTTGTAGACAGCTCTTGGAATATCCACACTTCTGGCCAGTGAGACAGGTTTTCCTTGATCTTTAGACTCCATCTTGGCAAACTCCTCAAGACGGGATTCCAATACGTCTGCTATTTTATTCAAGATTCTTGACCTCTCTGGAGCTGGTGTAGTTGACCATCTTGACAAGTGAATTAAGAGATAGTTTGTCAGTTAGCTAGTATACTCCATAAGTGTAGAAAATTTGTGGCAGCTGCAGTTTCATAAAAGCAAGCATTCTCCATTGCTTAACCCTTTGAGCGCCAAAGTCAATTTTTGTCACCTTTATAAGATATACCAGAGTCAACTTTTTTCTGATTTTTGCCAAAATTTTGGTAAAAAACTGTAGCCGATGAAATGTGATATCCATTTGGTCCAAAATTATGAAAAAAAGTACAGAAAAGTTCACAAAAATTGGTAAAATATTGCATTAAAATTTTGGTGGGAAAATTACAGCAGTCAAAGGGTTAATGATAGTGAACCCTCCTTGGATTGTTTTACAAAGTTTAAGTTCACCACATTAAATAATATACATTTTACAGAACAATTTATATACACAGTGTTGGGGTCTATGAAATCTAGTTCAACAGAAGTAGTCTTTTTCCAATGGCCTTAAAGGTCTGGTGAAATGCCCATGTTGCAAATCACAGAAATACAGTTGATGGTCTATAAAACAGTTACATTCGTTTCTTTTTTCGTTTAGCGCGCGTGATTATGAAATATGGCAAAAGAAAAATGCAATGTGGGCGTGTCCCCGAGCCTCTCCAGTCGACTTTTTTTCGGCTTTCCGAAGTTTGCCCGACGCCGTATCTCATAACGGGAATTAAGTATTTCACACCTCCGTAAGCTCCCTACGGGGGGTAACTTCTAGGGTTCCGCTTACATGATCAGGACAGTGTCCTCCTTCACTATGGGAGAACGTTGTTCTTTTGGTGCCTGTGACAGCGGCAAGAACATGAACGGCTCAACTGTAAACTTTTTCAAGTTCCCGTCAAGTGTTGAGTGTTTGAACCATAATGTGCTTGTCTCTGCTGGTTCGTACGATCGGCCACGGTCCCTCGGCTGAGCCTGCCTCGCTACTCGCTACACAGAAGGTTGGGACCGCAATGCAAATCAACAGCATGAACACCAACACTGAACGTTGTGACTGCCATTAAAATGCACTTGTCTTCAACACGGAACGTCGGGAACGCAATGCAAATCGACAGTAACTTAAAACGTAAATGGGACCGTGATTAAAATGCACTATAACTACAAATCAGCTGCATGAACAGCAACACTGAATAGACTACCATTAAAACGAACACAAATACGTACGTAGAGATCGCGATACAAATCATGGAGGTAGAGTCCTTCATGATACAAATCGACAGCAACACGGAACGCGTCGTAGGACGGCAATTGAAGAACAACGGGGAATACCGGGCCACGAGGACCGCGATGCAAATCGGCCGCAACATGGAATGTTGAAGACTGTGATTAAAATGCACAACACAGAACATCGAGACCGCAATGTAAATCAACTGCAACACCGATCCTTGTTGCCTCGATTAAAATGCGTATGTCTGCTATGTATAGCAAAAGTTTCAATTCTCGCGAGCGAGCGTTCCTATGCCCGCTGTACACTAGACAAAATGACGTCAAATTTATCGCGAGGGCTCGATTGCGTGTGTCTAAGTTTCAATTCTCGCGAGAGCCATTTATGCATGCTGCACACTAGACTAAATGACGTCAAATCTCTCGCGAGACTTGGCTCGATTGCAAATACGTACGACGGAAAGAACGCAATAATACGGAAGTAGACACAGTTTTTGCGAATCGCCGAGAGAGAAGCGCAGATTAAACAAAAGACTAAAAAACCAACGTTTTTTCTTTATTTTACCATATTTTTTAAACAAAATCAGTTTCGCCGCTGTGGCGAATTACGATCGATTTTTTTTCGCCACTTCGGATTTCGATTCGCATTGGCGAACGTGGCAAATGGGCAGCGCGAAGACTGGAGCCTGTTTTGTTAGCGGATACCGGGCAGAGATAAGGCGGCGTTGGACCGCTATTCGATGTAAATGAACACACCTGTGACGTCACAGAGGGCCAACTATATCCCCGCTATGGGCGTGACCTGAGTGTCGCAAAATGACCCCATGAAAGCCGCGCATAGAAATATCAAAAAAATTAACACTTGCGCGTACTTTTAGGTTGCAATTCTGTTGCGAGTGTAATAGTATTGACCCCCTGGAAGATATTCAGTCACACGAACGGGACCATTTCACCAGACCTTTAAATGCTGGCGACTCGATCCAAAGCATCAAGTTTGTTCTAGCCTGTAAGAAGATCATGAGGTTCACTATCATTAACCCTTTGACTGCTGTAATTTTCCCACTAAAATTTTGATGCAATATTTTACCAGTTTTTGTGAATTTTTCTGTACTTTTTTGCATTTGTTCAAGCCTGTAAGAAGATTATGGAGGTGTCATAGCATTTTGTTTTCCATTGAAATTGTCATCTAGTAAGTAAATTTCTAGACTGAAAGCTCTGTCACTCGGAAGCGTATAGAGCGCCCTCAAGCAACAGATCTTTCAGTCTAGTAAATTTCCTGGCGAGATAATCTAACTCTTGGCACAGGCCTTTAAATAAATAAATAATTGTGTATGAATAACATAAAAATTTCTACTCCTGTATAATATGATACATAAAATTCAAAGAGAAAAGATTTACATATATCAAAATAGTATTGCAAAAGTTTGATAATCTGAATATCTATCCCCGAGGCACATTCAACTTTAGATCATTTTAATTTATTAGCTTCACATCAACACATTTAAAATTAGAAAACTTTTGATACAGAAGTGTACATCAATGGCACATCATACCTGCCTCACACACCACTACACACATTAATGACATCAAAAAAGAAGATGTATAATATTCCAAACATGTACGCATGATAATTTTGCATTTATAAATGCTGTTCTCTGTTGGCTATAGACCACCATAGCCTAGGTTATCACTTATCAATGAAATATGACATCAATATATCAACAGCATGATGTACATGTACACAATCTTATCAAAGAATTGTTTTCAGACTCAGATGACAAAATATCATGATTTACAGTTTTCTAGAATTACCATATCTTATTACTTTTTTGTACCAACTCCTTACAGTGTCCAGGCCTGTCATTGTCAGTGACATATTTGTTTGTAAAGTTTCATAAGGTCTATCTCTGAAAAAGAATTGGAAGTGGACCGTGTCTTCTATGGGAGAAAGTGGACTTGGTGAAAGGGTTAGAGTCACAGTTATTCCATAAAGAGGGGGAGTTGACATGGCAGCAATATTTTGCATATCTATACAGGTATAGATGTATCTAGATACCAGCATAATATACCAGCATCATCATCATAGGGGTTAAGGGTTCAACCATTTGAGTAAGAGGGAGGATAATGGGAGCAATTTCACCATTATCATAGTTAGGATAGCAGTACAAGTATCTGGAATTATGAATTTTATTCTTACTTTCTATGACATCTTTCTAGCTAATGCAACATATAGACTTGTACACAATATCATGTAAACTACATTTAATACCATCCACACTGACCTCTTTTTCCTTGTAAATAAGGGAAGGCCTGGAAACCTACAACAGCGATGACCCACTCAAAATAAAACTCCTAAAACATTCATTTTTCCAACTCACACATTCAGTGAACTTGAAGCGGGTGTTCACTCATGGTGTTTTTAGTGAAATACACCATTCATACTATCGGAATTGTATGACACCCTACACTTACAAACTCACAGTGAATGACCTAAGATGAACTTTTGATTGACCTCCTTTAATGCCATATCATGCAAAATGATCAAATGCGTCTGTACACAGGAAAATATATCAACAAATTATGTCCATGATATGTGTGAATGTACATTGGAGGACATGACAATGTTATCAGTTCAAAAATTCACATTGACAGAAAGCAGTGCCACTGTAATGTATGGTCAATGACCTGGGAATGACCTTACTATTATATTATGCATAGGGTATCAGCAGCACCTAAACAAGTAAACAAAAGACATGCTTATCTGTTTTTCGTCATCTGGTCATTCACAAATCATGTGTTAGATAAGCAATAGAGAACAACAACCTCACATGTTATATGTTCACAGTCAAACACTGGCCCTGGGCTTTGCTTGTCCATCTGTCTTGGTTTATTATGAATTATGACACTGTGGAATGGGTTTCTGTGAACTGAACTGCACTAACTGGCGCTTCTCGACTGTGAGAGTTCTTTGGTCATGAACTATAGTGTGGTTTCAACCATTAGTTCCTTTTGTGGAGGGACTGTGTATTAACCTAATATCATATTGCCAACTCTTACATCCAATCAGGTCACCTTGGCTAACATCGGTGAGGCACAACATGTCCCATGTATGGCATTTTAAAAAAGACTTCAACATTTGAATGCCCCTGAAAACAGAGATTCTGTATAAACACAAGTTTTTCTGCCTTAACCCTCCATAACATGTCCATGCCAAAAGGGTGAAAATACAAAGTTTTGGGCTTAATAATTAATGATTTTTATTGGTTTGGCCAGGGTCTATACACTCAAACTCACATAAAGTTTGAGGACTATGACTTTTCAAGAATTTTCAAGGACCTTTGAATTCTTAGGTACAAAATACCATTTTCAAAATATCTATTTTAATATATATCATTATTTATATCATTTTACATGTCGTTACCACAATGCCATGACTGATTATCTTATTTTTGAAAATCGGGATGGATTATCAATTTTCCAGGATCTTCCAAGACTCAATTTCATTTTCAAGGGCCTTTCCAGGACTTATCGGGACGTTTTAAAATTCAAGGACTTTTCGTGGAGTGTATGGACCCTGCTTGGCAGAAGGGACAGTAATAGAGGTGGTAGAAAAAGCCTTAAAACAGCATCAAAGCAATACAATTTTATCATACAAACATATCTTGTGTACATTTTCATACCCGGTAAGGTGATAAATGTCCTTGGTACATATTTCAATCCGTCATTGTCTGTCATAGACCTACTGTACAGAATTATCAAACTGTTCTGATAAGTTTGTTTTTATCATGAAATAAATCCTTCACTGGGGATGCAGTTGAGTAATTTTGAGTGCAGACTTATTTGCCAGGTGAGCATAGCTCACGTACAGTAAGTTGTCACAACTTACTGGAGCTATATGCTCAACTGGCAAATAACTCACGGTGAGTTTGACTCCAATCAAGAATTTAATGAATTTTTGATGTACAAGAACTGCAGTAACTGTTATATAATGGGGTATAAAATCACTTGGCAAAATCTTGCTAAATCTTTGCCGCAATTTCAAGGAAAGAGACAGTTGATTAGAAATATTATATTAATATTGTTAAGCTTAATACTTAATTTGTATCACTTAACATCACACTATGAAATCATCAGAACTCCTTGGAAACAAAATGCTTCATCCTTGATAAATCACTGCTTACTCACTGGTTTGCAGTGGTTATTACAGGGGATATCACTCACAATGGTATTGTAGCATTGCCTATTGAGAATGTGTCCATTGTACTAGTTTATCCATGGACGTACCATGTCCATGGTTTATCTAGGACTGTAAGAGACACAATCAAGACATTACGTAAGACTCTAAAGTAATTACTTCTTTCAACAATTACCTTGAGTGTCTCTCTGTAAAGAATATGAATGGAGCTATGCTCCGAGTTACACAATCATTCCTTTGCAGGTATCAGGTACTTTGTAGTTTGAAAATTGAAATGTGTAAGGAAAGCCGGTCTCTTCCAGATAAATGTGCCACGGTAAATCATTACTTTGATTTTATAATTATGCCTACAGCAATTAATCTGTTACAGTACCCCCTGTTCCTCCATTTAAACAATGCAGGTTGAACTGTACTGACTCTTAGGGTAGCAATGTACATTTCGCTTCTCTCAAAGCCCATCATTGACTAATTAAGCACAATGGACCTCTCCTGCCCGTCCCCCTGGTGCAACAACCCCACCCCCTCCCATTCAGTTAGCTGGCTATTTGCCATGCACCAATATTGCAGGTGCTTAACATTTTCTTTTGCCAGGTACTACCTAACCACATTGTTGAGTGCTTATCTGTACTGGGTAGCGATTAAACTAACCATGGGCCATGAAAAACTCAGGGATGTACCACTTTCTACAATTAGAAAGATTTTCTTCATATACCAGTATGCAATCACTATGGCTCATGCATATATGTCGTGAACTGGTCAAAATCTGTGGTATACCGTCCCTGGGTGGGATTTATGGCTTAAACATGCCATAGTCTACCGCCAGTCCCCTCCAACCACTTTAGGGAGCCATCATTATTTACGGCGTTGGGGGGGGGGGGGTCACTCGAAACATTGAAAACTTCAGGGGGGGTTGCTCAAAATGTGTAGAGGAAAAGGGGGATTACTCAATGTTTGGTGCAAAATAAATTGAAACACCTCTCAGATTGCAATATTGCACCATCAATTTCTCAAAATTTTCGATGCGAGAGGGGCACACCCCCTGTCGTGCTATCCACCCCCCTTAGGGCGTTGTAAGTTTTACTAGTAAATTGAAAACACCTCTCAGGTTGCACCAGATTGCACCATTGCACTCATCCATTTCTCAAATTTTTCACGGGATCTAGGATAAAAGTGAACTGTTGTAAAATTCATCCTTTATTATCACAGAAACATATACTTTAATTGACTCCATACTGTATTCAGGCTTTTCATTAGAAGCTGGCAGCTAGAGAAATGACACAAGGAGGTCACAGATTATCCATTCCTGCATATTCTTTGGTCTTCAATCTCTGGCAAACTGAGAACTGTTTTTTACTCAGTAACAATATTCAACAACCAAACTGACAATAAAAATATCAGTGTTCAATGTCATTTTCAAACAATTTTACCGAGGGCAAAATAAATTGAAACACCTCTCACAGTCTCAGATTGCACCAGACTACACCATTGCACACATCAATTTCTTAAAATTTTCCACACAAGATAGGAGACACCCCCTCTAACACTTTCCTCCTCAGCCTCTTGTCTGTGTTCGCCCCTATGTACTTTCAAATTCTGCCCAGTCAGATATCCTAGTGAAAACCATGATACCCATCCAAATTAAACAATACTATATGGTTGGATACTGGTTATAGCATGAGCTTTTATTGTCACTTTGAATTTCATTTTGCTGGTTTCACCTTAGGCTTTAGAACCGTGGGATTCACTATGCAAAGCCACCTTTATGTAATGATGTGTTGCTATAAATGGGTGTTTCGCCATAACAGCCCCCCCCCCCCCCCCCCCTGCATATCTGTACCGGGTAGAGATTAGAAATAATATTAAGCTAACTATGAGCCGTGAAAAACTCATTATAAATCGAGGGCTATCTGGTCGCCACCACAGCTGGTGCTCACAAGTGTGGTTCGGTTGGATAGTTCATCGAAGGTCGAATTTTTGAAGCCATGCCTCACAGTTTTGGCTGGCCTTCGATCGACAAAGCATGGATGTAAAAAATAGACAAAGCAACACTGCGAGCGCCTGTACCTGTGGGTGGTCCGGGTCGCATATAAGGTAAAGTTTTCATCGATTTTGGCAGATCATTGGTCCAATGTTTCTTCCTACTGCCCAAGACAAATCACAGGCGCTCATCGGTTTGTGCAATGATTATGAGTACCATAGAGGTAGCAAGAAAGTGGGTACAGAGTCGCTTGCGGTCACATGGCATGGATGGCGAATGCCCCTCGTTACAAGTCACGGGGGCCTTTACCACAGGCGTGCTGTTTTCTGGGTAGTTTCTATAAGTGTAGTTTATTCTACGTTTCGACGTTCTCTTCCGTAGGCTACGGAAGAGAACGTCGAAACGTAGAATAAACTACACTTATAGAAACTACCCAGAAAACAGCACGCCTGTGGCCTTTACCGTGTACATAACCACATGCGAATGGGGCGACATGTAGCTGGGTCTGCTCGATCGCCTTCTCGCTGAGATGTGTATGTGCTGCTCAGCGAACCGAGGAGGGTGCAGACAGCCAACCAACGATAGCCTGCTTTGAGATAATGTAACATCGTATTTACCGTTGCTTCACTCGTTGCACATGACAGAGTTTAGGTACTACACTACACTCCACTACAGAACGAAATTCAAACACAAATACTCACGATGCGAAAGCTCTCTTTGCGACGCCAACAGCGATTTCGACCTCTCGTTCCCCGCTGTCCGGAATTTTTGCCCACACCTCCCCGGTGGATGGGTCGTAACTGTCGATGTGTGCATCGCAGGAGACATACTTTCCATCTATGAAGTTTTCGACTACAACTTCTACGGGCATCTTGGATTCACAAACAGGCCGATGTCGTGAGAACAGGGATCATTCGTGCACGCAAATCCAAACAACTCGATCCGATTCAACCCAAATCAGCGTGTAGGTCGGATACGGCCGGCTGTCTGCTGCAGGTCGAGTGATGACGTAGCTGCTGACCTACTGAGATGACAGTACATGCAGTATATATACATATGCCTGCGCCCAGAAGTTCACTGTTCCGTCGACTGCGGCGCACTTGGGAGATCATACGGTGTGGGGAAACATGCAATTTTACAAATTAGACCAAAAGTTGTTCTCAGTGAGATCAAGGTCAACCTTCAATCCTGTGTAATGCAAACGGAGGGATAAAAAACAGTCACTTCGCCACTGCGATAAATAATTGAAGTTTCAGTCATAATTAATATAAAAACAAAGTTGATGATCTACCTGAGCGACGAATTTTCAAGCTCAGTGAGATAAACGGTTACACCTTCAGCTCTTTCTTTAGGGGATTAAACAGGTAGCCGTTATTATTTACGCATAAGGTAGGAAAAAATTGGTGACGTCACTTAAAACTTGTCTCTGGGTTTAGCCTACAAGGATTCGCTGTGGATTTCAAGTTGAATCGATTTGACGTGATGCTTGTGAGACGGGACTAGCAGTATATGCATCGTCGCGAGATAATGTCACATCTGTTTCTAGTTGAACTCTAAACTAACTGTTCAGTTAATTGAATCCATTTTTATATGCTAATACACCATACAGTACATGTTGACCTGAAGTACAGGGAACTTACAATCTTGTTGTTGTTGTTGTCGTCGTCGTCGTCGTCGTTGTTGTTGTTGTTGTTGTTGTTGTTGTTCGTCTAATTTATGTTATTTGGTCATAAAATAAAAGAAAAATAAGTTTCTGTCACATACGTCTCAATCACATTGATATCGTTGCAAAACATGTAAGGGAACACCGTGATAATCAAGAAGATTCTATTGCCGTGAGTACCGGAGACGTGCTGTGTATACAATGTTTGTAACACAGGCGTTACGTGGACCGGGTAGTTTGTGTAAGGGTATTTTATCCTATGAGGTTTATGTTACATTCCAACATTCAGAACGCCGGATTGTAGCATAAACTCATAGCATAAACTACACTTTTACAAACTACCCAGTCCACATAACGCCTATGGTTTGTAAGTACCCAATAAGTAGGCCTACAGAGTACACTGGTCGACCGTTACATTCCTACATTCCTGTTACAGGTATCAAGGGTCATATGCCTGGCACCCTTCCAGTTCACACATCAAACTTTCAAGGCAAGAAAATCACGACCTTTTTACAACCGATCGATCAATCAAAAAGTGTAGTGACCCCGCGGTAGTGACAGGCACTGGTAATGTGACATTGCCGATCTACTTTGGGCTATTACTTTTACCTGTACCATCTTGCAAACCGGTGATATTGCGGTTCAACGTCTGTGATCGGGACATTTTTGTCTGAACAGGTCATGATTTTCTGGCCTTGAAAGTTTGATGTGTCAACTATAGAAGGGTGCTATCCACGATGGTAAACGCTACACAAACAAAAGAAGCGAAAAACACAAAATGAGTCGATAGTAAATCAATAAAACTAAACCTCAGAAACACAAGATCTGTTATTTAAAGTTGATCAGTAATCTCTCAAAACACACACGATCGATCCCCGAAATAATAGCACTACACAAAGGCTTGAAGCAGAGTTGCCCTATAAACTCGATCATGGAAGACACGGAAACACCACAACAATCGTATCCATTCAAAGCAAAAACACACTGGAATTCAACAACCAACAATCTACAGGCTGACTCTGAAATTTAATTTCTGAGAACGAAACTAGAAGCCATCCAACCAAACCTGACATGAGATCATAATTAAACTTTCGGCAAAGAATGACGGGGAACTGTAACGTTTAACACGACAGATAAAACCATTAAACAGGCAAATGCGGACTGTCAGTTTACATAGGACCTCGTTCTTGTTAGTTGTCAAAGGTAACAGAATGAAAGAATACAAGAACAAAGACAACAGACATATCCCAATATCTTCCAAGAACCCCGTGTCGACATGGATTTGACGACAAAATGAACACAACGAAAGAGTCATTATAGACTCAAAAACAGGATTAAGAAAAACGAAATAATCACTGATTAAGAAAAACGAAATAATCACTGAAAACTAACTCAACACATTTAAAAGTCAGTTCACTTATTATACAGGAAAATCGCGAGAGCAAACATAATTACATCGAACCATCTTCTCCAGAAGAACAATATCATTAAAAACAGAGATCGATAATATACTAAATCACAGTTGCTCCGTGGTTTAGGGACTGTGACTAAATCAAGCGACTGATGAAGATAACAGTAGTAAAGTAAACGTGGACAACTGGGATTAAGTAAGAATTTTACACCCATTTTATTCATTTATCTACATGAAGCGAAGGAAAAATTAACCATCCATGTAACTAAAGTATGACCCTGACCTATATACGAACTCACGCACGCGCAACAGTGCATTGTCCTGAACTAAGCGGGGAAATTCCCTGCTGAGTCACACACAACATGTTTATACATGTACGGGAAATTCCGTGTGAGTCATCACCATCAAACTAGCCTATATAAAGGAGCTTTTTTTACCCCACGTTGTCAGTCAGTCGCGGAGTCTAGCTGATGTTGAACACGAAGTTCCTATCGGTACGAACTAATTTCATATCCATTCAATCCATAATGTCTTAAGTATCTTTCCAGAGGGGACTAAATCCTTCTTGTTTTTGAATTTCTAGCGCCTGATGAAATATGTCCTGAATAAGTTCTGATCCCGGGGCCTCTGTTGTTGCACCTTTTTCTTGTATTTGTGTAAGCAGCTGTTTATATTGAACGTAATAATGTTTATACTTCTCTCGTCTCTTTGCTACACCAGTTTTCCCTTGTATCACATCAATAACAACACCTGGTATAGGAGTTAAGGCTAACAGTACCGGAACTGTTGGAATTGCTGCTATGACAGCAGAGCTTACAAGAATTCCCTTAGTAATATTGAGAGCCATATCAATTCGACCCATTAATTTATAACTTCGTCGATATGCAGCACTTGTTCTTTCGATATAGTCGGCCAATTGTTCAACGCTTTCAACAACTGAGATGTGCATTTTTTTTTACTGTATATGTAAGGGATGATAAAAAATAATTGTAGTAATATAGAAATACAATATGGCAGAAGGAGGAGAAGATATACCACTCCAGGGTTTAGATGATGCAAATGTAAATGATGATGATGACGCTACTGCTGAAACATTCTTTATAGACGATGATAATGCCCTTGCAGAAGTCGATCCTTACCGGGATAGCTCAAGCGCGAAGAGTCCGCAGGTAGATCCTTCGACTAGACAGAGAGTAACAATCGAAATACAAGTGGCTGAAAAATTCTTAAATGAGAATAATATTACTGATGAAGCAGCACGAAACGAATTATTTTTGAATGCAAAGATTAGGTATGGAAAGCTGTATTATAAAAACCTCAGGCTATCAAAACTACAGGACGTGGATTTAGATCACTCGAGACAGTAAAAAGAGTAGAAGGAGGATCTGAATTTGTAAGGAAAGTATATAATTATAGTGAGCCCGAAAATGTGAGTCGTGAATTGCATTCTTTAGATGTGGAAAACGATAAAATACCGGCTGAAAAGATGACACCAAAAGACATGGGTATATACAAAGATAAACTGACATTCTTACGACAAGATGCTTCTGGTAATGCAGATAAAATACAAGCTTTTGAAAATAAAATCGAACAATGGAACGATCTAAACCCCGAATATAGAGCTATTAATGATGAATTAAGGATTGCGAATATGCGTCTTGGCGAGCTTAACAATGAAAAAGTTAAAATAAGGCTAGAGAAAAGAGAAGTTGAAAAACAGTTAGAGGAAATTCCTGTAGAACACACCCAAGCAAAAGTAAAAGCTGAAAAACTACTAGCTGAACTCATAACAAGAGAAGCTAAAATTGTTGATCGAATTGAATACGAACATGGTAAGATTAGCGGGGCACGTGAAAGTCTCGCTACGACTAGGTCTCTTCGTGATGTAATTTCTGATCCAGAATTATCACTGAGACTGAAGCTGACAGAGTTATTTAAACGAAATGGTATAACAATCGCTGCAATACTGACTGCCCTTGGAATGACAATATCAACAATTGCCCTGGCTGTGACTAGAGGAGGAGGAGGGGAGGAGCGGGAGCAGGGGGAGGAGGAGCAAACGCAGGAGGTTCAGGTCCACCCAAAGTATATACAAAAGCGAAAGAAATTGTAAAGCAATTTGGTGAATGGTTAAAAACCTGGCCGCAAAAAGTGCTGCTGCAATACCAGGTTTAATCGGCTCCCTTGTCAGTTTTCTATTAAAACAGCAGGATCGGTGGTTGGATTTGTTGGAGAACAGCTATGGATATTTTTAACTGGATTAACATTAGTCATTATAAATAAAATTATGTATTATATATCACACTCCCTACGGCATCAACATGTTTGGTGAAAAGAATATTGCAAAGTTTCTTTCTAAAAATAAAGACCTGTTTGGTTTCTCTGTCGAATTGGAATGGTGCAAACTCCGGCGGGTAAATCGACATATCCTTCGAGCAAATCCAGGTGTCCGACTCAAAGATGATAATCTATATCATAACATTTTAGCTTTCGTGAAGGAATGTCAAAAGACTAACTTCTTTAAGCGACTAGAATTCATAGCTGTATTCCAGGATACTGAGGATGACCAAGAGGCTCATCATCTCCAAGAATATTGGGTTCTTCGATTGATTCGCGACACAGGCAATCGATTTATCTTTCAGTCAGACGGAAATATTTACGTAAAGATGTGATTTTTTCTTCTAAGTTATTATATACACGAAGTGAAACTTAGATGTGATTAATTTTCTTTTAACATGTAATTTCTTTTTTTCTTCTACTATATACATTACACGAAAATGGGGTACGATAGAACATTATCACCGACTTTCACAACCGAATACCGAATGGAACGAAGTCAGAAAGAACTCATCATGTGATTGCTCATAATCCAAGTGAGGCAGATCCAGGCCAGACACTTATCATACGATGTCCGAAGTTAGAAAGCGGAGTACTCTTAGTTCCAGATACTTTCGACCTGGTTTTTGATCTCGAAGTAATGGGAGATGAATATAACCGAGTAGTACAAAATGTTGCAAAAAATTTGGTGGAGCGTATGAAACTCACATTTGAGGGTCAGACACTTTTCGATTTGAATAAATATAACCTTATTGAATGTTATCGCGATCTATTCAAACATAAAAAGGAGAGAACGAACATGACACTGTACGGAATTCAGAACGAAAATCTAAGAAAATTAAGAAGCGGTTCGACCGATGGAGATCAAAACGTCGTGGGCGATAAGTTACTTTTCGACACATATAAAACAAAATATGCTATTCGTCTCACTCATCCCCTCGTGACAGGCCATGGAGTTGCATATCCAAAAGCGTTAGGGAGTCATATCGAATGGGAAATTACGTTGGCACCCGCCCCCCAATTACTTGTCAGTAATCAGGTTGTTACAACCAATTATAAATTAAAAAACATTCAAATGGAATACGAGACAATTTCTGACCTCGATCTCGCGAGGTCAACTGCTGGTTATTACAACGGTGGAAAAAGTTACCTTTACGAGCATATACATTATTTTAGAACAATCCCATTCAAAGAATCGGACACGGTTATCAATGAAAATATAAATGTACCACGACGTAGCATTAGAGGTATCGCTATACTCTTCACTAAAAATCAGAATCAGACAGAACTGAACAGTGAACTTTTCTTTAACCCATCCATTGAATCTGTGTCTGTATCAATCGAAGGCATTGCAAATAAAGTGTACGCTCAGAAGATGATACCAAGACAATTTTGGCGAGAGGTGCGACGGTATTTTGCTGAAGATAAAGATTGGTGTGAAATTGATATAGATGAGGTCGATTATTTGAAGAATAAATTCTGTCTGTTTATCGATCTGCGTAGTTTTAAAGATATTGAGTTTCATGGAAATGGTTTAAAAGTAATGAACACAAAGGACGGAATTCAACTTGAAATTCTGAAGAAAGACACCTCAATTAAGGTTGGCGATGACACTCGCGATGTCAATATATTTGCCCACATTTATGTTATCAGTGATGCCCTGGTCTCTATTGAAAATAGTAGATTAATGTCTTTACAATATTAACCATGACCCGTCGTCCGTCCTATCGGCCATGTTTCTGCCAGCCATTCGCCCGTGTCTGGATTGTATAACTGCACACGTTTGATATCATTTGGCGCCATCATGATTTTACTGCGCTTTTCACTACGGATTTCTCCAGCCTTTTCCGTACAAACTGTACAAACTGTGCCGGCTCCGGCTTCTTCCCAGTTTCAAACAGATCTTTATAATCTTCAAAGTTCAAATGTTTCTAACACAAACATCTTTCACCCTTTATTTTTTTCGTCTCGGAAGTGGGAGTTCGAAAAGCATACACTTTCGAGCGTATGCCGACAAAATCAAGAATAGGTTCACCATTCAACTCATCTTTAAATTTACCTATCACTTTTTTATTAATCTTCGGAAAGTTGGGGCCGGAGCTCATCCCACTAGTATCAATATAGACTTCTCACCATTCTTTTCAACATCTTCTCGGACTATATCATTGAAAGTTACGTCCGGTCCGGTATCGGTACACTGTAAACAAAACTGTCAGTATCCATGTAGGCTAATCGTATTCCAGGGAACTGGGCCCGAAAGTAATTGTAATGCGTCTCATACATAAGCAGCTTAGAAAGTTCCAGTACTGCGGCGCCGATGAAAACTGGTTTTACATATCTATGCTCATCCGTTTTCAGTTCCAGTAGGGCACTGTCGCAGGAATCGCCATCCTCTTCGGAAGTTATGAAAGTTATATGTTTCATCTTTGGATTATACTTCTGAATCTTTTTACGTCCACTATCCGTGCCGTTCCAGTCCGAAACAAATTTAAAGTCTCTGTACTTTCGAACATCTTCTATTGTCTTACCGAACATTGCATTATTCATCAGCTTATAGAAATTCTTTTCAAAATCTGTCCTCCCCTTTGCCCTCATTTTAGTGTTAAAGTCAATATATTTCGCGAGACATGGAGCTTCATCGAAAGCAAGCACCCGATAAATCTTTTTCAATCTCATTCCCATCCGAAGATAGAATTCCAGCAACTTGTAGTGTAAGACATAGGACTCTCTATCCATCACACTTGTAATCAGTCGACCGCCCTGCCTCGGAAATTCATAGTGATGCGGTGCTAATGGCAAATCGCTGTGTTCTTCATGTAATTCGGCTGGATATTCTAGATCTACTTCTAGAAAACTTGGTGGAAAGGTGGCGCCAGGTCCCCACGCTCCGCCAGCTCCACCGTCTCGGGCATACCATTCCTCCCACTCTTCCATCGTCATCCAATGAAGTCCGCCCGTAGGCATTGCCTGACTCATTGCCCAGCCGTAGAGATTGTTTGCATCGAGATATTTTATTTCGGTCACCGGTTCTCTGGATCGTAATTCGCGCCGGCGGGGCCAGCGTAAGCAGGATGATTTGTCTGTAAATAATGAATATTACACTGGCTGATACCGCCTCGAATCCCCCTCTGTACGAAATTCATCTGCTCAGCATCTTGAATGAGCCCAAACTTATTACCTGTGTAAAGTAACATAGCATCCCATGTCAAGCCGGGCGCTGACATATAGTGGGCTGGATCTAACTATATGCTTCTAAACATGTGTCACGGAAATTTTCGAATATATTTGCAAGAAGTAGAACGTCAGTCTCACAATAGAATTCCATATAATCACGAATCGTCTTACATCCAACTTCGTCCCATACTCTTAATGCATGTTCGTAATCAGACTCTGAAATCCCCTCTTCCGTCAATTCGCTATAAAATTCCCCCCTCTCCGGGAGCTCACTCTTCTAATCTGTCAACCGAGTCTAAATATTCGTAGGGGAAGAAACCTTTCGCCCTTTGAATGTCCGGGTATGAAAGTGGCGCCGCCGTCCACCCGTGGGTCTCCGGCACAGTTTTTGCCAACTTCGCCAATGACCCCATCATCAACTGAGCACTGTCCATAAACTTTATAGAAAATAAACGTCTCTTTATCTCCCTCTTCCCATCAACAACAATTGAGCCACTAAAAATAAATGTTTTCGAGAGACCCATAATCCACCATTGCTCGTCTTAGCTATTAAATTTGGCTCTTGTCCGGGACCATCATCTATTTCATGTAACTTTTTCAAAATAAAAGAACCATCGTATCCCTTGAGGTTGTGAAAGTAGATAGGAATGGTTCTCGACGGGCGACATCCCTCGCAATAAAAAGTCGCCCCTCCTTCACTACTCGGTATCCTGCCGGCTCTCCACATGCAATACAGACTGGATCACATCCGTCGCGCCGGTAATTAGAAGGATCCCTCATCGGTATTATTTTCCAATAATACGATTTAGAATAATACTCGGCCCGTTCTTTCATATCCTTTAGAAAGTCTGTAACACAGGAGAGACCTGTGAATGTTCTTTTACCATAAACAGTGGGTCGGCCCGGGCCTCGTTCCGAAGGTCCCCACCCCCGTTCCACCATAACATACGAAAGACAAATTGGAATGTGCCGGCCGGTCCCCTTCTCAATAATTGCCTCAGTATCTGCATAGACGACGTAGGGGGCGGGGACCTTCTTCCGATGTCCTTCGAATTGACACACTTCCTTAGGAAAAACTGGCTGGGCGTCGTCTGTTCCACAGTACACCTGATGTATTTCTAATTCTTCTGTTGACTTAAAACCTCTTTTACAAACCAGGCAAATACACTTCCTTCTGCGCTCATTCTTTCGATTAGTACGAGAATTACGAAGGCGATTTAACGCAGTAATTGGTATGAAGTGGCACCTTCGGGCTTCGCCAACTATCAGTAAGATATTTGCTATTTGATTCCTATCACCTTCGGAACGGGCTCCGCCTTCCGTTCCGTCAGGGGCTCCGCTACAGCTACTATATAACACATTTATGCCGGACGGATCGGGATCATTCTCGTAGATCTGAAATACTTGAAGTTTGACCCTGGATTTTGCTGCTCGAAGCGCCTGAATACAGTCATATCGGCGGGCGTGGGCGTGGGTATTCCCTCCCACAGTAGTCAGCCATAAATGGGGCGTACGTATTCCATTTTCTCCTTACCTGACCACATTTCTTTTCACGAAACTCGGGGTCGGCCAACTTTAAACTTGCTACGATGGCGTATGAAAACAGTTCTCGCTGCCCGAAGGTAGCACCAGATCGCTAACACAATGCTTATTTTTTAACCATCTGGGAAGTTGACTGCCAGCCCCGGGCAGCCCCGAGTAAAACTTCTACTAGAATTACTTCAAAATTAAGTATCTCCTCGAGAACGAGACCAGAACCCTCAACATTTTCAATTGTATCAAGCATACGATCGTAGCGATCTATTAATTGTTGCCCCACATCCAATCCCGATCCTCTTACATCTTTTGTGTATGTATCTTTTAATTTAACAGGCAATGTGACGATTTTGTGTATTACCAGTTTTCGGATCCGATAATTTGACTTCCATTTCAGTATAAACAGAGTACATCTTTCCCCCTTTGACCATACCTTCAATATCCACCAGCTCCCCGATATCCTTGACTCGCTTGACTTCAGGAAATTCTTTTCGTAAAACTGCTCCCTTGAATGCTGTATGTAATCGACGGGCCATAATAATCTTTATGATATATACTATCCTAAAAATTTTTTAAAATGAAAAAATAATTATTCTATGATAGGTCATCAAAATCCACTATAATATTTTTGGCAGCATTTATTTGTTTATATATCTCGCCTAATCTTTCTAAGTCGACTAGTTCTTCCACATCTTGAATTTCTGGTTTATTAGGCGCAGCACAAAATATTAATCTCTCAACAGTGAAAGAAAGAGCACGCTTACTTAAGCGCGGTTTAAATGCTAAGAATTCTATCTTACTACCTTTTCGGATATTACGAGGTACAATAGCAGGATTTTCTCGGACTGGTAGTAACGGACTCACTGTTTTAAAACCGCAGTCAATTTCTTGAACCATATCAATACATGTAGCGAAATCGTGAGCCCCTCTCCCTCTCCCTCTTTTAAACTGAAATTTAAAATACGCAACTGGCTGCGCCCCGCTCCCTCGCTTCTGATACACTTTAGATGGATTGTAAAATCTGCAGGTCGTTCCGATAGGATTCCCTTCGGTTCCGATAGTATTCTTGGAGTGAGCGGCCAGGCTTAGAGCATAACTTTTAGCAGTAGATGCATCGAAACTTTCACCTAGGGTACGGAATATTATTAAATCGGTAAACTTTTGAAGACTCGGTTGCCAACGGACACACACCCCATCGCATGTAGCAGGATCTCTAGAACCGTACTTAGGTCCGATGGGGAAAACCACTTCTAGCTCACTGTCTACGTATATGAAAGGATCTACCAATGATTCACCAAATATGAGTTTGCCGTCACTGATTTGAATATTCTCTTCTCCGGTTTCAAGTATTTTTATTGCAGTTGAAATAGAAAGGATTGTCATTGTCTTATCGTATATATCTTAATAAAAAATAATTTAAAAAATTTTTCTATGATATAGTATCCTAAAATGTCATACATATTCATAAATGGACCAACTGGAAGTGGTAAGAGTTACGATGCAGTAAATTTGGATCCGTATCACGTACCAGAATTTGACACTAGTTTTTCCAGCAACATTGCCGACTTTTATAATGGGCGCCACGTTTCGATTGCCGATTTTCAGAATCAGTTTATAGAACATACTCTTAGTTTACAATGTCAGGCTGGGAGGAGGAGGGAGGAAACCCCCCTCCCTTCAGAACAATACATTATTTGTGACTCTTCCATAATTCAACATCTGACTTTTTCTCGAATCCGGGGCGTGGCAACGGAAGAAAAAAAGATTGTTTCTAGAGCATTTGACCATTTACCCAGTTTCATTATCATATTCAAAGATATGCCTTGGGATTATTGCAGGCGGAATGTGTTGACTCGAGCCAGGTCGTACGAAATAGCCGCTTAGAAGAACTAGAAGAGATTCACAATAAGTTCAAACAGACTTTCTTAGAAATTTGCCACGACTACAGACTTCCATGTTTGGTAATTCGGAACGCTCTTACCCCCCTCGTTCTCAAGAATATACTTAATCCAACAATTGATACCGAGACAGTCGGACCAGTAGAATATCCACGAGCTTTTGACTTTGGAATTGCATGGGGCAGCTCACGCGATAGCGGCAGCCAGGGATTTTTAATAGACGGTTTCAAGGAGGAGGAACTTGAAAAAGCGTACTTCCCACCTGGTCAAGAACAACTAGAACAACCTCGAGTCTCACTAAAGAACCTACACAAACTTCTTAACGCTTGTGAATCTGTGTGTGCTTATAATGCTTCGTTTGACCTACGAGCACTTGACATTATGAAACCCTACGGTTCTGTAACACCGGACTTTGAAGTTACTTGTCTATGGCTTATGTCAGTTGTGTACATTATACTTCAACCAGAACTTATCGATAAAGCTGAACAAGGGGGACTCGAAAGAACGGACTGTGGTAACATGAGAAGTCGTTTTGAAGATCTTGCAAACTTAATATGTGCCTCCGGAGGAACTGAGGGGGTACCACCTCATCCACATACGGCCAGACGAGATGCAGTAATGAACATTACTTACGACAGTACATGATAAATACTTGGCCAGGTGGGGGGTGGAAGTGGGGTGGTAAACTGACACTTTCGGCTTTCAAGAAATTAAGACTTTTTCCATGGTACTTATTGAATAACTTTCGTAAATACTTACGTTAGTACTTACGTAGTACTTGACAAGTACCATGGACAGGAACTTACGAAGTACTTACGTAGTACCAGCACAGGAACTTACGAAGTACTTACGTAGTACTAATAACATTTTCCTCCGGCTCCCAACTATTGAAACTTTCTGGATAACCTTTCCATTTTATCAGATAATATTTCTTTCCTCTAATTTTTTTCGTCTTCAAAATTCGTTCTACTCTGTACAGCTCGTCCGAAAGGGCGCTCTGAAGTTCATCAGAATAGAAAGTGCCGAGTATTTCCTCTCCATTCAGATCTTTTATTTTGTAAACTGGTGGAGTTCCCAAGCCAGCTGCGTACACAACTTTTGAAACTACGAAAATCTCCTCTGTCCAATTTGGCAAATATCCTTTCTTAAAAGTGGTCTTGTATTTTGTAATTCGGACACGTTCTCCCGGCTTGAATTCAGGGTTGGCTCCCCGGCTGCCAACTCAGGACCGAATAGTGTATAAAATGCCTGCCAATCGTTCTCCTCTGTTACGTCCCTGGGTTTCATTTTGATACTTCCGTGTACGGTGTTATTGTAATTCTCAAGAAGTTGTGGTAGAATAGAAAGCCATTCTCGTGTCTGTTTATATGTAAAGTATTTCCACATCATCGTCTTGAGGGTTCGATTAAAACGTTCAACAACGCTAGCTTTTTTATCACTGTAGGTGTGAAACCAATGAATGCCTGACTCCTGGAGCCACCCTGCATTTTTCGGTTTGTAAATTCCCGTCCCTCATCTGTCTGAAGTTTGTCGGGTCTTCTCCAGATTTCTTAATCACATCTTGTAGTGCCTTCAGAGTGTCATCGGCCGTTTTTGACTGTATTGGCCTAGCCCAGGCATATTTACTGAGTACATCGATTACTGTTAGCATGTATCGAATGTTATGATTCTCTTTTGCGAATGCTGCAGGGAATTCCACAAGGTCTGCTTGCCACTGTGAGTCTATCGATGTTACAAAAACGTGTCGGCCGCCCGAACCACCCCCATGAGAACGAGGTACCGGTTTATGTAGATTATAAGTTAGCTGAGTTTTTAACCAGTCCTTCACCTCTTTCTTAGTGACGTGGAGTCCACTGGCCCGTGCTGCGTCATACAATTTTTGTACACCTCCAAAACCAGTTTTCGGGTTGTAATATAATTCTCTAAGAGTACCTTCAGCTTCCATAATTGTTATATTATACGAATAATTTTATGTCGTACGGTTGCCGTAAACGAAATACTAGTTTACTGAATGGTCTACTTTTCAATTGCTTGATTAGGCCCACGGCTTCCTGTTCTGACACCTCCATTCCATATTCTTTTATATAGTTTTGTTGTCTATCTTGTTCGGTGTGTAAAATAGTACTAACATCTGTATGTTTTCCCTGAATGGTTTACTAATACTAGTATATTGTTGAGTCAGAACCCAGACAGATAATCCGTCGTGCCTTGCGCTGAAACCAAGTTGGACTAAAACGTTACTGCGCTTCTTCATATCTTTGGACGAGGCGCAGTCATCGAGGATTATTAAAGTGTTCGTGCCGGCCCATTCTTTATGCACGTAGGTTAATGTATCATCCACTGCATCGAGTCCGACTGGAAATATAAACACATTATCATCGGTGAAAATGAATCTTCTATTATACGCTTTATTATTCATGAATGTTGGGCAAATGAATATCACATATTCGAATTTCCTTAAGTACGGACCGGTGAGGAGGTCCAACATAAATTCTGTTTTGCCAGAATATGTCGGTCCAGTTATAATCATGTTGAATGGTGGGGTTACGTATATTGACATTTCCTCTGGATCTATATACTGTAAATTAATGAATCTCTTCTAGTTCTTTTAAGTTACTGGTTCGAGTTAGATGAAACCCAGTCACATCAACAGCATCTGAATGAACTATATAGTTAGTGACTTTATTCCAGTACCTACAATAGTAATGAATATTGCTAAAGATAACAAACCAATTTTACCATATTCGTGAATAGGGTCTGCAGATGCTGCCGTTCCGGGGAGGGGAGGGGAGGCCCCGAGTCGTGTCATTGTGAGGTGACTCTCCGGGCTCGTCTTGCCACTTCACAGGATCTCCCCCCTCCTCCCCTCCTCCTTCCATCTCGTGTACAGCACTTTCTCGAACTTCCGTGTTTATATCACCGTTCACCCCGAAGGACATAGATTCTGTTGCGTATTGCAATTCATTATTATAACCCGAGATTGCCGGGCCCGAAAGAATGACCATCTCAGACGGTAATAGAAGTAAATTGGGTGAGACTGCCATATCAAGTTTGACACCAGTATTCATTATTGTGTCTTGATATCGCCTATAACTAATTACTTTGTCTGTATTACGAATTTCATCTTCGAGGAGAACGCCGAATTCTTTTCTTACTTGCTCTGCGCTGCCAGTATCACCTACTATGGTACTGCGAATATTTGCTTGTGCGCCGAGTATGCAATATACGTAGGCTTCAAGGCTTTCATTGAGGCGAGCGAGACCGGCCTTTGTTAGTCCCGAGTCTCCCTTCAGAGGAATGAAACTATTATATTGTCCCTCCGATCCATCATTTCGGAAGAAATAGTAGTGCGGTCGGTCTTTGTCGGACAGTACATGTTTTTTCTTTCCAAAAATGGTATGTGTATAGAAAACGCCTCCGTCGGAGGAGAGGAAAAAGTCCCGACCGTTGTATATCGCTTTTGGCTGTCGAACGGGACCACGATTAGTGTAATATTCATAACCATAACCAAGACCTTTATTTTGACCTTTTCGATAACGAAAGTCGGACTTCGTTGGACTTATATTTCCAAATTCTGTACATAGAAGTTCATATTGGACGAGATTGTACGGATTGTCGCCCGCTTTGAAGGTGGGGGTATCGTCTGGAAGTGCAACGCCCATTTCGTGAAGGATCCGACGTATTGTAAAGTATACATGGAAACGGCAGAATGATCGTATTTGCGGCGGAAATTTCTTATCGAAGAGATGGGCGAATGATATACCACAACCAGTAGTGCTGCACCATACGGCGAAATTTAATTGCTGGTCCCAGTATTTCATGTTTGGACCGCTCAGCCAGACATTACTTTCTTTTGCTGTTCTATGAGTGATTACGTTATCTTTAAATATATCCCGTGGATGAAAAGTAAATTTATCTGTCGGCGTTACATATATTTCTAAGTCCATGAGAATAGGTTTTATTCCCCCGTCCGGTTTGGAAGGAATATCAGAATGCTGTACTGTCGGTACGCTCGTCTTATTCAATTGAAAAGCAACTGGGAATAAGTCTGTACTCATTATTCGTGTTTCTATATACATATAGATTTAAATGGAGGAGAATTTTCCCGAAATCCCTGTCGGAATCCCTGTCGGTACGGTTCTGTTAGGGGTACTAACATTCCAGACTATGTTAATACTTTATTTCGGATTCAGGTTTAAACGAATTTTTTATTTTTTACTAAGAATAGATAACATACTGCAAACAATGGAGAATTTAATAAAGTCATCGGCAGCGGCAAATATGGCAGCGCATTCCGAAGGGGCTTCGGCACCTTCGGCGCCTTCGGACAATAATCAATCCATAATAGAGACAAAACGTGAAAAAATACTCTGTGTCATCGCAAGTGGTCAAAGCAAGTTATTTTTGGTAAGGAGATTACAGTTGCTGACGTAGAAAAATGGAAAGATGAAACGGTGGTTAAAGCCTTCAAAATGTACGAAGCGAAATACAGTTCTCTTATAAGTGATACCATCACTCAAAGTTTCATAGATCTAGGAGCCCGTGCAATAAGTCAGGTAGTTCCAATCGATGATCGAGATAACTATGCCACTGATCTTAAAAAGGATTTTATTCTAAACAGTGAAATAAAACGATTATCAGGACGGATAGCGTACACGTGGGGGCCCCTGATTGCTCTAATTTCCACCGGTTTAATTACGGGTAAACATTTAAATTTTAAAAAAATCGGTTTTAATATAGTACCTGAAATAAATGGATTCAACTTCGCCGACTCAGCAAACGGCTCCGCCAGGGACTCCGTCAGAAGCCCCGCCGACGGGGCCCACACCGCAAACGGAAACGACTCCGACACAGCGCAACATAGAGAAGTGTCGTTACCGCCGAAGCATCCAGGGAGAGTTGCTTCAGGGAAGCGGATTAGCGGAATGGAACAGGCAAAACAAGGAGAAGAAACTAAAAGCAATGGAGGGGGAGGGAGGGGGGGGAGCGATGCGGTAGCAGACCTACCGCCTACAATGAAAGAACAGTGTGATAATAATTCACGCTGGTATAATAAATGTTATCTTGTTTTAGGAATTGTGGGAGTTTCATTGACTGCATTAGGGCTATATTGGGGGCGTGCTCGACATTATTGTTCCGTCCGGAAAGATCCTCCACAGAAAGCGAAAAAAACAGAGCACGTAGCAGCTCCATCCGGAACAGTTCCACAGGGGTTCCGAGGGAGGGGAGGGGGAGGGGGTGTTCCAGCTCCTCTACATTGTATGAGATGGATTAACTCCCCATATTTTTATTTTTATTTTTTATTTTATATACTAGTCAGCAATCATGGATATTAAAACAGTTGTAAACACAATGTACGATGGTATTGTAATCGCAGGACTTGCGATGGGTATCTTATGATCTCCAGCAAATTTCTGAAAATAGAGGTTGGCGATCCAAGTCGTCCAAATTTGACTCGATTGGCAAAATTAGGCGGTGCGACTGCTGCCGCGGTAGCAACCAAAGATCTCCTTGAACAGAAAAATATTATTCCTGCAGAACCTTATACTTCGTAATGGGCACCTTCGGAATAATAATAATATTCATCGAACACTTATACTTAGTAATATATACAACGTACAACAATGATCATTTGGATTGAAAGCCAAAACAGGTGAACCTGTACTGTTAATTTTTACCCTTGTATTGACACGACACAGTTTACGAAGATAAGACTGCTAGAGTGCGGACTATATAATTCATGGCATAACATAACATCGACGAATAATGTAATAAAATATCAAGAAGGTGACCAACCGAAGAAGACTAAATCAATACGTCCAGGTAACTACAATATCGATACGTTAAACAAAGCAATCGGGTTGAAGCAAAAAATTAATTTTGAAAAACATCTGCCGACAAACCATTTTTATCTAACTTTGGCTAAAGATATTAAAGTCTATTTCAATGCCACAGGTAGCTTCGCCAACGTCGTTGGTTTTTCAGATAAACCTGAGGATAACCCCGTAACAAAAAGTACTATGAGTCCGAAGAAAGTGGATTTCTTAACAGTCACTAAATATATAGTTCATTCAGATGTAGTCGATGTTACTGGAAATTATGTTTCATTTGTTCATTTGGTTCGGGTGCCTCCGGAGGATACATACAGGGGAAAGTATCGAACTGTTTACAAATACTTCCCATCCGGGATACGAGAGAAATAAGTGAAAAGGTTACTTACGATTTTAAAAACGGAGCAATTTCTATGCCATTGAGAAAAGGGGGAGATTACATGAATTCAATGCGTATCTGGATAACAGATCAGGATGGGAAACATGATCGATTTCAATAACTGGCCAATTAGCTTTTGTATTGAATTATTGTAGTCCCGAAGCGGGGCCGGTGTAACCCTATCGGAAGATAAACCATCCCACGACCAATCCTCCAGCAATATAGATCATCTCATATTTCTTTTGCTCAGGACTGGGTTGATAATAATCTGAGAATTGAACTGCCCCTTCGGAACGGCTTTGCACCGCTTCTGCTTCTTCCAGGATTTCTGCATCTGTATCTCTTAATTCTGCCGCAGCATGCGCGTCCTTTGCTTGATTTTCTCTTTCCCAGTCAGCCTGTAGTAATCTTTTTTCTGACCAGACGTTGCGATCATGTTCAAATTTTCTAATGCTTTATCATGTCGGACTTTCTCTTCAATAAGAGCATCACCATTACCAGAAAGCTTTTGTCCGATAATATTTCCTCCTGTGAATGCCGTTGCATTTAATACAGCACCGAGAACTGTCATTCCTATAGCTGAAGCCATGACTGTGTATTGTATATTACAAGGTATTATTTTAATTTTCACTGTATATAGGTCCCTACGGAGTATGTCTGATCCAAGTGGCTTCGGTCTAGGTACAATTCGTATGCAAAATCTTGAGCTTGAAGATCTGAGTGATGTTAAAGTTAACAATAATACTAAGATGGCTGCTAATCATAATAAGGATTACGTCCTTCGTTATAAAGACCGCGAAAAATATTTCGTTTTAGCCAATGCCGCGGCGCCACCCCACGAACATGCTGTAGAATTTTCCGAACTTAAAGACATTGATGAAACTGTAATTGACGCCACAAAGGCTTCGAATGATTCTACTCCTTTTGCTCTGACATGGGATTCGGCTAGTCAGAAATTCATGCCTTATAATGTGCCGCGTAACATCTTAGATATATTGGATAGTGAAATTGCAGGAGGTGTTGCTGAACCACCAGGAACTCCGAATGTTATTTATTTCGATAGCAATGTTAACAAGTACAAGTTGTTAGATTTTCGTAGTTGGCTTACTCCTACGAATCATACATTGCACTTCTTGGTATACCAATTCATCTTAAAATTAGTCCTCTTAATACAATAATGAAGGCAGATAATACACTAAGAAGGTGGATAAACGAGGGGGAGAATTATTGCTCGTATACAGCTAGCGGAGTTCCAGTTAGATTATTTTGGGACACAACTTTAAAGAAACTGGGTCTTAAAAGTGTCGGTGATGAGGCAGCTGTTCTCACTTTACAGACTGTAAATCAACAGATGACTGATAATATGAAAATACTTCAACATGGTACAGTTCTCATTAGATGTGTAAAGTTAGCTACTGGAGATGAATTTGACGATTTGGTTGGATATTATGCTATGAAAACAGATAACAGAACAACTTGTGATATTATCATAAGTATTGATAAAGATCGGGGAGGGGAAATGAGTATTGAATGTTTTGTTGGTGGGAATAGAATAGAGAACGACTTAGGAACTACATTTGTACGTAGAGATAAAAGAGTGAACACTTTAGATATCAGTACCATTCATCTGAAACGTCTCATATTATTTGAAGTAATGGTCTTCCGTCACATTTTAAGTTCAGAGGAAATTACTAAAATTTTATCTATCAGGTGAACAAGTTCGTACCGATAGGAACTTCGTGTTCAACATCAGCTAGACTCCGCGACCGGCCGGCCGGACTGACAACGGGGTCCTTTATATAGGCTAGTTTGATGGTGATGACTCACACGGAATTCCCGTACACCTTCGGAACGTGTATAAACATGCTCAGCAGGGAATTTCCCTGCTTAGTTCAGGACAATGCACTGCTGCGCGTGAGTGAGTTCGTATATAGGTCAGGGTTATACTTTAGTTACATGGATGGTTAATTTTTCCTTCGCTTCATGTAGATAAATGAATAAAATGGGGTGTAAAATTCTTATTAATCCCAGTTGTCCACGTTTACTTTACTACTGATAACACATACGCCAAAAAGCCCATCAAATGGATCACAAATTTAAATTTAACATTTTTTTACAAATAAAGATCCAAGGGCGTCTCGCCCTAGTGTATCCTGATAATATCGCAAGACACATTCAAACAAAACACTCAATACGACATGTGCGCTCCACACAATGATAATCCCGCCAATAGTTCCCCCCCCCCGAAAAAAGAACCCCAAAACACAATATTGGGGACCGCACTGACTTTTTCGTTAGTTTTCCAGCGATGCACGGTCAAGGGCCCAGTGGCCGGACATTAGATATGTCCATGTGAGATATGGCCGGACACTGGGCCCGGGGCCCTTGACCGTGCATCGCTGGAAAACTAACGGTTTGTGGCGTCACAAGAGCAGATTTTTATTTTGCAGTCTATGAGCGATTGAATTATTTGGGTACGTATAGAGCGGAATCGAATTGATTTCGGCCGAAAATAGTCAGAAAAGTAGTTCGAGTGCGGTTCCAATTTGGACCGCATGTCGCTGGTTTTGTTCATGGACCTAAGCAGCGCTGTGATGGGAGGAACCACAGTCACTCGTGAGCTATTCAGCTCTGGGACTATTTGCCCCATAGACGTGTGTACATATAAGCGGGTTTTTCTCAAGCATATGTACACACTATGGGGCGCATAGTCCAAGAGCGGAATAGATTACAAGGGACTGTGGGGAACGCTGGGAACAAAGAGCGTCGTAGTACGCAGGGGGCACACAGTCCATGTAGCCGACAATGAAACGCAGGGCTCTGGGGCATGTGATCAAGTGAGAGGTCATCTTGTTTCTGAGCTCAGAGGATTTGTCTGAGAGCTGCTAAAGCCAATTTTAATTTACTGCAGTCTCGCAAAGACCGCAGTAGAACAAGCTCTCCCTCGTTGACGGCCGGTGTTTCAAGGGGAATTGCAGTGCGCTCGTGCAAGAGTTGACGAAGCCTAGGATACTGAACTAAAATGACAGCCCAAACTGTCATCTCTGAGCTCACCACGAAAGCAGGTTGTTCCTGCGTGCAGACGTTGTACTGGTAGCCATAACAGTTGCGATTACGATCACCGTCTTGGTCAAGATGTCCAGTCACTACGTCAAATGAACGAACACAAGCGAGTGCTCAAAGATTTCGGCGGCCCTCAGGCGCATTGGTTCTTGGTCACGTGAACTTGGTAAGCCCTATACATCATGTCTATCAGTATACAGAATAACACCCGGGGCAAAGGTCGACGTCTCAGACATATTGACCCTGTCTCTGAGGCCTACGTTTTGAATGTATATGCCTGTATATGTGGATTCCGGAGAGTAAGGAGCTGGTCAGTCTCTTCAGCCGGGGGTGGGGTCGCCCCTCCATTCAAACTTTCGAAAACAGGGTGAACCTGAGCCTCAGGTAAATAAAATAATATATATATATATAGAGAGAGAGAGGAGAGAGAGAGAGAGCCTAAGGTAAATAAAATAATATATATATATATATATATATATATATATATATATATATATATATATATATATATATATATATATATATATATATATATATATATTATTGCCTGAATACATGGGTTTATGTGCCCGAGAGCAGGTGACAATGTGCCCGACGCCAGGAGGGCAAATTGTCTCCTGCTGCGAGGGCACATAAACCCATGTATTCAGGCAATAATATTTTTATTACATGCCTCTTCACAGTTAATGCTATATGACATTTAGTTACATGCAGGGCATTTTCAAACAATTTACCATTATCGACCAGCATCAAACAGATTTTAACGAAAGTCAAAATAGCAGTGCGCGCATGGATTATTTTACATTTAGCGTTAGTAAGTATATACTTTGATGTCGAGAACGTCGAAGGGCTTCACCAGACCGGGTAACCATGGAAACCGGTCAGTACATCGTTCACCAGCCCGCCAACTCCCCGGACATTCTGTTCAAATCAATGTACTGATTTGCATTCACATTGAGGCATGTAATAAATATTATATTCATGTATATTATACACATTCTGTCCTTCTGTCTTTGTAAAATTGTTGACATGTCATTGGTAGTACAGGAATTTCAAATGTTCAATTTAAAGAGTAAATACAGTATTTTGAATGAGCTGTGAATGTATTTCAAACTTTCTATACATAACCAGATGTTCCTTTCGTTCACATTCTTTTTCTTGATTGGGTTAACGAAAGTGACGAAATATTTGCATAACCCATTTTACTGATTGTCTGGAAAGAACGAGCTATTGTCGTTCCTCAAAATGTTGGCGCCTCGCTCTTATTATATATTCACCATGTAATAACTCCCGTCTTTGAAATACAAGGAATAACAGTGAACGCAGATTGAACAGAGTTCATTCACCGTGACCTCCATTCAACTCGTGTCATGAAAGTACAGTGGACCCTCGCTAAGTTGCGCCTCAATAAGTCGCGGTTTCGGCTAAGTCGCGGTTTACGTTATGGCTCCCATTGTTTTCTTTGCATAATTTACGAACTTCAACGTGTTGCGGTGTGTAAAAGCATGAAAGTGGTCTCACAAATCCGTACGTCAATCATACAAATTGTCACTATCTACACCATAATATGGTGTCGCGACCCCCCTTCAAGCATTGTGTAATTCGTGTAGCGCGTCAAACGAAGTGTCAACGTGTTTCGGTTAGTCTCAGTGTCTCATGAACCCGTGGTCAGTTTATAAAGACGGCGGAATTACATCATGGTGAATATATAATGAGAGCGAGGCGCCAGCATTTTGATTAACAACAGCTCGCCCTTCCATGCAGACAAAATGAATATGCAAATCTTTCGTCACTTTCGTTCAGCCAATCAAGAAAAAGAATGTGAACGAAAGGAGCGAAAACTCTTTCGTCGTTTTCGTTCATCCAATCAGAACAAAGGATTGCATACGAAAAGAACGAACGTTGCAGCGTCTAGCCAATCACAGGGCGTGTATCGTTCCTTTCGTTTCGTTTCGTCCATGCATTTAGCAAGTTCGCTAATAGAACGATTTCATCATCGAATGACGCATTGATATATTTAAACTACTGTTATGCGGTTTATCAATATTTTTATGCAAAATTTTCCAAAAGCTGGATTTTCTGTGCAAAAACATGAAATTTCAAGACTTTTACATCCAAAAGTTTTCAAGTTGAAAATAGTTCCGGTCCACTTTCAGTCCAGTGATGACTATGCGGCCCGCGACGTCATCGACGAGTTACCATTGAATCCTATGGAGCGCGCGACGTTCGATATACGAGGCATGTAATAAATGTATAAAACAGACATCAAGACAGGAATCGATAAATTGCCAATACGAGAATTTTTGCCTATACATCGCATGCTATCTCAAAAAGCTGAACACTGGACACTGCAATGTACCTTTGACCCTTTCGCCATCATGGTGGACCTACCTCTACAGAGGAAAATTGATGAATTGCGAATGATGATGAAATTCGTGGCTGGTATGATGAATTTTATGCAATTATGAACCCAAAACATGGTGACTGCTATCACCAAAGTCAATCACAGTGTGACCCCCCCCCCTCCCCATGGATCCATCACCTCCCCAGGCTGAAGACACTGACCGGTTCCTAACGTGCAATGGCCACTTTAGGATTCGGAGTCCGGCAACGATCTGGTTTAAATTTTGAGGGCAATTCTGCTTTGCAAAAACGTGTGTGTTTTTGTGTGTGCGTGTGTACATAGATACAGATATATAGATAGATATATAGATAGATAGATAGATAGATAGATAGATAGACATTAGCACAAATTACTATGACTTCAATTACAAAGATATGTATACTTGGGTATATATAATAATAATAATAATAATAATAATAATAATAATGTTTATTTCGTACTTTGGCCTCCAGCCTATGGTACAGTAACAGATAAAGAATACGTATACATCACCTCAGGAATTAGTCCAGTCAAAATAGGGTTAGACCCACCACAAATTGCAACAGAATTTTTTTCTTCAGAATGCATTTTAGTGAGGTACCCAGAACAACATATTAAAAGTTTACTCGAATCCACCTTGGGGAAATATGTCTAATTTGCATAAATCAAATATGGCGGCCAACCATCTGACAAAATAACATAATTGGCTATATAACACATATTAAACAAGCTATTTCAGTGATTTCAAAGTCTGACACTAGTTATTAGGCTCAGGGAATCATTTTGGAGGTATAATGTTTCATATAGGCACTTCATTAATTTGCATAATTCAAATATGGCGGCCAACATTCCTACAAAAGACATTTTCGGTCATATACCACGTATTAAACAAGCTATTTCAGTGATTTTCAAGTTAAAAGTATATTTCTTAGGCATGGACAAATGATTTTCGAGATGCAATGATTTGCATAGGTAATTTGTTAATTTGCATAAATCCAATATGGTGGCCAACATTCCTATAAAGACATTGTCGGTCATATACCACGCATTAAACAAGCTATTCCAGTGATTTTAAACTTTTAATATTTTTTGAGTATGAAGAAACACTTTTAGTGGTTCAATTTTTACAAAGAACCTTTGATAATTTGCATAAATTAAATATGACTGCTATATTAATGCCCCATGGCTTAATAGCTTCTAAATAAGGTTTGGTATAGTGTTTAGCACTAGGAAACTATCAAGAAGAAACTGTTAAGTCCTTCGACATTCATTTTTAGCTCATATTTGGTATTGATATAAATACCAAAAAGAGCTTATATGGTGAGTCTATGGCGTCTGCATGTCTGTATGTCTGTATGTAGGTATGTATATGCGGATGTATGTCCGTCACACGCAAAGGCTCCCATACCGCCAAAGCTACCATCTCAGTATTTGGTGTATAGGTAGATGCAGGGTTGAGATGTTACGTTGTTTCAGTGTCAAAAATATGCAAATGAGGTCAGAAAAAGGGAAAATCCTGCAAATGTGCAGGAGTGGTGGCAATAACTGAAACAGCACACACATCTGAGTAAGAGGTTTTTGACCTTTAACCTATTTTTATGCAGGGTACCTATTATGTGCGAGAGTGGTGGCAGTAACTGAAACAGCTTATTATTCATTTCCTGTGATTGTTTATGAACTGTGACATATTAACAGACCTGCTCAAACCATGGATGTCTATTTTTGTACATCCATGGTTGAAACATTCTCTGCTATGCATGTTGCTAAAGTTGACCTCCAGTACCTAAAGTTTAGGACGTTATTTACTTTTGTCATTCTTGTTTTTCTGGTTGTTTTTCTGGTTGTGCAAAATGATTGTCATAACATCAACGTAGAATTTCCTGCACTGAACAGATAGAAACAACACTTATTGTTGATCTTTGGTATGTACCAATTCTGATCAAATGTGAGCGACACCGTATAATTGCGGTATTTTTAAAATTTTAATTTATCTATATATGACGACTGTTAATGATTTTAGTCTTCTTAATAATATATTCTCTTTCTGAGTATAACATTTGATTCATCTGTACGGCATTTTCGTAATTTGTATTGGTGTTTAACACTGTACAGTGTCAAAACATGTAATCTGTAATGTTTACTGTTAAAAAAAGACGTGTTCAAAATCTTTAGTTTTTAATTTAGACTGAACCCCCTTCTTATGGATGGGTGCATCTTTATAAGATCCCCTAGATGACAGGCAAGAAGTCATCACACATAACAGCAAAAATACAATAAACACAACAAAGCTAAAAAACAGAAAAAATGATATGACCAAAATAAAAATGCCATAATACACACAAATTGAAACTTAGCACTATTGCAAACAATGTCAGATTCATAAAAACTTTATGGACACACAGACTCAAAAAATCTGAAAACTGCATGCTTTAGCAAAGGCTTACAATTAATCCAAAAACAGAATCCAACTATTACACAATACAAACAAGTACATCTTGAGTCATTTTTCCAAGTGTCATTTTTCCAGATGTACATGCTTGTATCGTGTAACAGTTGGATTCTGTTGGGCTGATGAGTTGTTTGAATTCATTTTAAGCCTTTCCTAAGCATGCAATTTTCAATTTTTTGTGAGTTTATGTGTTGATCAAGTTTTTAAGAGTCTGACATTTTTTGCATCAGAATTTTATTGCAAAACAAAATAGTTGTTTTGTTATATAGCATTTAAAAAACAATGTGAAAATTTCAGAAAATTTGACCCAGCCAGACTAGAGTTATATTCTTTGCAAATCTTGAAATTCGGATAAAAGGGAAGCAGAAAATCGAGTGGTTTGCATAAATTTGCATAAATTACCCCTTCTATATAATGCAACTTACGACTGCTTGCCAAGCTAAAAGATGAGCCTAACCAATTTTTGATCTTGGGTTAACAAATTAATCAAATTGGATGAATATTTGCAAAAAAATTATTTTGAGCAAAATACGCTACATTGGGTGCAGTGCCTTCTTAACAGTTTTTTCTTGATATTCCGGTTGCTAAAATCTCTACAGAACCTTATTTATATAAGAAGCTATTTGGTCATTAATTTGGCAGCCATATTTAATTTCTGAAACTTATCAAAGTGTCTTTTAAAAACATTGAACCGCAAAAGGTGTTTCTTCATGCTCAAGAAATATATTTAAACTTCAAAATGGCTGAAATAGATTGTTCAATACATGATATATGACAGAAAATGTCTTTTGTAGGTATATTGGCCGCCCTATTGGATTTATGCAAATTAACGAAGTGCCAAGGCAAATCATTGCACCTCAAAAATCGTTTGTCCATGCCAAAGAAATATACTTTTAACTTTGAAATCACAGAAATAGCTTGTTTAACCCTTTGACTGCTGTTATTATTTACACAAAAAGTTTAATGCAATATTTACCAATTCTGTGAACTTTTCTGTACGTTTTTTCATAATTTTTGACCAAATGGATATCATTTTCCAGGAGCCACATTTTTTTTTCAAAATTTTGGCAAAAGCAGAAAAATTGACTGTGATACATTTTATATAGTTGACAATAATAGACTTTAGCGCCAAAAGGGTTAATACGTGGTATATGACAGAAAATGTCTTTCGTATGTATGTTGGTAACCCTATTGGATTTATGCAAATTAACGAAATACCTAAGTATGCAAATCATTGCATCTCGAAAATTGTTTGTCCATGCCAAAGAAATATACTTTTAACTTTGAAATCACAGAAATGGCTTGCTTAACCCTTTGACTGCTGTAATTCTTTACACAAAAAATTTTATGCAATATTTTACCAATTTCTGCGAACTTTTCTGTAGGTTTTTTTCATAATTTTTGACCAAATGGATACCATTTTTCATCAGCTACATTTTTTTATCAAAATTTTGGCAAACAGCAGAAAAAATGACTGTGGTACATTTTATAAAGCTGACAAATATAGACCTTGGCGCCCAAAGCGTTAATACGTGGTATATGACAGAAAATGTCTTTTGTAGGTATGTTGGCCACCATATTGGATTTATGCAAATTAACAAATTACCTATGCAAATCATTGCATCTCGAAAATCATTTGTCCATGCCTAAGAAATATACTTTTAACTTTAAAATCACTGAAATAGCTTGTTTAGTACGTGGTATATGACCGAAAATGTCTTTTGTAGGAATGTTGGCCGCCATATTGGAATTATGCAAATTAACGAGGTGCCTATATGAAACATTATACCTCCAAAATGATTCCCTGAGCCTAATAACTAGTGTCAGACTTTGAAATCACTAAAATAGCTTGTTTAATATGTGATATATGGCCAATTATGCTATTTTGTCGGATGGCTGGCAGCCATATTTGATTTATGCAAATTAGACATATTTCCCCAAGGTGGATTCGAGTAAACTTTTAATATGTTGTTCTGGGTACCTAACTAAAATGCATTCTGATTTGTGGTGGGTTAGGTGCCAAAATCTCGTAGATTGACTGGACTAAATATATAATCCCGGTCTCACTAAGACGAAATGTGTGTAAATGGCCTGTGAATCAAAAACCAATTTCTCATTTCCAGTTTTATGGTGGAGATGAAGGATTTGACCAGCAAGCAGCGGCTAGCACCAAGTACAACTATGCCTTCAAGTACTGGATTGGAGCGTTTACCTGTGCCGTGACTGTATCACACCCTGATAGTGTCAAAGTGTTGTTAGCAACCTCAGGCGAGTGTATGAAGAACGCAAGAAAGATCCAAGGGGTGGAAAATAATGTGTTCATGTTGACTTCGTGACGTTACTTCAAAAGTACTATAGACTATTAGTAGGCCCTATTAGTCAATGGCGTTTGTCTACTGTTTCTGCGGGGATCAGTAACTGAACATGGGATCTCAATCCATTGAGCGCCAAAGTCAATTTTTGTAGCCTTGATAAAATTTACTCCAGTCAATGGTCTCAGATATTTGCCAAAATTTTGATAAAAAAATCGTAGCTTACGAAATGTGATTTCCATTTGTTCCAAAATTATAAAACCAGAAAAAATCATAAAAATAGGTAAAATGCTGCCCAAAAATTTGGTGGGAAAATTACAGCACTCAAGGAATTCATTAGTTGTTCACACCTTGTCTTTGTATGGACCGTGTTATCAATCCGTGATAGTTGGTAGCTGAGTAGTAACAAAACATAATGAACACGTAATATTACAATGTCCGAACTCGTCTTTCAGTCAGTAAGACAAGTTTTGTTTCGATTTTACTCTTCCCGCAGAACCAAAAGCCGACTTTATCTACGACACACTACGTCCATGGCTTGGCGATGGCTTGTTGCTAAGTAACGGAAAGAAGTGGGCAAGAAACAGAAGGTTGTTAACGCCAGGCTTCCACTTTGATATCCCGAAACCTTACGTCAGTGTTTTCAGTGAGTCCACAAAAATCATGCTTGTAAGTAATTCTGAAAAACATGCCAAACAATGGACATTTATCATTCTGTAAAATAATATTTCTGTATGGAAACACGATCAATTGTCAGAATCAGTGTTAAATGACTTGAGATTTAAGACGAGAAAGATAATGATGTCGTCATTGACGATCAGGGCGACAAAGACGAAAAAGACGACGACAAAGATGATGATGATGGTGGTGGTGGTGGTGGTGGTGGTGGTAGTGGACTCGTTTGTAGAACAGTTACCTACAATTTTATTGGAAAACATCTTTATTTGGTAAAAATTACTTTATTATTCAGTAATATTATATAGGGTTCAGCCCTTGGTGTCGCGCCACGGGTAAAATTTAGAAATATTATTTGTATTGATTCATGATAAAATAGAATGAATGGTTACTTTTGCGCGACAAGTATGCCAAGTTTACCCACGGATGAAACAGTTAACGTAGACGATGTCAGACCCTGCAGGTATAGATTTTCTATAATGTGTAAAAATGTTAGACAAAATTGGCAATTTTCACCATGATAACAACCTATTGTGTTTAACAAGGGACATATTGTGCCATCATTATCATTGCAATTGTAACTGCACTGCCAACTTCCACTTGCAAGCTGAAGACTATAGCGTTCCGTCTAAAAACTGCCAATTTCGCATTTAGTTATTGGCACGGGGGGGGGGGGGCTTTCTAAAATTCAATCCCAGCATTCTATGCGTATGCCCTCGTTCATATGCACGATAGTTTTCTCTCTTTTTTCTATTTTTTAGGCGTGATAGTAACGATATTTTGTATCAGCGACAGGGAGGATAATAATACTTAGGCTACTGGCTAATAAAATAGATACATTTTATTAATGGATTCTTATAAAATAATACTTTGCACGTTTCTTATTTGTATATTTCCGAGCACTCAAAATAAAACATGAGTCGGGTACACTTCCGGTTACTCCTATAGTATATTATAAATCTGCGCATGCGTAGTCATTAAGCCGCTGGCGCGACTATCAATAAAAATATTTCATCTGATCATAATCGTCACATTTACACAGCACTCTAAATAACTTTTCTCCGACAATTACCTGTAGGGAGATGCAATTTCTTTTTTAACAAAACAACAAGTACGATATCTTATCCTTCTCCCTTAATAATGACAAAGTAGAAATTATTGCCCATGACCATATATAACGATGTGCACGTTGTGAGAAGTTATTGTTGACAAACGACAATCTGCAGGACAAGATTTCTGTCGCCAACTACGGTTCATAAAACACACACGCACTCGCACATCCTGAGCAGACAATTGGAACACTCAGCATTTGGATATGATTTGTGAGTTCAACGCGACAGTAACAAACAAGACAAAATACTGCAAAAAATTGATAGCTTACAGCTAATCAACGTTAGATATCGCAAATGTGCGTCGTAGGGGCGAGTTTTCCTTGCTACCGCTAACATAAAGGATCTTCTTTAATCCGACCTAAATGTGTAAAACACATCATAATGTTGTTAATTTTCATTATATCTAGGATAAGTGGGCCAGCATCGACCACAGCAAATCAATCGAAATTCAAAACTCAGTTAGCCAGATGACGTTGGACACTTTATTGAGATGCGCCTTCAGTTATAAAAGCAACTGTCAAACAGCAAAGTAAGTAAACTTTTCTTTAAAATGAGTTGTGAATATTGAAACCTTTTGTTTTCCTCAATAGAGGTCTGTTTTTGCCGCAGGAATACTAGAACCGTACTAAAATGTGTATTTATTAGTGGAAGGGTTAATGGCCTTCTTGCCAAATACATGTTTATGTGGGGAAAAACGCACACAAGGCTGTGGGTAAGGCCACACACCTATGACAAACTTTGCTTCGACTTGCATCCAGCCATTGTCAACATAATTGTCTGCCTAAGCAGTGGAGCCAGACACTGAGTTCTTTTAGTTGATTCAAAGTCCCTGCAAGAAACAAACGTCATTTGTTCATTTAAAACCGGAGTGTGGTTGGTTCTTGACCGGCATGATGTATATAACACTCGTGTTTGATTTCGGAAATCAAGCCTTGATGAACATTTGAATGATGGCAGCAGTTTGACTACAAATTTACACCATTATACAAATCATGCCAACGAGACTATAAATGGTTCATATGACACAAGAGAGGCGGAGGGCGGGTAAAGTTCATTTATGCAAATGAAGATTTAGTAATTGTTTGTGTTTCATTTCAGTGAAGATCCATACGTGAAGTCTGTTTATCGGTTAGCGGAATTGATATTACTCCGCTTTTTCTTCCCACTCTACTTGATTGACTCGATCTTCAACATCAGTTACCATGGCTACCAGTTCAAGAAAGCATGTGACTTTGTTCACAATGAGGCCAGACAAGTGATCGCCGACAGAAGGAGGGCTTTGAGTTTGGGGCAGACGAAAGAGAACGGAAACAAGAGAAGATACTTGGATTTCTTGGATATTTTGCTTTCCACCAAGGTAGAGCAAACTCGATAAATCAAAGACTCGTCCTTTGTACAGACACATACGTGTTTCTAAACGATTTTTTGTATGTTTATTTCGTTGTTGTTGTTTTCGTTGTTTGCTGTTGTTTTGTTTGTTTTCCTCATCTTATCCGATTCATTTGTTGCTATCGGGTCAAAAAGGGCCAGTAATGCTAACGTTTGATAATTTTTTCACCATTTTTGTTTTGAATATCAACCATAATTCCTTGTTCTACTCCACAAGACAAGTTGATATACACAGTGTTCAGCTTGTCAACTCAGCCCGTACGTGTGAAAACTGCATTGTTATTGTTGAAAAGTGACATCTGGTCCGTACTAGAATTCAAAAGTAAGCAATAACAATGCATTTTACAGATAGAGACGCTAAGTTAACTAGCTAAATAGTGAGTGTTTCAACATTCTTTGGGGAGTAAAAAAAGAAGTTGCAATTGATATACAAAATAAAAATGATGAAAAGATAATCAAAGTTAGCATTACTGGTCCTTGAAATATGCTAACTTACAAGGCGTCTCTCTCTCTCTCTCTCTCTCTCTCTCTCTCTCTCTCTCTCTCTCTCTCTCTCTCTCTCTCTCTCTCTCTCTCTCTCTCTCTCTCTCTGCGTATGACCAGGATGAAGATGGCAATGGTCTGACTGATGCAGAGATTCGGGATGAAGTTGACACATTTATGTTTGAAGGTCACGACACCACAGCCAGTGGGATCTCCTGGATTTTGTACAACCTTGCCAGACATCCCGAGTACCAGGATAAATGTAGGGAAGAGATCGATGAGCTGATGGAGGGTAAAGAAGAGAAACTCTTTGAATGGTGAGAAGGGGTGAATGCGATGGGATCTAATGTAATGTTAAACGTTTGATAGGCATCATAATGATTCCACTGATATAACCCATACCTTTCCCTAATGCAATCGTGTGGTGGAGAAAGACATGTCATCTTTCCTCTCTGTACATAGACTGAGAGATCCGTCGCTCGAGGGCGCTTTCTACGCTCCCCATACAAGAGGAGGGGAGTGTGCCTAGGGAGCTTCCTCGAACGACGGATCTTTCAGTCTGCTCTGTACTCAACGTCACAGCAAGCATCGGCAGAGACAGACAGGGACCGGTATGGCGGTAACAGATTTTCCACTCGTGAATTGTCGCAACTTGATATTTTATTTACTCAACGCACGAGTCAGTCGTAAAATATATGAAACCAAATCGAACTAAGTATGTAAAGGCGAACCCGTGTACAGTTTACGTAACATTAGTAGATTCTGTGTTGTCTTCATGATGAATGGTGCGCTGCCTCTTTTCTGCTGCGAAACAATGAAGTCACGCGACATCTTGCTCAGTCTTAGACGGTGTTTTGATGTTGTGAATAGATAAGCAGCGGGAAAATAAAGAGGGGAAAAATTGTACCTGTGTCACTGTAGAATATAGGTAAAATTGGTTTTTTTTTGAGAGCCGAAATATGGTATTAATCTAGCAAAGTAATAGGAAACTTGCTGTCCTCACTTCTAAGTATCACCGGTCGAACCGGACTAGAAATAGAAATTGTGTGTTTTAGATGAAAGTCATCAGTGAATATATTCACTTGGATGCTATTGACTTGCAAAATATCATCACTCCGCCTGAATGGCTTGGTTAGGTCGGTATAGCCCGTGGGTATAGCATAGATTTTCAATCGAAAACGGGTCTCTATAACATCCAGGGCTAGACAAGTTGACAGAATATCATATACATATAGAATCTTTACTGTCTGTGATAAGAGCCATTGTTCTCCATGTTTTTGTTTTCTGATATTTTGGAGGATAAGTAAACGATTTGGTAACCCTGATACCATTTTGATGTCCCTACATACTTATACGTTTGTAAATCCGCTTATAAAAGTGAGAGCCTTGTGTCCCGCCATTACCAAAACCATTGATTCTCTCACTTCTGACACTACTTCCAGGGATGATCTCAGCAAGATACCGTACACCACCATGTGTATCAAAGAGAGCCTCCGTCTCCACCCTCCCGTGCCTTTCATTGCAAGGAAGTTGACAAAATCAATGACCTTACCCGATGGACGTACGGTACCAGCAGGTCAGCATAAGACAGCACCATTACTATTCGTTCATATGCTGATTCCACTCGACATGTATTGACATGTCTTTATTCTTGAATAATATAGTACGATTTCCACGCCAATAAATTGTTCTTTTTTACGATGTTACGCAGGTATCGGCACTTTTTGCACGTAATTTGAACTGTCAAGAAGCGATATGACAGTGTTCGTTAAATGAATACAGAATGTTGATAAGATGAAGATAAGGACAAATTTGCAGAGAAACGTTTTAGAGATATTGTGATAATTTAGCGAGCGTGCTACGCAGGAATAAAACAACCTAGCTGATGTCTTGATTTCACCACTGTGTGTCCGTCTTCTCTATTTGTGACAACCATACGTCCAAACGAGTTCAGTTATCTGCTCAGAATACCACTTTTAATCACCGTCCATAAAAGGACAACATTGACAGTGTACCAGTTAAGGTTGGTCGAAAATGTTTCCGATGTGTTACTCGTAAATAGACCAGCTCCAGAAAGTAATCGACGCCATTGAGACTATGAAAAACGTAACTATGGTTACTCCGTTCTCCCGTAACAACAATCCTAATGATTATTATCTTTTTTTAAACTATTAAAGACCAACTAGCGGCTGTCAACATCTTTGCTTGCCATCACAATGCTAATATCTGGCCTGATCCAGAAGTTTACGATCCGGAAAGATTCTCCCCTGAAAACATGAAGGACAGACCGCCTCATGCATTTGTACCTTTTGCGGCTGGACCAAGGTGAAGAAATATTATCGTCTCAATGTCATTATAAGTCATGTCTTTCCCGTCATATCTGTGAATTTATAAAATGTTCAGTACAATCTTAATTTTTAATCAACCGTAATAATGAAACGTCACAGCCGTCCAGTATAAAGACAATGCCTATATACCGCATATGGCCGCACTATCAAATAGTTTGTATTGTAGGATATCGTTCACGAGATCGTCGACAGAACTCTAATTTGCGCCATCAAATATAAACATCTTTTGTCATAAATTTTAGACACTCATCTTCCAAATAAATTAATAGGCCTACATTTCATTCTCTGTTTACGATGTCTCTTTATGCTGAAAATAGTATTTCTTTTACGTCCTCAGGAACTGCATTGGCCAGAATTTTGCAATGAATGAGATAAAGGTGGCTATTGCCATGACAATCCATAGATTTGTATTATCCGTCGACGACAGTAAACCTCCAAGCCGTACGTGTCTGTTGGTGTTGAAATCCAAAAACGGCATTCATCTGCATATCAAACCAAGGGAGACGATGTAATTCTGAAGTTTGTTCCTTTACTCAAATCATTGTCTGTGAACATGTAAACATCGTATAAATTTTACTCTACTTTATGTAAACGACACAAGTTGAACTTATTGAATTTAAAAATAACAGGAAGAATCTCACCTGTTACGGTGCCGTGGCAGTCACATTGTCGTTTACAAATTGACCTGCCATCTTGATTACATTGGCAACAGTTGTTCGCCTTTGTGGACTGTTATGGAATTTCAGTCTTAGATTGTATCATAATGGTATTCCTCGACATATACGCCAATCAAGTTACCAACAAACCTAATTGATTGTTATTTCAGGTATCTTACATTTTCGGAGTTATTGTACCACGACTCCTCGAAAAAAGATGCATTATGGAATTGTACAACTGGATAGCACCCAAATTGCGTATTTTTACTTGAACTGAGAGAGAGAGAGAGAGAGAGAGAGAGAGAGAGAGAGAGAGAGAGAGTCTAACTGATGAGTTCACAATTCACCAGTTTTGTTTGAGAAATGTATCCCGAAATTAAAAATTGTACCTGTAACTCTCCATATTTAGTTATCTTCTTTCTTTAACATGATAAAACATTGAGAAAATCTATTGTACTTCTTCAACATCAAACTGATATGTATATCTACACGAAAATATTGAATTAAACTCATTCATCAGTATTTTTTCAATAAATCTAAGTCATCAATAGAAATTATTCGTTCCTTCTGACTATACTTATTTAATGACTGAAAATCATCTCAGCATTTGAACCCCCAGTTATGACATGTATTTGCATTTTCACTTCTTTACAAATCATTCCAAATTTTAGAGTCTTTAAAAATTATAACACTTTAAGTAGAAGCTGTGACAGTGGAAACATTTGATTTTAGGGACGTTAGAGTGATCAACATAAATGTATTAGTGTGTTTCCTTTTCAGAACACCAATATAACGTCAATGTTTTCATTGAATAATAGTTTATCATATTTTATTCGATTCTAATTTGTTTCCTTATCTCAGCATAAATACGATAGATACGGAAATGTGAATGCAAATCTATGACTTGAAATGAGGAATTGGTTGGCCGATCATATAAGTGGGTCTGAATTTGGGCGAGTTACAGTATAGATAAAAATACTTCAAAACAACAGAACGGTTGATTATTACAGAGTTGACCAATTGTCTTAAATTTATGTTTCCCAGTTCTCAGTTATCGATAGTCTTGACACAAAACATGAACGTAATCGCTAATACGCATACATAAACCATATATAGTAATACTTTTTTACATGGTCTTTGTCGTTCTCGATGTATAAATATTGGTATTTTATTCATTTTTTTAGTATTGATAAATTTAAAGAATGATCGAGTATACGGCCTGAATTCCACAGGTTTAACCCTTTGAGTGCCGACGTCAATTTTTGTCACCTGTATAAAATATAATCCAGACAACATTTTTGCAGGTCCAAACATTGTTTTAGGTTTTTCCCAAAATTTTGACCCAAAACTGGATTCTGTGAAAAGTGCTATCCATTTGGCCCAAAATTTTCAAAAGAATTACAGAAAATTCATAAAATTTAGTAAAAATGTTGCACTAAAATTATGGTCAGAAAGATTACAGCACTCAAAGTGTTAAGCAGGTCATTCATTAACAATTATGCAATCACGGTCGTCTCTTTGCAAACATGATGACACTAACCAAGGAATGATTCATCAGATGTTCAACAAGTTATTCAGAATGCTGATATGTGTTTCGCCTTACAACGATTTGTAATTTTTTCGCACAGTTAATCTAGATGTGTGTGTGTGTGTGTTTGGTTTGTTTTTGTTTTTTAGCATTCCACTTTCAGTTGCTAGTCATGTGAATATGTTTCAAAAGTGGTAAAGCTGTCAAATCTTTTAGTGGCCATGCTGCCCTGTATATTTATATATTTCCGTCTGGATGCAAATTCTAGTTCCTCATTGACCATTGATAATTATAACAAGAACGTGACGACGAAACTCGTTGCGTTTGACCTCAAATCCCCTCCTCTCCCCTCAATGGAATTTTGAAAGTGCGAAAATCTATCGACAAAATCAGAAGTGCTCAATTATTACAGTTGGGTGGCCCTGTACTGTATACCTTCGAAATAAGTTACTCTCCATCGAACAAAAAAGCGATGACACCGATCAGAAGATGATAAAGATTTTGATGATTTTCTGCGCGCGTCATTGCGAAAGGAAACTTTAAAGACATTACTGGCATTATTGATATTGATCACTGCGTTATTTACAGAGACATGTTGAAATGAACAGTGTTTAGCCTGGCGTCACTGTAAATGCGGGGGAATGTTAATTTTAAGGGGAATTCTTTTCAGGGCAGGGGAAAATCGTCAGGTTTTTTTACAAGGTAGGGGAGCTTCATGTCTGACGGGAATGATAAAATTTTAAGCGGAAATTTTTTTCCAGGGCAGGGGAAATCGACAAGGGGTGGGTCAAAATGAAGTTTGAGTGCGGTAGGGGAAGTCAAAATATTTTTAGTTGGACGGCAAATGATGACAGCTAATTAATAACCCTCTGGACCTAAAATTAGTCAGTTCACATTACTTGTCATGTACATAATATCTTATCACAGGAAGGACCCATCAGAAAGTGCATTGTTCGTTGGCTGCACCTGAGCCTACGACTAGTACGAGCGCCCGTGGAATTTCCACGTCAGCCCGTGATTATGTCACTGGATGCATGTGATCATGTGAGTTGCATTTGTCTGACATTGCATAAGCACAGAGGTCATCTTGTTGCTGAGCTCAGAGGATTTGTCTGCGTGCTGCTAAAGCCTATTTTAATTTACTGCAGTCTCGCAAAGACCGCAGCAGAACAAGCTCTCCCTCGTTGACGGCCGGTGTTTCAAGGGGAATAGCAGTGCGCTCGTGCAAGAGTTGACGAAGCCTAGGATACTGAACTAAAATGACAGCCCAAACTGTCATCTCTGAGCTCACCAGAAAAGCAGGCTTGTTCCTGCGTGCAGACGTTGTACTGGTAGCCATAACAGTTGCGATTACGATCACCGTCTTGGTCAAGATGGTCCAGTCACTACGTCAAATGAACGAACACAAGCGAGTGCTCAAAGATTTCGGTGGCCCTCAGGCGCATTGGTTCTTTGGTCACGTGAACTTGGTAAGCCCTATACATTGAACTTTATCAGTATACCGAATAACAGAGGTCGGAGAGGTCCCAGAGGCAAAGGTCTCAGACATTGTCACAGAGGCCTACGTTTTGAATGTATTATGTAGGCCTATATCACAGTCCCTCTATCCACCCTGTGCCTATATGTACACGCTTCGTACTACGATGTTGTTTATTCCGGGAGTATAAAGTCCGGTTGTCACTTTAGGATTCGGAGTCCCGCCTTTGCATACTCTACGATCTCGTTTTAATCAATTTCTCATTTCCAGTTTTACGGTGGAGATGAAGGATTTGACCAGCAAGCAGCGGCTAGCACCAAGTACAACTATGCCTTCAAGTTCTGGATAGGAGCGTTTACCTGTGCCGTGACTGTATCACACCCTGATAGTGTCAAAGTGTTGTTAGCAACCTCAGGTGAGTGTATAAAAAAACATAAGAAAGATCCAAAGGGTGAAAACTGTGTTCATGTTGACTTCTTGCTGCGAAAACGAGCCCTGCCACCCCTTGACATGTTCTTTTTGGAGTGGGGCCACTAGCCACTCCAATGACCAAGCTACCCGAGTGGCAATACCGTTTACGGATTCGCAGCAAGTTGACTTCGTGACTTTACTTCAAAAGTTAGACTACTAGTATTATTCAATGGCGTTTGTCTACGTTTTTGCGGAGATCAGTTACTGAACATGGGATCTTAATCCTTTGAGCGCCAAAGTCAATTTGTGTAGCCTTGATAAAATTTACCCCACTCAATTTTCTCAGATATTTGCCAAAATTTTGATAAAAACCGTAGCTTATGAAATTTAATGTCCCTTTGTTCCAAAATTATAAAAATACAGAACAATTCATAAAAATACAGAAAAATTCATAAAAATCGGTATTAATGTGCACTAAAATTTTGGTGGAAAAATTACAGCACTTAAAGAATTAATCAGTAGTTCACACCTTGTCTTTGTATGGACCGTGTTATCAATCCATGATAGTTGGTGGCTGAGCAGAAATGCCCGATATGGGAAGTTAAGGAATTGTCAATTCGGCTGTAAAACGTAATGAACACGTAATATTGCAATGTCCGAAATCGTCTTTTAGTCAGTACGACAAAGTTTTATTTCGATTTTACTCTTTCTGCAGAGCCAAAAGCCGACTTTATCTACGACACACTACGTCCATGGCTTGGCGATGGCTTGTTGCTAAGTAACGGAAAGAAGTGGGCAAGAAACAGAAGGTTGTTGACCCCTGGATTTCACTTTGATATCCTGAAACCTTACGTCAATGTTTTCAGTGAGTCCACAAAAATCATGCTTGTAAGTAATGCCGAAAAACATGCAAAACAATGGACATTTTTCATTTTGTAAAATAATATTTCTGTGTTGAAACACGATCAATTGTCAGGATCAGTGTTAAATGACTTGAGATTTAAGACCAGGAAGATAATGATGTCGACATTGACGATCAGGGCGACAAAGACGAAAAAGACGACGACGAAGATGATAACGATGATGATGGTGGTGGTGGTGGTGGTGGTGGTGGTGGTAGTAGTGGACTCGTTTGTAGAACAGTAACCTACAATTTTATTGGAAAACATCTTTATTTGGTAAAAATTACTTTATTATTCAATAATATTATATAGGGTTCAGCCCTAGGTGTCGCGCCAGGGGTAAAATTTAGAAATGTTATTTGTATTGATTCAAGATAAAATAGAATGAATTGTTATTTGCTATATACGTTTGTACGACAACTATGCCCAGTTTACCCTTTGGTGAAACAGTTAACGTAGATGATGTCAGACCCTGTAGGTATAGATTTTCTATAATGTGTAAAAATGTTGGACAAAAATTCGCAATTTTCACCATGATAACAACCTATTGTGTTTAACAAGGGACGTATTGTGCCATCATTATCGTTGCAAGTGTAACTGCACTGCCAACTTCCACTTGCAAGCTGAAGACTATAGCGTTCCGTCTAAAAACTGCCGATTTTGCATTTAGTTATTGGAACGGGCGAGGGGGGGGGGGCGGTTTCTAAAATTCAATCCCAGCATTCTTTGCGTATTCCCTCGTTCATATGCACGATAGTTTTCTCTCTTTTTCTATTTTTAGGCGCGATAGCGTGATATTTTGTATCAGCGACAAGATGGATAATAATACTTACTGGCTAATAAAATAGATACATTTTATTAATGGCATCTTATGAAATAATACTTTGCACGTTTCGTATTTGTTTATTTACGAGCACTCAAAAAAATATGGGGGCGCCCATGTGAGTCGGGTACACTTCCGGTTACTTGCATAGTATATTATAAATCTGCGCGTTCGATATGTTTATTGTTATTTCTTTTTTACAAAACAACAAGTACAGTTTCTCGTCTTTCTCCCTTTATTATGACAAAATAGAAATTATTGCCCTCGACCATATATCACGATGTGTACGTTGTGCGAAGTTATTGTTGACAAACGACAATCTGTAGGACAAGATTTCTGTCGCCAACTACGTTCCGTAATACACCCACGCACTAGCACATCCTGAGCAGACAATTGGAACACTCAGCATTTTGATATGATATGTGAGTTCAACACGACAGTAACAAACAAGACAAAAATACTGCAAAAAATTGAGAGCTTACAGGTAATCAACGTTAGATATCGCAAATGTGCGTCATAGGGGCCAGTTTTCCTTGCTACCGCTAACAGAAAGGATCTTCTTTAATCCGACCTAAATGTAAAACACATCATAATGTTGTTAATTTTCATTATATCTAGGATAAGTGGGCCAGCATCGACCACAGCAAATCAATCGAAATTCAAAACTCAGTTAGCCAGATGACGTTGGACACTTTATTGAGATGCGCCTTCAGTTATAAAAGCAACTGTCAAACAGCAAAGTAAGTAAATCTTTCTTTACCAGATATGAACTGAAAATGCTCACGTGTTTCATTATATATTGCAGTCATGTGTAAATTTGAACCTTTGCCACATGCTTGCAACTTCATTGAAAGTGTTATGATCAACATAATGAATAATATTCACCACAGATTAATTCTAATTCTAATTCTAAATCCAAGTATATATCCCCAATCAGCAAAGTTCATTAAAATATGCAAATTAGGAATTGACTGAAATGTTCTCATTAAATATGCAAATTAGGAATTGGCTGAAGTAAAAATGTTAAATGACTTTCAATAATGTCGTATCATAGTGTCTTTAATGTACACAGCAATTCGTCAACTTTGGTCTAGTCAAGACAGATAAATATCCTCCATTAGGAAAGTTCATTGAATTTGCAAATAAGGAATTGGCTAAAGTAGAAATGCTTAATGACTTTCAATGTTGTATCATAGTATCTTTAATTTACATAGCAAGTTTCATCAAATTTGGTCTAGTCAATACAGATAAATATCCCTAATTAGGAAAGTTCATTAAATATGCAAATTAGGAATTGGCTAAAGTAAAAAAGTTCAATGACTTTCAATAATGTTGTTTTATAGTATCTCCAATATATGTAGCAAGATTCATCAACTTCGGTCGAGTCAATTCAGATATATATCCCTAATCAGTGAAGTTCATTAAATATGTAAATAAGCATGAAGTAAAACTGCTTAATGATTTTCAATAATGTTATATCATAGTATCTTCAATGTACATAGCGAATTTCATCAACTTTGGTCAAGTCAATTCAGATATATATATATGTAATTAGGAAAGTTTATTAAATATGCAAATAAGGAATTGGCTGAAGTAAAAATGTTTAATGACTTTCAACAATGTTATATCATAGTATCTTTAATGTACATAGCAAGTTTCATCATTTTTGGTCAAATCAATTCAAATAAATATCCCTAACTTCAAAGGTTCATTAAATATGCAAATTAAGAGTTAAATGAAGTAAAAATGCTTTAATGACTTTCAATAATATTAAATCATAGTATCTTCAATATACATACAAAGTTTTATCAATTTTGATCAGGTCAAATGAGATATTATTATTATTATAAACTTTATTTCGGACTTAAAAGTCCATATAAATGTTGTGAAATGTTATTACAGACTCTTTGAAGAATTAATTGTTCTCTTGCATACTGGTTGAAAAGAAAAACAATCAGTAAAACAAAAAGAAGCTTATTCCAAACTTAACTATATCCGACTTGAAGTACAATAAGTCACATGTACGTACAATTGTATTACTACTGTTCAAAAGTCGCTCTCTCAAACCATAAATCTGTTTACGCATTGAGCGTCAAAGTTATTGATACTATTAGATACAAACATTGAACTCGTACTACTCTGTTTTTCATAACCCAATAAGAGTTGTGCAGCATTGTTGTATGCAACTTTCAATTTATGCATAACAGCCACAGAGTAATTACTCCAGAGTGGTCCTCCATATAGCTGGTAACAATAGGCTTTAAATATAACACATTTAACATGAAACGTACACTTACAGAAATTTCTCATCAACATATTTGCTGAAATGTAAAGATATCTCGTCTGTCGCTCGATGTCATCATCATCTCTAAAGCGATCAGATAAGACAACACCAAGGTATTTTTTCTTAGAAACAACTTCTAATTTAACACCGTTGAGATACACAGAAGGAATTTTACACATCTTACTGTGATTAGGAAAAATACACATGCAGTTAGTCTTTTTGCTATTAAAAATGATGTCATGTATACCACCATAGCAAGTGCAAACATCTATCAATTTCTGTGTAACTTTTGCATAAGGACTAATTAAGCAGATATCATCTGCATACAGTAAGTGATTTACAAAAACATCACCGATATTACAGCCTGTATTCGAGTTTGTTAAGAGAATACTCAAGTCGTCCATATAAACATTGAAAAGCTTAGGTGACAGTATACCACCTTGCTTGACACCATTTGTCACAGTAAAGCTATTCGATGTGAGAGCACCCCAACGAATAGCAATAACTTGAGTTCTATACCAACAAACAAGGAATCTAACTATGAAAACAGGAATATTACGCTGAATTAACTTTTTGAAAAGTGTCCAATGGTTAACTCTGTCAAAGGCCTTAGAGGCATCCATGAAGGTAATAAATACATTGCTGCCATAACTTCTGTAAAAATGAATTATTTCCTTCAAAATAAAAACACACATATCAGTGGAGTGACCTGATTTGAAACCAAACTGGTAGTCTGTCGTCCCTAGATATGATTCAATATGACGCAATATTACTAACTCGAGAATTTTAGAAGTAACAGTACAGAGAGCAATAGGACGATAGTTGTTCTTGTCAGTTATGTCACCATTTTTTCTTTGGTGATTGGAACTAGAATAGTGTTCGAAAGTCTTTCGGGGCAAACTACATGAACAAACATGGCCGTAAAGCACATACTGAGCAGAGATGAAACTTTACTGCTGGCATACATAAAGTATTCGGATGAAAGAAAGTCAGAACCAGGACTTTTGTTAGCCTGGAGGTTGGCAATAGCGTCACGAATATCACCAGGGAAGATTATGAAATTATCTCCCTGAGTACAGTTGTCAATAGCATCATATACAAATTCTTATCCTTAGTATTGTTTACAGAGTTATAAATGTCACAATAATGGTTACGCCACATTTCAACAATGTCTTCATCACCTGAGCAGCCATTAATATTATTAATACATATCACTAATTGGAAAGTTCATTAAATATGCAAATTATCCATTACCTTTTATGTCACACCGTAATATCTTTCACTGCTGTTATCTTGAAGTGATCAACAGTTGTAGCAAATCTCATCAAATTGTGTGCAGTCGTTGTCAATATATATCTGTTTTTTCTAAAATCATTAATTATGCAAATGCGCAAAACGTAAGCAAGCCATACCCACCAAATTTAACTAATCAGTTCTTGCCATTTGCTAACTGAATCTATGTACCATTTGATTCTGATCTGATGAGCCGCTTTTGAGAGACAGACAGACGGACAGACAGACAGACACACCGACACACAGACATCGCTGCGACATACCCTCACGTGTGTGAACACGTGAGCAAAATATGAGTTGTTATTGAAACCTTTTGTTTTCCTTAATAGAGGTCTGTTTTGCCGCAGGAATACTAGAACCGTACTAAAATGTCTATTTTCGTAGGGGAAAGTTTAATTGCCTCCTTGCCAAATACGTGTTTATGTGGGAAAAAACGCACACAATGCTGTGGGTAAGGCCACACAGCCTATGACAAACTTTGCTTCGACTTTCATCCAGCCATTGTCAACATAATTGTCTGCCTAAGCAGTGGAGCCAGACACTGAGTTCTTTTAGTTGATTCAAAGTCCCTGCAAGAAACAAACGTCATTTGTTCATTTAAAACCGGAGTGTGGTTGGTTCTTGACCGGTGATGTATATAACACTAGCGTTTGATTTCGGAAATCGAGCCTTGATGAACATTTGAATGACGGGCAGCAGTTTGACTACAAATTTACACCATTTTACAAACCCTGCCAACGAGACTATACACTCTTCATATGGTATAAGAGAGGCAGAGGGCGGGTTAAGTTCATTTTAATAATGCAAATGAAGATTTAGTAATTGTTTGTGTTTCATTTCAGTGAAGATCCATACGTGAAGTCTGTTTGTCGGTTAGCGGAATTGATATTACTCATTCATTTTAATAATGCAAATGAAGATTTAGTAATTGTTTGTGTTTCATTTCAGTGAAGATCCATACGTGAAGTCTGTTTATCGGTTAGCGGAATTGATATTACTCCGCTTTTTCTTCCCACCCTACTTGATTGACTCGATCTTCAACATCAGTTACCATGGCTACCAGTTCAAGAAAGCATGTGACTTTGTTCACAATGAGGCCAGACAAGTAATCGCCGACAGAAGGAGGGCTTTGAGTTTTGGGCAGACGAAAGAGAACGAAAACAAGAGAACTTCAAGATACTTGGATTTCTTGGATATATTGCTTTCCACCAAGGTAGGTCACACTCGATAAGTCACAATCAAAGGCTCGTCCTTTGTACAGACACATACGTGTTTCTAAACGATTTTTTGTATGTTTATTTCGTTTTTGTTGTTTTGGTTGTTTGTTGTTGTTGTTTTGGTTGTTTTCCTTTATCTTCTCAACTTCATTTGTTTGCCATCAGGTCAAAAAAGGGCCGGTAATGCTAACGTTTGATAATTTTTTCACCATTTATGTTTTGAATGTCAACCATAATTCCTTGTTCTACTCCCAAAGGCATGTTAATTTATACAGTGTTCAGCTCGTCAACTCAGCCCGTATGTTTAAAAACCGCATTGTTATTGTTGAAAAATGACTTCTGGCCCGGACTAGAATTCAAATGTAAACAATAACTATGCATTTTAGACATAGGGACGCTAAGTTAACAAGCTAAATAGCAAGTGTTTCAACATTCTTTGGGGAAGTAAAAAAGTTGCAATTGATTTACAAATGATGTAAAGATAATCAAAAGTTAGCATTACTGGCCCTTTAAATATGTAGACTTACAAGGCTCTCTCTCTCTCTCTCTCTCTCTCTCTCTCTCTCTCTCTCTCTCTCTCTCTACGCATGAATGGCAATGGTCTGACAGATGCAGAGATTCGGGATGAAGTTGACACATTTATGTTTGAAGGTCATGACACCACATCCAGTGGGATCTCCTGGATTTTGTACAACCTTGCCAGACATCCTGAGTACCAGGATAAATGTAGGGAAGAGATCAATGAACTGATGGAGGGTAAAGAAGAGAAACTCTTTGAATGGTGAGAAGGGATGGATGCGATGGGATATATCTTAATGTTGAGCGTTTGATAGGCATCATAATGATTTCACTGATATAACCTATTCCTTTCCCTAATGCTATCGTGTGGTGGAGAAAGACATGTCATCTTTCCCGTCTGTACTCTACGCCGGGAAAAGCTGCGGGTCGTATCACAGCAAGCATCGGTAGAGATAGAGAGGGACCGGTGTGGCGGTAACAGATTTTCCACTCGTGAATTTTCGCGACTTGAAATATATGAAACCAAATCAAGCTATAGTATATAAAGTCGAACCCGTGTACAGTTTACGTAACATTAGTAGATTCTGTGTTGTCTTCATGATGAATGGTGCGCTGCCTCTTTCTGCTGCGAAACAATGAAGTCACGCGAGATCTGGCTCAGTCTTAGACGGTGTTTTGATGTTGTGAATATAGATAAACAGCGGGAAAATATAGAGGGGAAAAATTATACCTGAGTTACTGTAGAATATAGGTAAAATTGGTTTATAGCAGAGCTGATCTGGTATTAATCAAGCAAAGTAATACGAAACTTGCTATCGTCACTGCCAAGTATCACCAGTCAAAGAGGACTGGAGTAAAAATTGTGTGTTTAAGATGAAAGTCATCAATGATACATTCTCTTGGATGCTATTCACTTGCAAAATATCATCGCCCGGTCCGAATGGCTTAGTTAGATCGGCGTAGCATAGTTTCCCAATCGAAAACGGGTCTCTGCCTGAAGAAACATCCTGGGCTAGAGAAGTTGACAGAATATCACATACATTAGGAATCTTTGCTGTCCGTGATAGTAGCCACTATTCTCCATGCTTTTGTTTTCTAAGATTTTGGAAGATAAGTAAACGATTTGGGAACCCTGATACCATTCTTGATGTACCTATATAGTTACGTTTGTAAAACCGCTCGTAAAGCCATTGATTCTATCATTTTGATACCATTTCCAGGGATGATCTCAGCAAGATACCGTACACCACCATGTGTATCAAAGAGAGCCTCCGTCTCCACCCTCCCGTGCCTTTCATCGCAAGGAAATTAACAAAATCAATGACCTTACCCGATGGACGTACAGTACCTGCAGGTCAGCATAAGGCAGCACCATTACTATTCGTTCATATACTGATTCCACTCATATGTATTGACACGTCTTTATTCTTGAATAATATTGTAATCATTTCCACACCAAAAAATTTTTCTTTTTACTAGGTTGTGCAGGTATCGGCACTTTTTGCACGTAATTTGGAATGTCCAGATGCGATATGGCAGTGTTCTTTCAACAAATACAGAATGTTGATAAGATGAAGATAGGGTAAATTTGCAGAGAAAAGTTTCAGAGATATGATAATATAGCGTGCTACGCTGGAATAAAACAACGTAGCCGACGTTTTGATTTCACCTGTGTACGTGTGTGTCCGTCTTCTCTATTTATGACAACGATAAGTCCAAGCGAGTTCTGTTATCTGCTCAGAATACCACTTTTAATCGCTGTCCACAAAAGGACAACAAATGTTTCCGATATGTTACTAGTAAATAGACCATATATGAAAAACTTTTCTTTAGTTACACCTTTTGCCGTGACAACAATCCTCATGAATATTTTCTTTTTTTAAACTATTAAAGACCATCTAGCAGCTGTCAATATCTTGCTTGCCACCACAATGGTAATATCTGGCCTGACCCAGAGGTTTACGATCCGGAAAGATTCTCCCCTGAAAACATGAAGGACAGACCGCTCATGCATTTGTACCGTTTGCGGCTGGACCTAGGTGAGAAACCTTATCGTATCTATGTCATTTACAAGCCATGGCTTTCCCGTCATATTTATGAATTTATTAAATGTTTAGTACAATCTTAATTTTTAATCAACCGTAATAATGAAACGCCACAGCCGTCCAGTATAAAATGTAATAGGCTGGTTGACCAATAGGCTATCGTTTACCAGACCTTCGACAGAACTCTGTATTTGCGCCATTAATGTCTGATGTAATTGCAAATATAAAAATTTTGTCATAAGGCCAGGAAGAAAAAATAAATTGTTCATCTGAATCGCCGCTTCTATTTTGGCATATTTGGAATTTTTTTTTTTGATCGCGGCAAATTCTTACTTACTTCTTGCATTACAAATATTTTCTCGGGTTTTCGCGGGCACGGGATTTTGAATGAGACTTCCGACGTGTTTGGACTTTAATAGTTGACCGCCAACACGTTGTTGTGACGTCTGAATTTGGCGAATCACGGCGCAAAGTGGGTCGATTTGGCAAGAAATTTCCTCGTTTTGTAAAGGTTAGTACATGTCACATCATGAGTATTAATTTGATCGCCAACATTCGACGTGATGGCCAACAGTTAGTTCCAAAGACGCTATTCAGTGTTTGTCCTGATATTACGTTCGGCGATTTGTTCAACAAGATCGTGACAGCAGATGGACGGTGCATCCGATTGAATGAAAATTGCATCGAAAGTATAAAAATTTACGGCAATGACAAAACACATGGTTGCGTCGATGTTAAAGTATCATTTGAAGCTTGCTGTTTCTATTGTGGAGTACAAGACAGCCTTCTGAATGATGACTATATAACTTCACTCCGATCACAGTGCAGTGTTGTTAGACCATTGTGTAAAATGTGTAGAGACAGTGGTAAAGAGGCCAAAACATGGGGCCAAAGTAAAATGAAAAAACTCAGATGCTAGGTCCCACCAGGACAATATTAAAGGACAATACTGAATTGTTGGATTTCAGTGATTTGCTGTACATTTCAGTTTTATTCTGAGAGAATGTTGAAATACTCAGAATATGTTGTGCAAACACTATGTTATTGTTGGGAAATATACCAGTATCAGTGTTTCTTGTCTGAGATATTTCTGGTAAAAAGGGAAACAATTATCTTGCCTTGTCTGCATATTTCTGTGCAAAAATGCCAGAGAACCGCGTTTACCTTCGGCCTAGAACAAAAATAAAAAAATTTCGCTCGTCGCTCCTGGAACTTGGTCCAAAAAATCCGATGAACAAGATTTTTTTTCTCTGGCCTAAACTTTAGACACTCATCTTCCAAATAAATTAATAGGCCTACATTTCATTCTCTGTTTACAATGTTTCTTTATGCTGACAATAGTATTTCTTTTACGTCCGCAGGAACTGCATTGGCCAGAATTTTGCAATGAATGAGATGAAGGTGGCTATTGCCATGACAATACATAGATATGAAATGGCAGTCGACGACAGTAAACCTCCAAGCCGTACGTGTCTGTTGGTGTTGAAATCCATAAACGGCATTCATCTGTATATCAAACCAAGGGAGACGATGTAATTCTGAAGTATTTCCTTTACTCAAATCATTATCTGTGAACATTAAAATCGTCGTTTAAATCTTACGCTACTTCATGTAAAGAGCACGTTTTGAAATTATTAAATTTAAAAAATAACAGGAACGATTTCACCTGTTACGGCACCGTGGCAGTCACGCTGTCATTTTATGTCTGGACTGTTATGGAAAGGCAGTCATTTAGATTACATTATATTATTATGGTATTTCTCGACACATACAACAATCAAGTTACCAACAAACGTAAACGACTGTTAGGTCAGTTATCCTTGATAGTGACTCTGTGATTTTATCAGAATAAATTTCTGTACAAAACAGATGTTCCTTTTCTTCGAGTTTATAGTTAGGTATTTTTTCCTGAATGAAAGCGTAAATTTTACAAGATTATTCAAACCTGATGATTTTTTCAACCCCAGTCTATTAATTTGGAGAGAGCTCATACAAAAACTTATCTCACGTAAAAATAAGGAAGAAATGTAGGAAGAAACATCATGACTGTAATATCTTACATTTTTCGGAGTTATTGTACCACAACTCCTTGAAAGAAGATGATTATGGAATTGTACAACTGGATAGCATCCAAATTGCATTTTTTACAACTGTAAGAGAGAGAGATAGAGTGTGTGTGTGTGTGTGTGTGTGTGTGTGTGTGTGTGTGTGTGTGTGTGTGTGTGGTTTGTCCATTTATAAAGTATCTTGGCTATGTTGTTGGAATTTTTAAATGTGTAAACGAGTTAGACCATACTGTCGATACTGTGCTTGGTATTCGTGGCGCCAGTATTGTTAGAGTCTTGATCGAGAGTAATTGCTGCTTGATTATTCGCCTCTAAGGACGCTAATGTGTGGTAAGCGTTAAATATAAATTGTTTGCACCAATTTGGAAGATTATGACAAATGAAGAATGCTTAGCCGATTGTCCATGGAAACAAGACACTCTACCAATTAATTAATGCTGCTTTCGATGATGAGTCCCATGACTTGCAAAACGGTTGCTAGATGAACTTATCACCTCATTCAATCAGTGTGTCACAGCAGTATTTTTGTGATCGAATGAAATGAATATTGGTAAAATAATGTTGTATCAGTCAATCTAGACCTTCGTGATTACGTAATATCGCGTGTACATGGAACGAAGAGCTACTATCCAATAAAATTGAGAGGGTAGATAGCGACATACTGTATGCAATATATCTCCTGTTTGGGAAATTTAGTGGTCCCAAAAAGGTGTGTTTTGTTTTGCGGTTTGTGTTTAAACATAGACAGTTTACATCCACAAAAATCGATATAACATTGGTTCAGTGTGTGAGTTTTTTTAGAAAGTGTACGTACCTTTTGACAAGGAACGTCGGCAGCAATTTAGTCTCACGACGAGTTTTCGATTGAAGATAAATACTGTACAAATAAAAAATATATCAATGTCTTTTTACCAGCAAAAGAGATATTGCAGACAGACAATATTTTCAAACATAACATAAAAGACTAATATAAATGAGAAAAAAAATGTCTAAATGGAATTATTATTTCTCATCAAATTGCCAATATTACACCAATAATTGCTGAGATCAAAATATATAGTTGATGGGATATTTCAACTTCTAGTGTTGACGATTTTGTAAAACATTTATGAGTAGAATCTAAATCTAAATCTAAATCTTTCACTCTCGAAAAAATCTTTTTTTGGTAGGTCACTGTGTTCAGTTTTTCACAATTTGGCAAAATGTAGCGAGGACTTCACAATTTTGATAGTTTTTTACAAATGTAATTTTGTGTGCTTTTCAGCTGGTGCCATTGACCTTGCCAGGGTTATATTAACTTAAATTGATTTGGACTGATAAATCCAAAAAAGTCAACTGATGCATTGAAAGGTATACAGTCACCTGTAATCTAAATATGCCCATATATGGTCAAAGGGGCGTTCCTTGGTATACAAAGTGCCCACGTGAGGGCGCTGTTTTTAAAACGCGGCCACCCGCTTAAAATCTGATTGGTTAGACTTTTTCTCTTTTCCATGGTAACTGTGGCGAAATTGGAACAGGTGACAGTGTACCTTTAAAATGAATCAATTAAGAACTTGCTTTGAAATATGGCTCTTCAACCTGCTTGTAAGAGGCAGTGTTGGACATCTCTGAGCAGAATTGCGAAATTTGTGTTTATTTTTCTCTCCCTACTATCTATATGGTTATAAGATAATATAGGGGCGGGGACTTGAAAATGTTAATCATATTGACCGGAGGGACTTGACATTGATTTGAGGGTGGGGAATCTCAAACAATCAGATTTCAGATTTCAATTCCTCAAGTACTCCCCATTTTCACCGTTTTCGCGAACGCAGCCAAACTACGTAGTCGCCAGTGTTGTCCACTTACTGATTTTGCGCTCGTTGATTATTTAGCTAGAAAAGTGTTAAATTTGTATATTTTTACAACACTTACCCAGAACCAACACGTCTATACAATTACTATCGAGTGGAGATTAGATATCCACTGCCTTCACCCATGAAATCGACATCTACGTTACTCTGTTCATCAACACTGATTATTTCAGCACGTGTCTCAGCCTCGTTTGGCCTTATGCTAATTAGGTAAAGCAAAAGATTATGGTTCACCATAAGTTATAATTTTGTACATTTGAAATACAATTTTTTTTTATTATCCGTATTAATGTAGTCATTTTACCGGTAGATGTTGCTAAACTAAAGGCACATGTTAAATTGTCAGACTTTAGGTCAATAGTGCTGGTGACATTTTGCCAATAAAAGGAAAACGAAGAACGATCATTCACTTTCAGCCATGTCTAACCTGCATGGTGCTGGGCTTGACTGGCAAAAACGGTCCAAGTGTCCAAGTGTCGTCTATGGTGTGGCGGATCGTGCCAGCTGCACGAACCTTTTCGTCAAAATCGAAATACGTTATCAGGATTTTCCATATATCGTTTCATTGGGCATGTTCATGATGATTTGAGTAAATGAATTTTTTATCAATGTTTACCTTACATTAATAATTTAGGATCCTTTAATGAGAGAGATACCTAATTATCATTTATTGTAAAGATGATTGGTCGGTTAGTTACAAAGCCAGTGATTCGTCGCACATATCGGATAGAAACATCTTAAAACACGCTCATTTCAAACTGTTCAACCGATACCATAGACAATGTCCGTTCAGTGGCGACCATGATTAAGCAGCTTGTAGTAGTGATTGCAACGCTTTTGCAGGTAAGAGTCAAACATTAACTTTTTTCATCGTATGTTCCATGAAGTAAAATGTAACTTTATAAGACTATATGAATGCAAGGTTATAGCTACATTCTGTGAATTTTTGAATCTCCTGACAATATATAAAACAAAAACCTTTGAATTATTTTCGTTCAGGAAATGTATACTCCATGAGTGTTACATAAAATGTTAAAATTAGTCTCTTCGCGTTTAAAGAGCCATAAAGATAAAAGGAACGGTTTTGCAACTATGTTTTAGTGACTGTTTCCTCAATGCGTCATTGCGAGACTGTCGGACTGCATGGAATGTTCGAATGTCAAAATAATTGACCTATAATTGACGAAACGTTTTTTCGATAAGAAAACCTCGAGTTGGTGTATATAATGTGACAGAACTTGCAAGAATATCATTCGATAAGAGTAGAAGGTAATGGTAAAACAATAGTTTTCAATTAACATTTAGACACACCGTATACAAATGCATCTTTCATTGGTTTTGTCCAAGGCAGCTCAAGTTGTCGTAAGACAAAAAAAATTAACCTCCATAAGTGCCTTGGTAATTGAGACAGAAACACTGCTATGTCCTTGCAGTGTAGAGCTCTGAAACTGTTTTTACAAATGATATCAAGACAGGGTAAAAAAACAATAGAGATGTTAAATAGACAGGTAACGACGACGCAATATATTTATCCTAAAGTGATCTGAAAAACATCCTGAAAATTATCATGATGATATAACGTTTGTATACATTTTTAAAAAGCTGCTGTTAGTGACATTTTTGGGAAAGTTTTATAGGGAAATAACAATATTACAGTAACATTTTATGCAAATGTAAACTTACGTCATGGGACTCACCTGATATATTGCACTACCCATGGGGAGTCTCCGATCCTAAAAAGCAAAATGGCAGATAATGTACTACACGTCGTGAATAAACCGTTGACTAGTTTCCATAACGAATTTAGACAAGGTTAACACAAGACGTTGTCACATTCATGAGAGAGTGTAGCTAAAACTTTGTGTATGGTCTTTCAATTCTACTGTAATGATAATGTTTGTAGTAAAGTAATGCACTCGTAGAGTAGTTACGTTTTTTGCGTAAGTGCAAAAGTGTTAGACTCTGTAAAGGTTACTTGATTTCGTGAAATAGACGAGTATTCACTTGTAATTAACAGTACTTGTTTTCTGAAAGCGTTATTTGAAACACATTTCCTGGACTGAGCCTGACATTACAGATACGGTGGCGTAAATTCATCACTTTTAAGATTTTGATGATAAAACTGACATAACTATCAGGAATGTAATAGCATTGTGTGTACATAGTTTACAAAAAGAAACCATGAAAGTTTTACTTCAAAGAGTACTTACACCCTAACCAGTGCTGGAATACTTTGTTATACATTGAGAGATTATACTTTGCCAATGAAAACCTGCATGGTACCTCGGAATTTGGGGCAGGTTAATATGCTAAGCCGGTCGAAAGGTATATTACCAAATCAAACTATTCTAACAGGATTGTCATATCAACTGTGCTGACATGTAAGGGAGACACCATGGGCCAGTTGTTACTAATAGGTTACCGCTCCAACTGTCAGAGAATGTTAAGTTCGACACGCTAGCAGTGTTGTGCCCTTGAGTAAGGCACTTTACAACTCTTCATTGCTCCATTTGGTAGTGGGTAATGAATACCTCATATTGTAATTTGGCAGGGCTTATTTGATGATGAGTTAAGATAAAACAAGTCATTGTTGATGACACAGTCCCCACTTATTAATTTTAATATGATTATAGGTCCTTGTAGAGCGAGGATAGAGTCCCGTTCATTTAGTGGGTCTGTAATTAAAAATACTGCAATACAGATAAGGCTTAATAGCTGAGATGACCTCCATTGTGGTGAAAACGTAAAAACAATCTGCGCTGTCACCCTAATTACAAAAATGTCATTAAATGATTAATGTAGTAATCGTAAGGATGTTGCCAAACATTTTTCATTCTATTATAACACTGACAGATTATCGCCTGTGCCACATTTCATACAATTTGATCCAGTGTTTCTGGACATTCACCCTAAAAGAACTAATTAGGCCTAATAATTATAATTAAGAATAAATTCCAGTGCAGGGTTAAATGTGTGAAACATATTCTATAAAATTGTCCAGGTCAGAGCGAGAACAAGACGCACCCCAAAGCAGTCATCACTATACCGTTTAAAGATCTCGGGAATATAAACCGGTATATGAATGTATAATCTGTTAAATGTGAATAGTTTTTTCACAAGTGCATATCTCTACAAGAAATTTGATTTTTGAATTCCTTCGAAAATGCTGACCCCTATACATTGGAGTCAATGATAAAACTGAACATTTTTTCCTAACCCCATCATCGAACAAGTTCAGTCTCTAATCTTGGAAAATACTTTCTTTTTTTTCCTTTTAGATTTTCTCCGTTGGAGCGAACCTAAGTAAGTACTTGCAACTACTTGTTACATTCTCTTTCGGAGTCATTTTTAGAGTTTAATGTAACAGAGCATATAACATTTGATCTGATGAGAGGTGACGTCAAAAGTATGTCAGATAAAACCTCACTTCCGTAAATTTTACCCCTAGGCCGCCTTCCGTAAGTTCTGAAATTTAAGCCCCTCATTTTGAATCTATAGACTCTAAGGAAAATGAAACAAATGTTGGCCTATTTCAGATTAACACTGACAATTATGTATTATTATCATTATTATGTATTATTATGTACTGTATACACACCTCCAGATTCTGCTTCGTCATGGTTTTCCACTTTTGAATCAACCTTGGATCGTGCATGTAGTGAAGATGTTGAAACAATCATCATGGGTGATCTCAACATTGACACTTTAACTGATAGTAGTAACTGTAAACAATGGAATTCACTTTGCAATTCCTTTGGTCTGGTGAACATGATCAAATCACCTACAAGAATTACAAATAATACCAACATATCTGGACAACATACCCAGAAAGAGTTCTGAGTAGTGGTGTGTCATGTATTGGTCTCAGCGATCATTATCCTGTTTACATCATAAGACAAAGTTCAAATAATTCTGTGCCTAAAACAAAAACATACCATAAAATATAGATGCACAAAGCATTGTGACCCGGACTCAGGCTTAAGTTCGGGTTTGTATTTCTTGCGGGGTTTCACGGGTTTTTCATTTTCCCCCTCAAGTTTACCCAAGACTTTAAACAATTCCACAGGAAAAAATATTAGGACAGGTAGGCTAAGCAAAATCACACAATTTCCCCCATGGCCTTAAATCAAATGTGTGGCAATGCGTTAATGTAAGAACAGTGACAAGTTTAACATGATCGCGATCTCCGAAAGAACGTTAACTTGTAAAAGTTATTTATATTGACGCATCACTCTGCCTTCAATGAAGAGAAAGTGCTTTCAACGGACGTTTCCATTATTTTGCCAACACTTTGAAGACTTGTTAATAAAAATGGAATGTTCAGTTGGATTGAAAATGTGACGAATAGTTGTTTATTTGTTAAGTATTATCGCATTTTATTTCCCCTTATATACGTATTTACATGTACCGCGTGACTATTCTGTTTAACGATTCGCTAGGACAAGTTACGTGATGTGAGAATAGATAAGTCTAGTTTCAACTGGCTCGAAAATGTTACGTCAGAGAGTACTTAGAGTCCTTATATCGTTTCCCTATTGAAACAGTAAGTGGAAAATTGTCTGGTCGCTCGATCATGCGTGGATTATCGTGCTGTGTTTGGAACTATCCGGGGATGCTTAGGGCGCGATTAGTGACAAGCACCTGACTAAAAGAGCAATATTAGTCAATCAAATTAGCATAAAGAACTTCAAGACCTGAGGGACAACATGGATGACTTTCGGTATGCTAGGGTCATTTTCGTCCCTTTCGTGACAAATGTATTTTTGTATAACACTTTCGCTCAGCCAAAACAGATATTGCTAGTTTTACATTGCAAAATACGCGTTCATAGTTTTGTCATAGACTACCATGTATAGTGAATCAACATTATTTATGAAATCTAAAAATCAATATTTTGTACAGACATGCGTTTTTACTTGCCACTTCAAGCAAAGTACATTTACATAAATTATCACACACATATAAATGTACAGATTAGCTTGATTTTATGGGAAAAATGTTTATAGTTTGCCGAAGAGTCTCCCGTGTATAATGATTTGATATATTTGGACGAAGTACTATATCGGCCACATTTTGCCTTCCTTTGAGGCGACTTCAAAATTATAGCAAGTCAGAGGAGGAGGGAGCGGGACTTGAACACATTGCGGGTTTGTTAGGTGGTATTTGAAAAAATCTGAGACTTTGTTGGAATCTCTCGCCCCCTCCAGAGGCTTTTGTGAACGCAGCCTAAAGGGGCAATTTTCAATCCCTGGTTCTCGCATTAGTGTTTTTTGACATTGACTATTTATGTGATTTTAATCCTCTGTTCTCCATTGAGATTTGTGCATAGTTAGTCAATTTGTTCAGTGATAAAGCTGATAAAAAGCCTGCCCCTTTAACCACCGTTACTTTATCCGTGCTTTAATACGATTACAACACTGTTAAACGAGCAAAGCAATCAAACACGAACCAAACAAAACACCTAAAGTTACGACTGATGAAGGAACTACGTACTCAGGGTTCTGACACGAAAGGATCACAGACATAACCGATCCGGCTGGCTTATTTCCAACACTAAAAAGGCGACACACAACACAGTGCACAACATGAGTGTACTACACTTAAAAAGTCACAAAACAAGTACACAACCAGACCATACAAGAAAACATTAAACCAAACAACTCGTGAGACATATCTTTATAGCCGATGTGTGGAGCCAGGTTCCCTTATTTTACTTGTAGTGTGTAATGTTTATCTATGTTTCACTATACTGCTAATGTGACATTTAATTACAATGTTGCTTTCGAAGTCACTTACCAAACCCTTTAAAAGGGGTGATCAAGACGGCCAGAACAGCCACTTGTGACAAGCCAGGTCCAAGAACCTTGGAAAAGGTGCTAAAGCGTGCGATAGATATACTGACGAGATAAACATTCAGAACAGTAGGATTAACGTTCAGTTTCTGTGTGTACCCTATATACGCTGCGACTTTCATTGAAACATGGCCGGTGACTAAAGAAAAATACATGTACTAAAAGTTGCTTCATAAACTGGGTTGCAATATCCATAACTAAGGTGACAATAAGTAAATAATAGGTATTTGTACTAAAGAGTAATAAATAGCAAATAGCATAATTGTAGTAGATTAGAAGATCTTTTCACGTGGGAGTGAAAGCCTTCCCTAGGTCTCCTCGTGTGGCAAAGATTTACCAAACATTTACAGATATTTGAAATGCAAAATATACGCTATGGCACCATGCGTTAACTCTATGGAGAAAACTAAATTTGTTTTTCCACGAAACCAACACGTGAAAACTTCTTTTACTCCAGAGGCTGCAGACCAGATGAGGCGAGCATTGTAAAAAAAATCAGAGTAGTACGGAAAATGACCCGAGGCGCGTTTTATCTTAACGTACACGATTGTTTCAGTGATTGCATGCAAGTTGAATTCTACACCGCAATATATCAAAGGTACCGCTTTAAGGAAGTATACGCCACGGGGACAGATATACGAACTCTTCAACTTGTAAAATTTGAATGATTGTCCCTTTATTTTTATTCTTGCTTTCGCAAGAGAATGGTTTTAAAGATGAATTTCTTACAAAGCACTCCAAACAGAGGCACATGGCGCGCTGTAACAACTAAGGCCTTCACCATGCATTGCAATCATGACTTGCCTAATTATGATAATTCCACAAGTTTGTTAATGCAAGAAGACTAGGGAAATGAGATAATTTAACTTACACGATATCTGCGCTTGAAATTGTCAATTTTAAAATTTTAAAATAGAATGATTTATGGAACATATTTCTGCTTCGGTATATATCATTATTCGCAAAAGTTTTTGATCAAAGTTGACCAAATATTCATGAGCACGATTGCGTGATGCAAGCTGATATCCCATGGCCCTTTACGATGCTGAGGTGGTACCATTAACGCATAGCTTATTTTAAGGTCATCACCGCTTGTAAATGTTCCTGCTGTTTGATATGTCTTTTGTTGCCATTCGCATCGTACATAAAAGTGTTTCTGGACACTCCCTGTTGTAAACGCATTGCTGATTGAAATATGGGCACGTGTACTTTATGTAAATTAGGTACGAGCCTCAAGTGCAATATCGTACTATTGGAATGGCACTAATATTTAGGTAATGCTAAGCTACAAGATTACATTTTAATATACAGTATGGAAAGACAGACGAGATGAAACATTTTTGATTTAAACAAATTATAGATGGTCAATCTCAATCTCTCTCTCTCTCTCTCTCTCTCTCTCTCTCTCTCTCTCTCTCTCTCTCTCTCTCTCTCTGCATACATGTACATTTGTATAAATATGTGTAAATTAAATATATCTTACTAATAGATATGAATCACATGAAATGTGATACATATTCTATTGTTTGCAGCAATTGCTTCACATCATTCATAAAAGTGTATCAATACATATCTAAATATAACGGATTACTTGGTATGGTAAAGTGTACTTGCGGTTGTAAGTGTGACACAAAAACTATTAGAGCTATCTAATTCGTAGCCATCTATAGTAAGGTAGTGTTGTTTGAACGGCTTATTCTAAACGAAATCCAGTTAAATTAGAAAGACTCCAGAGAGCAGCTAGTAAATACGTCATCTATTATCCTACTGCTGTTGATTATAAACAGATCTGCACCCTTGTCATTCCGAAGTGAGGTGCTTGTGTTCCTTCAGATATACCACTCCAGGTCATGTGACCTATTGTTCTTGCCATCCATTTATCCCTGAAATCATGACTGACACCTATTGTTCTTATGCAAAATTAGTAATCAGTCACACTTTTATTCATATGTAAATAAGTAATCACCACACTTTAATGAAAGAAAATCATTATCATATCAATTAAAGTGTAGTGATTACTCATTTAAATATGAAAAAAAGTATGACGGATTACTAATTTGCATGAGAACAATAGGTCAAGTCGAGATGTCTAAAGCATTCACACACATTCAATAACACAATGAAGACAATTTTTTCAACTGATATATTATAGCATCACAATTTATAATTTAATTTCAACTTTCTTTGGACCATGCTCAATGTAAGCAACATGATTTGTTGATGAAGACTGTCCATCTTTAGATTCGGCGTCTTCTTAGGTTGGACCAATCCTGTCTGTTTTGTTACATTGTTTTGTCGCAACTTGAGAAACTGGTTTACTTACAGATTCCTCTGAGTTAACACTATAGATGGAGGTGATAGTAATATATTCGACACATGCTTTTGCTGTAGACATACATTTGAGGCGCGTAAACCGTCATCTGATCTGGGACCCGTTTGTTCTTTGATAAGCTGCTCATTGAATCCCTGATGGTACAGAGATGTTGCCGCATTCACCTGACATTGTCAAACACAAGACATATGTGACAAATATCATGGAAATAAGTACAGCCTTTTTGTAACGTTTGTGGAATAGTCGAAAGAAATTCTGTGATACTGCCGTACACACAACAAATTGTTTTGGTCAATGAATTTAATTTTATAACTTTACAGAATGACTTGGATCAATCCTTGTCTGGTGAAACAGTAGCATCTAAGGTTATTAAAAAGACATGAGTAGTAAGTATATATTCCCTTCCATGACAAATAAGAATTTTTACACCATTTTATTCATTTATCTACATGGAGCGAAGGAAAAATTAACCATCCATGTAACTAAAGTATGACCCTGACCTATATATGAACTCACGCGCAGCAGTGCATTGTCCTGAACTAAGCAGGGAATTTCCCTGCTGAGTCAGGTCCTGGACTTGCGCAATACAGTAGCTATGACTCACTATCAGTACATCTGTCGGATCATTTGTTAGATAGATTCCGACTGTGCTGCAGCTCTGTACAGCTCCTTAAGGGTTCCAGTGCTGATTTTTGTCTTCTGGATGTAAGTATATACTAGTTTTCTGGTTGTGTGAATTTACTACGTTTTTCCTACGCCTATCGGAGCGAGATTTTCACCTATTTTAATCCCTACCGGAACACTGTTGCGCAATACCTTTCCAGCAGGGACTTTCGCAATACCGCTTTCGCAATACCCTTCCAGTTGCTTAGCAACTTATGATGTCATGTTCAATGTCTGTTATTCTACAGTTTTCAGAAAAATTTTCTGTGGAATTTTTTCTGAACCTAACTTTCATATCCATTTAATCCATAATGTCTTAGGTATCTTTCCAGAGGTGGGCTAAATCCTTCTTGTTTTTGTATTTCTAGTGCCTGTTTGAATATGTTCTGAATAAGTTCTGACTCGTTTTCTGTTGTTGCACCTTTTTCTTGTATTTGAGTAAACAACTGCTTATATTGCACATAATAATGTTTATACTTCTCTCGTCTCTTTGCTACACCCGTTTTCCCTTGTATTACATCAATAACAACACCTGGTATAGGAGTTAAGGCTAACAGTACCGGAACTGTTGGAATTGCCGCTATTACAGCAGAGCTTACAAGAATTCCCTTAGTAATATTGAGAGCCATATCAATTCGACCCATTAATTTATAACTTCGTCGATATGCAGCACTTGTTCTTTCTATGTAATCAGCCAATTGTTCAACGCTTTCAACAACTGAGATGTGCATTTTTTTACTGTATATGTAAGGGATGATAAAAAATAATTGTAGTAATATAGAAAGACAATATGGCAGAAGGAGGAGAAGATATACCACTCCAGGATTTCGATGATGCAAATTTAAATGATGATGATGACGCTACTGCTGAAACATTCTTTATAGACGATGATAATGCCCTTGCAGAAGCTGATCCTTTCCTTGCTAGCCCAAAGGTTGATCGTTTGACTGAACTTAGAGCAGATGAAAAATTAAGAATGGTTAATAAATTCTTAAAGGAGAATAAAATTACTGATCCGGATGCACTAAATGTATTGGCTATGGAATCTGAGATTAGGGACGGAAAGCTGTATTATAAAAACCTCAAGCTGTCTAAAGATAGAGGAGGTGGATTTTATAAGCTCACCACATTAATGAGAGAAAAAGGAGGACATGAATTTATGAGAGATGTATTCGGAGGTCGATCTAGCGCAGAGCCCGAATATGTGAGTCGCACATTGTATTCTGAAGATGTGAAAAATGATAAATACCGGCTGAGAAGATGACGCCAGAAGACATGGGCTGTATACAAAGATGAACTGACATTCTTACGGCAAGATGCTTCCGGTAATGCAGATAAAATACAAGCTTTTGAAAATAAAATCGAACAATGGAACAATCTAAACCCCGAATATAGAGCTTTTGTTGATGAATTAAAGATGGCAAATATGCGTCTGATGAGCTTTACAGTGAAAGAGATAAAATTATGTCAGAGCAGACAGAACTTACACCTGAACTCAGAACAAGACTAGCTAAAATTATAATCGAATTGAAGTACAACATGATATGATCAGTGGAGCACGTGAAAGACTGGCGTCGACTAGGTCTCTTCGTGATGTAATTTCTGATCCAGAATTATCACTGAGACTGAAGCTAACAGAGTTATTTAAACGAAATGGTATAACAATCGCTGCAATACTGACTGCCCTTGGAATGACAATATCAACAATTGCCCTGGCTGTGACTAAAGTAGGAGGAGGAGGAGCGGGAGCAGGAACTGGAGCAAACGCAGGAGGTTCAGGTCCGCCCAAAGTATATACAAAAGCGAAAGAAATTGTAAAGCAATTTGGCGAATGGTTAAAAACCTTGGCCGCAAAAAGTGCTGCTGCAATACCAGGTTTAATCGGCTCCCTTGTCAGTTTTCTATTAAAAACAGCAGGATCGGTGGTTGGATTTGTTGGAGAACAGCTATGGATATTTTTAACTGGATTAACATTAGTCATTATAAATAAAATTATGTATTAATATATCACACTCCCCTACAGCATCGACATGTTTGGTGAAAAGAATATTGCAAAGTTCTTTCTAAAAATAAAGACCTGTTTGGTTTCTCTGTCGAATTGGAATGGTGCAAACTTCGGCGGGTAAATCGCATATCCTTCGAGCAAATCCAGGTGTCCGACTCAAAGATGATAATCTATATCATAACATATTAGCTTTCGTGAAGGAATGTCAAAAGACTAACTTCTTTAAGCGACTAGAATTCATAGCTGTATTCCAGGATACTGAGGATGACCAAGAGGCTCATCATCTCCAAGAATATTGGGTTCTTCGATTGATTCGCGACACAGGTAATCGATTTATATTTCAGGCAGACGGAAATATTTACGTAAAGATGTGATTTTTTCTTCTAAGTCATTATATACACGAAGTGAAACTTAAGATGTGATTAATTTTCTTTTTTTCTTCTACTATATACATTACACGAAAAATGGGGTACGATAGAACATTATTACCGACTTTCACCAACCGAATACCGAAGGGAACGAAGTCAGAAAGAACTCATCATGTGATTGCTCATAATCCAACTGTGGCAGATCCAGGCCAGACACTTAACATACGATGTCCGAAGTTAGAAAGCGGAGTAGTACTAGTTCCAGATACTTTCAACCTGGTTTTTGATCTCGAAGTAATGGGACATGAAGATAACCGAGTAGTACAAAATGTTGCAAAAAATTTGGTGGAGCGTATGAAACTCACATTTGAGGGTCAGACACTTTTCGATTTGAATAAATATAACCTTATTGAATGTTATCGCGATCTCTTCAAACATAAAAAGGAGAGAACGAACATGACACTGTATGGAATTCAGAATGAAAATCTAAGAAAATTGAGAAGTGGCGCAGCCGATGCAAATGCCGACAGGCTTTCAAAATGGGACGATCTTTTACTTTTTGACACGTATAAAACAAAATATGCTATTCGTTTGACTCATCCCCTCATAACAGGCCATGGAGTTGCATATCCATCAGCGTTAGGGAGTCATATCGAATGGGAAATTACGCTTGCACCTGCCTCCCAATTACTTGTCAGTAATCAGGTTGTTACAGCCAATTATAATTAAAAAACATTCAAATGGAATACGAAACAATTTCTGATTCCGTACTCGCGAGAGATACTGCTGGTTATTACAACAGTGGGAAAAGTTTTCTCTACGAGCATATACATTATTTTAGAATAATCCCATTCAAAGAATCGGACACGGTTATCAATGAAAATATAAATGTGCCACGACGTAGCATTAGAGGTATCTTATTACTCTTCACTAAAAATCAGAATCAGACAGAACTGAACAGTGAACTTTTCTTTAACCCATCCATTGAATCTGTGTCTGTATCAATCGAAGGCATTGCAAATAATGTGTACACTCAGAAGATGATACCAAGACAATTTGGCGAGAGGTGCGACGGTATTTTGCTGAAGATAAAGATGGTGTGAAATTGATATAGATGAAGTTGATTATTTGAAGAATAAATTCTGTCTGTTTATTGATCTGCGTAGTTTTAAAGATATTGAGTTTCATGGAAATGGTCTTAGAGTAATGAACACAAAGGACGGAATTCAACTTGAAATTCTGAAGAAAGACACCTCAGTTAAGGGTGCCGACGACGCTCGCGATGACAATATATTTGCCCACGTTTATGTTATCAGTGATGCCCAGGTCACTGTTGAAAATAGTAGATTAAAGTCTTTACAATATTAAACCGTAACATAGGTCATTCCTATCGGTCGTGTTTCTGCCAGCCATTCGCCCGTGTTCAGATTGTATAACTGCACACGTTTGATATCATTTGGCGCCATCATGATTTTACTACGCTTTTCACTACGGATTTCTCCAGCCTTTTCCGTACAAACTGTACAAATTGTGCCGGCTCCGGCTTCTTCCTAGTTTCAAATAGATCTTTATAATCTTCAAAGTTCAAATGTTTTCTAACACAAACATCTTTCACCCCTTTATTTTTTTTCGTCTCCGAAGTTGGAGTTCGAAAAGCATACACTTTCGAGCGTATGCCGACAAAATCAAGAATAGGTACACCATTCAACTCATCTTTAAATTTACCTATCACTTTTTTATTAATCTTCGGAAAGTTGGGCTCACTCATCCCACTAGTATCATATATAGACTTCTCACCATTCTTTTCAACATCTTCTCGGACTATATCATTGAAAGTTACGTTCGGATCCGGGATCGGTACACTGTAAACAAAACTGTCAGTATCCATGTAGGCTAATCGTATTCCAGGGAACCGCTTTCGAAAGTAATTATAATGCGTCTCATACATAAGCAGCTTAGAAAGTTCCAGTACTGCGGCGCCGATGAAAACTGGTTTTACATATCTATGCTCATCCGTTTTCAGTTCCAGTAGGGCACTGTCGCAGGAATCGCCATCCTCTTTGGAAGTTATGAAAGTTATATGTTTCGTCTTTGGATTATACTTCTGAATCTTTTTACGACCACTATCCGTACCGTTCCAGTCCGAAACAAATTTAAAGTCTCTGTACTTTCGAACATCTTCTATTGTCTTACTGAACATTGCATTATTCATCAGCTTATAGAAATTCTTTTCAAAATCTGTCTTCCCGTTTGCCCTCATTTTAGTGTTAAAGTCAATATATTCCGCGAGACATGCCCTCTCATCGAAAGCAAGCACCCGATAAATCTTTTTCAATCTCATTCCCATCCGAAGATAGAATTCCAGCAACTTGTAGTGTAAGACGTATCTCTCTCTGTCCAACACACTTGTAATCAGTCGAGTGCCCTGCCTCGGAAATTCATAGTGATGCGGTGCTAATGGCAAATCGCTGTGTTCTTCATGTAATTCGACTGGATATTCTAAGTCTACTTCTAGAAAACTTGGTGGAAAGGTGGCGCCAGGTCCCCACGCCCCGCCAGCTCCGCCGGCTCCGCCGTCTCGGGCATACCATTCGTCCCACTCTTCCATCGTCATCCAATGAAGTCCGCCCGTAGGCATTGCCTGACTCATTGCCCAGCTGTAGAGATTGTTTGCATCGAGATATTTTATTTCGGTCACCGGCTTCTCTGGATCCCAGTTCCCGCCAGCTTCCCCCTCGGCGGCGACGTAAGCAGGATGATTTGTCTGTAAATAATGAATATTACACTGGCTGATACCGCCTCGAATTCCCCTCTGTACGAATTCATCTGCTCAGCATCTTGAATGAGCCCAAACTTATTACCTGTGTAAAGTAACATAGCATCCCATGTCAAGCCGGGCGCCGACATATAGTGGGCTGGATCTAACTTGTACGCTTCTAAACATGTGTCACGGAAATTTTCAAATATATTTGCAAGAAGGAGAACGTCCGTCTCACAATAGAATTCCATATAATCACGAATCGTCTTACATCCAACTTCGTCCCATACTCGCAAAGCATGTTCGTAATCGGACTCCGAAATCCCCTCTTCCGTCAATTCGCTATAAAATTCCCCCCTCTCCGGGAGCTCCCCCTCTCCCAGTCTGTCAACCGAGTCTAAATATTCGTAGGGGAAGAAACCTTTCGCCCTTTGAATGTCCGGGTACGAAAGTGGTACCGTCCACCCGTGGTCCGGCACAGTTTTTGCCAACTTCGCCAATGACCCCATCATCAGCTGAGCACTGTCCATAAACTTTATAGAAAAGAAACGTTTCTTTATCTCCCTCTTCCGGTTCGGCCACTCTCCGCCGACAACAATTGAGGCACTAAAAATAAATGTTTTCGAGAGACCCATAATTCCACCATTGCTCGTCTTAGCTATGATTTTAGGCTCTGGTCCGGAACCATCATCATCTATTTCATGTAATTCTTTCAAAATAAAAGAACCATCGTATCCCTTGAGGTTGTGAAAGTAGATAGGAATGGTTCTCGACGGCCGGCATCCCTCGCAATAGAAGGTCGCCTCCTCCTTCACTACTCGGTATCCGGCGGGCTCTCCACATGCAATACAGACTGGATCACATCCGTCACGCTGGTAATTAGAAGGATCTTTCATCGGTATTATTTTCCAATAATACGATTTCGAATAATACTCGGCCCGTTCTTTCATATCCTTTAGAAATTCTGTAACACAGGAGAGACCTGTGAATGTTCTTTTACCATAAACGGTGGGCCGCCGTTCCGAAGGGGCCCACCCCCGTTCCACCATAACATACGAAAGACAAATTGGAATATGTCGACCGGTCCCCTTCTCAATAATTGCCTCAGTATCTGCATAGACGACGTAGGGAGAAGGAACCTTCTTCCGATGTCCTTCGAATTGACATACTTCCTTAGGAAAAACTGGCTGGGCGGCGTCTGTTCCACAGTATACCTGATGTTTTTCTAACTCTTCTGTTGACTTAAAACCTCTTTTACAAACCAGACAAATACACTTACTTCTGTGCTTATTCTTACGATTAGTATGAGAATTAAGAAGACGATTTAACGAAGTAATTGGCACGAAGTGGCCCCCCCCTTCCCTCCCCACCAACTATCAGTAATATATTTGCTACCCGTCCCGCTCCCCCCTCGGCTCCGCTATATAACACAGTTATGTCTGACGGGTCGGGATCGGACTCGTGGATCTGAAACACTTGAAGTTGGACTCCCGGATTTTGCTGCTCGAAGCGCCTGAATACAGTCAGATCGGCGGGCGTAGGAAAGGGAATACCTTCCCAACAGTAGTCAGCAATAAATGGGGCGTACGTATTCCATTTTCTCCTTACCTGACCACCCCTCTTTTCACGAAACTCGGGATCGCTCAACTTTATACTTGCTACGACGGCATACTGAAAACAATTCTCGCTGCCCGAAGGTAGCACCAGATCGCTAACACAATGCTTATTTTTTAACCATCCGGGAAGTTGGACTGCGCCAGCCCCGAGTAAAACTTCTACTAGAATTACTTCAAAATTAAGTATCTCCTCGAGAACGAGGCCAGAACCCTCAACAGCTTCAATTGTATCAAGCATATCGTCGTAGCGTTTTACTAATTGTTCTTTCACACCCGACCCTCCTACCAACCCTTTTGTGTATGTATCTTTTAATTTAACATGCAATGTACGATTTTGTGTATTACCAGTTTTCGGATCCGATAATTTGACTTCCATTTCAGTATAAACAGAGTACATCTTTCCCCCTTTGGCCATACCTTCAATATCCACCAGCTCCCCGATATCCTTGACTCGCTTGACTTCAGGAAATTCTTTTCGTAAAAACTGCTCCCTTGAATGCTGTATGTAATCGACGGGCCATAATAATCTTTATGATATATACTATCCTAAAAATTTTAAAATGAAAAAATAATTATTCTATGATAGGTCATCAAAATCCACTATAATATTTTGTCAGCATTTATTTGTTTATATATCTCACCTAATCTTTCTAAGTCGACTAGTTCTTCCGCATCTTGAATTTCTGGTTTATTAGGCGCAGCACAAAATAACCTCTCAACAGTGAAAGAAAGGGCACGCTTACTTAAGCGCGGTTTAAATGCTAAGAATTCTATCTTACTACCTTTCCGGATATTACGAGGTACAATAGCAGGATTTTCTCGGACTGGCAATGGGCTCACTGTTTTAAAAGCACAGTCAATTTCTTGAACCATATCAATACATGTATCGAAATCATGAGGCCCTCTTTTAAATCGAAATTTAAAATACGCAACTGGCTCGCTCCCTCGCTTCTGATACACTTTAGATGGATTGTAAAATCTGCAGGCATTCCCTTCGGTTCCGATAGTATTCTTGGAGTGAGCGGCCAGGCTTGCAGCATAACTTTTAGCAGTAGATGCATCGAAACTTTCACCTAGGGTACGGAATACTATTAAATCGGTAAACTTTTGAAGACTCGGTTGCCAACGGACACACACCCCATCGCATGTAGCAGGATCTTTAGAACCGTACTTAGGTCCGATGGGGAAAACTACTTCTAGCTCACTGTCTACGTATATGAAAGGATCTACCAATATTCACCAAATATGAGTTTGCCGTCACTGATTTGAATATTCTCTTCTCCGGTTTCAAGTATTTTTATTGCAGTTGAAATAGAAAGGATTGTCATTGTATTATCGTATATATCTTAATAAAAAATAATTTAAAAAATTTTTTTCTATGATATAGTATCCCAAAATGTCATACATATTCATAAATGGACCAACTGGAAGTGGTAAGAGTTACGATGCAGTAAATTTGAAAGAAGAGGGAGTTGCTACGGTGACTCACGTACCAGAATTTGACACTAGTTTTTCCGGCAACATTGCTGACTTTTATAATGGGCGCCACGTTTCGATTGCCGATTTTCAGAAACAGTTTATAGAACATACTCTTAGTTTACAATATCAGGCTTGGGTGGATGAGGGGGAGGGGGGCTCCCCTTCAGAACACTACATTATTTGTGACTCTTCCATAATTCAACATCTGACTTTTTCTAGAATCCGGGGCGTTTCCGTGGCAGCGGAAGAAAAAAAGATTGTTTATAGAGCATTTGACCATTTAGACAATTTCATTATCATATTCAAAGATATGCCTTGGGATTATTGCAGGCGGAATGTGTTGACTCGAGCCAGGTCGTACGAAATAACCGCCTTAAAAGAACTAGAAGAGATTCACAACAAGTTCAAACAGACTTTCTTAGAAATTTGCCACGACTACAGGCTTCCATGTTTGGTAATTCGGAACGCTCTTACGCCCCTCGTTCTCAATAATATACTTAATCCAACAATTGATACCGAGACAGTCGGGCCAGTAGAATATCCACAAGCTTTTGACTTTGGAATTGCATGGAGCGGCGGCAGCCAAGGATTTTTAATAGACGGTTTCAGCAAGGAGGAACTTGAAAAAGCTTATTATCCACCTAATCAAGAACAACTAGAACAACCTCGAGTCTCACTCAAGAACCTACACAAACTTCTTAATGCCTGTGAATCTGTGCACGCTTACAATGCTCCGTTTGACTTACAGGCACTTGATATGATGCTGAAGGAACACTACGATTACAAGCAAGACTTTGAAGTTACTTGTCTGTGGCTCATGGCAGTTGTGTACATTATACTTCAACCAGAACTTATCAAGAAAGCTGAACAAAGGGGACTCAAAAGAACGGATAAGGGCAACATGCACAGTCGCTTTGAAGATCTTGCAAACTTAATATGTGTCCCTTCGGAACTCTACAAATCCTCCTGTACCACCTCATCCACATACGGCTAGACGAGATGCAGTAAGTGAACATTACTTACGACAGTACATGATAAATACTTGGCCAGGTGGTTGGAAGAATAACGGTAAACTGACACTTTCAGCTTTCAAGAAATTAAGACTTCGTCCATGGTACTTACTGAATAACTTTCGTAAATACTTACGTTAGTACTTACGTTAGTACTTACGTAGTACTTACGTTAGTACTTGACAAGTACCAGCACAGGAACTTACGAAGTACTTACGAAGTACTTACGTAGTACTAATAACATTTTCCTCCGGCTCCCAACTATTGAAACTTTCTGGATAACCTTTCCATTTTATCAGATAATATTTCTTTCCTCTAATTTTTTTCGTCTTCAAAATTCGTTCTACTCTGTACAGCTCGTCGGCTCCCCGTTCCGAAAGGGCGCTCTGAAGTTCATCGGAGTAGAAAGTGCCAAGTATTTCCTCTCCATTCAGATCTTTATTTTGTAAACTGGTGGCGTTCCCAGTCAGCTGCGTACACAACTTTTGAAACCACGAAAATCTCCTCTGTCCAATTTGGTAATATCCTTTCTTGAAAGTGGTCTTGTATTTTGTAATTCGGACACGTTCTCCCGGCTTGAATTCAGGGTTGGCTCCCCCGGCTGCCAACTCAGGACCGAATAGTGTATAAAATGCCTGCCAATCGTTCTCCTCTGATACGTCCCTGGTTTCATTTGATACTTCCGTGTACGGTGTTATTGTAATTCTCAAGAAGGTGGGGTAGAATGGGGAGCCATTCTCGTGTCTGTTTATATGTAAAGTATTTCCACATCATCGTCTTAAGAGTCCGATTAAAACGTTCAACGACGCTAGCTTTTTTGTCACTGTAGGTGTGAAACCAGTGAATTCCCGCCTCCTCCAACCACCCCTGCATTTTTCGATTAGTAAATTCCCGCCCCTCATCTGTCTGAAGTTTGTCGGGCCTTCTCCCGGATTTCTTAATCACGTCTTGTAGCGCCTGCAACGTATCATCAGCCGTTTTTGACTGTATTGGCCTGGCCCATGCATATTTGCTGAGTACATCGATTACTGTTAGCATGTATCGAATGTTACTATTCTCTTTTGCGAACGGGGGAGGGAATTCCACGAGGTCAGCCTGCCACTGTGTGAGTCTATCGATGTTACGAAAACACGCCGGCCGCCCGAACCCCTCCGGAAGGCGCCACGAGTACGAGGTACCGGTTTATGTAGATTATAAGTTAGCTGAGTTTTTAACCAGTCCTGCACCTCTTTCTTAGTAACGTGGAGTCTGCTGGCCCGTGCTGCGTCATACAATTTTGTACACCTCCAAAACCAGTTTTCGGGTTGTAATATAATTCTCTAAGAGTTCCTTCGGGATTCCTATCGGTAGAGCCTTCAGCTTCCATAATTGCTATATTATACGAAAAATTTTATGTCGTACGGATGCTGTAAACGAAATACTAGTTTACTGAATTGTGTATTTTGCAATCGACTGATTAGTGAATCTGCCTTCTGTTTTGACATCCTCATTCCATATTGTTTTATAATAGTGTTGATGTCTGTCTCGCTCGGTGTGAAAAATAGTACTAACATCTGTATGTTTTCCCTGAATGGTTTACTAATACTAGTATATTGTTGAGTCAGAACCCAGACAGATAATCTGTCGTGTCTTGAGCTGAAAGCAATTTTGACTAAATTGTCACTGCGCTTCTTTATATCTTTGGACGCGGCGCAGTCGTCGAGTACTATTAAAGTGTTTGTACCGGCCCATTCGTTCCGTACGTAGGCTAGTGTATCATCCACAGCATCGATGTCGACCGGAAACACAAATACGTTGTCATCGGAGAAAATGAATCTTTTATTATATGTTTCATTGTTCATGAATGTCGGACAAATGAAAACTACATATTCAAATTTCCTTAAGTACGGACCGGTGAGGAGGTCCATTACAAATTCTGTTTTGCCAGAACCTATCGGTCCAGTTATAATCATGTTGAATGGTGGGGTTGCGTATATTGACATTTCCTCTGGATCTATATACTGTAAATTAATGAACTGATTATGAATCTCTTCTAGTTCTTTTAAGTTACTGGCTCGAGTTAGATGAAACATAATTTCCAGTCACATCGACAGCATCTGAATGAACTATATATTTAGTGACTTTATTCCAGTACCTACAATAGTAATGAATATTGCTAAAGATAACAAACCAATTTTACCATATTCGTGAATAGGGTCTGCGCTGGTCACGGCTGCTGCCTTCCGTTCCGAAGGCGGGGGGAGGGCCTTCGGGGAACGAATCCGAGTCGTGTCATTGTGAGGTGACTCTCCGGGCTCGTCCTGCCACTTCACAGGATCCGGACCCCACCCTTCCATCTCATGTATAGCACTTTCTCGAACTTCCGTGTTTATATCACCGTTCACCCCGAAGGACATAGATTCTGTTGCGTATTGCAATTCATTATTATAACCCGAGATTGCCGGGCCCGAAAGAATGACCATTTCAGACGGCAAGAGAAGTAAATTGGGCGAGACTGCCATATCAAGTTTGACACCAGTATTCATTATTGTGTCTTGATATCGCCTATAACTGATTACTTTGTCGGTATTTCGAATTTCATCTTTGAGGAGGGGACCGATTCTTTTCGGACTTGCTGTGCACTCCCTTACCAAAATTCACCCTACATTTTGCCTACTTTATGTAGCCCGTGAAGTGTACATATTTCTCAAAACTATGTATTATCTTTGTACAGAATCAGTAAAGAAAAAAGATACATGTTTTACACATAGAGTGTACCTATATAGTACACAGAATCCAATGTGATGCTACTTAAAGCTATCCAATATTGGAACGCTTTTGTATACGTAGAGCGTACTTAATCTTCAGGAACCTCCCTGAAAAAAGTATGGATGGAGTGTACTTGTTGTGGAGGATAAAAAAAGTGTACACAGGGCGTACTTGATTTCGTCGAGCATAAACAAGTACACATAATGTATATGCTAGTCATCCATTATCACATCGACTGCGGGGGTGGGGGGGGTAGTAGGGTGGGGGGGGGTGTGTGTGATCGATAGGGGTTACTCATTCATGCAGTATTGATAAGTTACCTTAGTCTCTCTGATGTTGATTGTCAACAGCAACACTCACCTCATTTTCCTGTCTCTTATTCAAAGCACACACTGAAACAATCATATTGCTTAATTAACAACAGTGATCATACTTTAATAACAGTGTGAAAGATATAAACAACAACAATGCATATTTTGAAAGATGACGTTACCATTACTGTTGTGTGCGTTCAAATATTTGTGTCCAAAAATTCTAACTCTTGTATTTTTAGAAAATTTGTGATGAGCAATTTAGGATATTGTAAGTGACAGACTAACTTATAAACCAATACATTTAAATATTTGCCATTAATTTTAGCACTTATCGGCACTTGTGTAATAAAAAAAATCTTCAAATAAGCATTAATATTCAAACAGCAGAGTTAAAAATATCATTATAAATGACAATTTCACCAAAAAACTTGAATGTACAAAATGGTGTGAAAAAATCAGTATGACACTGTTGAAGCTGGAGCAAGAAATAAAATTCTTGTGTTCAATTCAGCAGTTTGAAACAAAGAGGTAAAATACAGTTTCTCAGAAGTTTGTTTCATCGGCATGAGTACTGTATTTTGACAACATTATCAAAGTACTGTCGGAAGTGAAAAGGTTTTACAAAATATCCAAACTTGCATTGTTCAGCATGTTGACAAATAGGAAAATTGCTTAATGTACTGTCCTGAGTGATGTCACACTTCATTATAAGGTAAATGTACATATCTTTTCTGTAAAATAGTGAAATGTGAAAACAGCAGTCCAGTAAAAATGATTGCACAGTTTGAGATGGTTTGTTCTAAGGATAGGTTTCACTGTACTTGCATTGTGAAAAATGTAATGATGAAATGTTCTCTGAGTATGAAGTCTCTGTTGCGTTGAAACAAGTTTGACAGATTCATGGAATGCTTCACTCACTGTTAGTTATATCAGTCAATATCAGTATCCATTTGTACACCAGAATGCTCAGGAAATGTATTGCCATGGATACTGCCATCTCCATCGTCACTTCTGCTTCCATCAGTATCTGTTGATCAATAGTTAGATAACAATAGTCAGCATGGACTTCATGTGAGCAAAAATACAAAATACGTTAATTTCACATAAAGTTACACTCATTGCACTATGTGAGGTGCTTGTAGGGAAAGAGAAAGGAATATATGAAACTTACCAATAATTGCAGAAACAGTATTAGGATCAATGCTTTCACGACAGACAGTTAGCTCCCTTCAAGTTTTTTCCAACCAGATCCTTGTTTTGTAGAAGCATTGCAGCAGGAAGAGTGCTGCCTTGGTCCCAGACTCTTTCAGTGTATTCCTTTATTCCTTGCATTGTTCATCTGCTGTTCATAAGTAAATACTCTTGAACCAGGTATAACTGCCAGCATCTTCATTGTAAGAAATATTGAATGCAATAAAAATAAAATTAGTATGTGACCTTGTTTATTACAAATTTTGTGTAATCAAAGTACTTGACAACTTTCACAAAAATGCAGTTTCTAAAAAATATAAAACACATTCACTATGAAGAACTTCATCAGTAAACCTGTACTGCTCAGAATGGCACAGGCAGGTAAAATGTTTGCTACCAAATAGAAAAATAAGTTCTGTCTTTAAAAGCAATTACAGTATTTGCAGTGTACTCTTTCATAAATTTCACATTTATTAATATAAGTTGATTTAACGAAAATATGATGATGGAGCTGCATGGTCCATTGATAACATGTGGCCATGCAATCCACCGAAATTGTCACAAATGATTGGTTGAAGATGCACGTGATATGGGCTAGCTCGGAATTAACGGACAATAACTGATACCGTGGAATTTGAATGGCCTGTTATTACGTAACCCTTCCTTACATTGTGGAAACAATGATACAAATTTCCTAACTTATAATCATGGTTCAGTGCGGATATTATACCTCAATGTCTTTCAAAAATGTATGGGAATTAGGTCTGATCACAGTTAAGATACAAAGATGGTCGGGTTTTGGCCGGTTTTGTGTATCCATGAACCATGGAGGTAGTCTCTACTACCTCCATGCATGAACCAAGGTCAAATGCATACCAGTGCATACGATGAATAACGATGACTCGAAATATTGCACGACTGAAACCATAAAACTTCATATTGAATACTTACCATGGTCACCAAAGTGAGTAGATACTTTCTTGCCTCTTGATTTTCCCATTGTTAGACGATTTATAGTTCGCTAGAATGAGTTTTTGCGGACGATACGGTTACACTGCTCTCAGCTGCTGTTGATTGAAATCCAGTCTCCAAATCTACCCGCCGGGACAATTTGCGCGTGCGCAGTACCGCCAGAATTAAAACATTGCGTGTCATTGGTTAGATTCGTAATGCAGTGATAAGGTCTTTAGATAATTTCAAACTAAGTGAATCACCTGTTTTTATAGTTTCAACTAACAAATGAACAAAAATTATCCCTCAAATTGGTTCCCAAGCGAAAACTATTATGACAGTTGGATGTTGAACGAAGTGACACTGACCCTTGACCTTTGTGAGAGCCAACGGCAATGCGTGTTGCATACGGTACCATTCATCATACAAACATGGCGGACGCAGTAAACAACAAGGAACGATATCGTCGATCAACTACAAGAAAAACGATCACTGTTTTACCTTTGTCCTTTGCCATTTGAAAAGCCCACATAAAGGATAACAACGAATGACAAGATGGCTATGGAACAGCAACGATGACATAGTGTTTCGCAAGCTCAGAAGCAGCCACCGGTGACAACGTGTCTCTTCATATCGAAGCTTCAATATGGTTCAGAAACAGCTGGTGATCGTACGCGTTGTACGCGTGGCACAGTGCAGTGATACGCCTTCGTCGTCACCTCGAAACGGCATTTGCAGCGATGTGCATACCGAAATTCCACATAACGAAATGATAACCAGTTATTACGAGTTTATGATGGTAAACAGCAAACTGACATTGACAACAACTCTGAACTAGATGATTGCGAGAGTGAAGTGGTCGGAGAGGCAAATGCAGAACCGGAACGCGGAGGTACTGGTGCATGGTGACTACCGATAGTGGAGCAGCTTTCAACGCCATTGATTCTCACGTAAGTAGTCCAGTATTTTGATATGTTGCATATTCTTTTGCGTGATTAAAAATAACTATTCACATCCTAAATTCTTTAAATCAATTGCTCAGTCACCCCTTACTTTTAATACTTCCCATCTACTTTCCATTCACTGTGTTTTCTCAGCAAAAATTAGGTATTTAACTGTAGATGCGTGTGTTATTTGCCCTAAATTATTTATGCTCGGACAGCAAAGTTTGTTTCTAAATGCGTGAATGGACTGAATTTGATAGAGCCAATTGCAAAAATCAACCATCTACTGCACAGAGTATTGATCGACATAATTCCATAGGTTGGTTTTTACATGACATACAGGCTTCTTTAGAACCATGTTGCTTTGTCAGTATGTAGCTCAAAATTACATAACCAATGATTGAAGATTTTCAATTAAGACATTGTTATTTGCCAATGTACAGAATGTAGAAATAGGAAAATCTGCCTTGCAGTAGACTAAACAAAGGACACAATTTAAGAGAAGTCATATTTTGTTTAATAGTGTTATTGTAAAGCTTATTGAATTACACAATTGTACATGCATATTAAAATATATACAACTATTGCATACAGTGAACATAGGATACTATTGGGGGAGGCATTTATAATAATATGAAGCTTTGCAGAACATGCAGTATATAGATAATTTATTGCTTTATATTCTTTATTGTAGAGGAGAAGGCAAACATAGTGGTCTGCAATATTTGAGACACTACAGAATCATACCAAACACATACAAGATGTTCTGGACGAAAAGCTGTACAAGAAGCATCTTCAAGCAGATGGATTCTTCATCCAAACTGATGATGAAAGAAAAACCAGGAGCTACATGTCTCTTTCAAATCAACTTTGATGGTGTAGCACTTTTCTGTTCATAAAAATTCAGTGTTTGGCCTGTTTACATTGTTGTGAATGATCTCCCTCAAGAAAGGTACGGAATGCTACTGAATTTACGGGTAATATCCTAAGTACAGGCTATTTCTGCTTGACCACGTTACTTACAAATTTTTTTCATTGTGTACAACAAGTATGAAGGTAAAGTGCATACTTTATTGTCCCAATCCAGTTTTCTGTTCAGATGTGTGTGTTTGCAAAAGGGTAGAACATCTTGCTGTCATAAATCAATTTGAAGAGATGAAAGAAAAAATTATGACTGACAGTCTTTTCACTGTTCCATTCCACATATTTAACTTTTACATAAAGAAAAACAAGCAGTTGTGGCCATCCCTGTAAGCCAAATTTTATGAGGTAATGGTTTCTGTTGCTACACTCAACAAAGATTGTAACTTTGTTTGTCACGTTCCTAATACATTTGAAAAAGACTGATTTGGACCATGCAATGTGCCTGATTTAAAATTAAATAAAGATGAATTTACTGTATATTAAATATTTTGTAGATGCAGTTTTATTTAATATCAGTGTTTCATCTAGGATGGCATCAACAGGGGGGTCCCCCTTTACCAGAAAATTTAGGGGGGATTTCACCAGTTCATGCATGTGTTTTACCTGTATCTCTAAGGTGTGACTGGCGCCATTTCATGGGGGCAGGTCCCCCCTTGACAAATTACTGGGGGGGTGCCAACATGTCAGCTGAGGGGAATCCCCCTGTCCCCCTCTCTAGATGAAACACTGTAAAAAAATCATGCATGATCAATTGCAAACAATGATATAGTTTTTGAAGTGCAGTTCTTGTGTAAGAAGAACACAAACTTAGAACACTTTGTCATCATGCTATTTCATAGTTATGCGAAGGCAAGTTGTGTCAGCTCTATATGTAGTCTCCTGGATGAAATGGTTGAGCATTAAAGAACATGTGAATACCACAAGTTGGCACAAGCAATGTGTGAAATAGATGTTGCTGTCTCAATCTGTGGCAATTTCTCTCCCTGATTTCAGAAGTCAGTTAGCCATCCAGTCGGAGTGTACACTTGAAGCGTACCCACACTATCCATATATCTGACTTAGACTCTGCTGTAAATTTCTTCGCAATTTCTGACTCAGACTGCAGTTATCTGCTTGAGTGCACAGTTAAGTTTAGACTCTGTAATGATGAACTCTGGCACAGACCATGGCTATTGCAAAGTTATGTAGGTTTCGCATAGCCTTGGAACTGTTGACAATTCTAACCTTACACTCTCATGAGATTTGCAGCACAATTGTAGGGACTGAGCGTACTCGGACACTACAAACTATTTCTTGGGGCAGCTTCGTTCAAATTTTTTCTTACCTGAGGCATGTGCAGTAGGATTCAAGTATATGCATTTACTACAAATTTTTCCAAAATGATACTTTTCACAGGGTCTGAGTATACATTACATCTACTTTCCAGTATGTTTTTTTGGTAAGGGCTGCCAGTATCGCCCACTATGGTACTTCGAATATTAGCTTGTGCACCGAGTATGCAATATACGTAGGCTTCAAGGCTTTCATTGAGGCGGGCTAGGCCAGCCTTTGTTAATCCCGAGTCTCCCTTCAGAGGAATGAAACTATTATATTGTCCCTCCGATCCATCATTTCGGAAGAAATAGTAGTGTGGTCGGTCTTTGTCGGGCAGTACATGTTTTTTCTTTCCAAAAATGGTATGTGTATAGAAAACGCCTCCGTCGGAGGAGAGGAAAAAGTCGTGTCCATTGTATACAGCGGCAGGCTGTCGAACGGGGCCACGATTAGTGTAATATTCATAACCATAACCAAGACCCTTATTTTGACCTTTTCGATATCGAAAGTCGGACTTTGTTGGACTTATATTTCCAAATTCTGTACATAGAAGTTCATATTGGACGAGATTGTACGGATTGTCGCCCGCTTTGAAGGTGGGGGTATCGTCTGGAAGTGCAACGCCCATTTCATGAAGGATACGACGTATTGTAAAATATACATGGAAACGGCAGAATGATCGTATTTGCGGAGGAAATTTCTTATTGACGAGATGGGCGAATGATATACCGCAACCAGTAGTGCTACACCATACGGCAAAATTTAATTGCTGGTCCAGTATTTCATGTTTGGACCGCCCAGCCAGACATTACTTTCTTTAGCTGATTGATGAGTGATTACATTATCTTTAAATATATCCCGTGGATGAAAAGTAAATTTATCTGTCGGCGTTACATATATTTCTAATTCCATGAGAATAGGTTTTACTCCCCCGTCCGGTTTGGAAGGGGGGGTATCAGCATGCTGTACTGTTGGTATGCTCGTCTTATTCAATTGAAAAGCAACTGGGAATAGGTCTGTACTCATTATTTGTGTTTCTATATACATAGAGATTTAAATGGATGAGAATTTTCCCGGAATCCCTGTCGGAATCGTTCCGTTAGGGGTACTAACATTCCAGACCATGTTAATATTATATTTCGGATTCAGGTTTAAACGAATTTTTATTTTTACTAAGAATAGATAACATACTGCAAACAATGGAGAATTTATTAAAGACATCGGCAAATACAACTGTGGCACTACCAACCGCAGCGTCGGACGCTCGATCCATAATAGAGACTAAACGTGAAAAAATACTCTGTGTCATCGCAAGTGGTCAAAGTAAGTTATTTTTGGTAAGGAGATTTCAGTTGCTGACGTAGAAAAATGGAAAGATGAAACGGTGGATAAAGCCTTCAAAATGTACGAAGCGAAATACAGTTCTCTTATAAGTGATACCATCACTCAAAGTTTCATAGATCTAGGAGCCCGTGCAATAAGTCAGGTAGTTCCAATCGATGACCGAGATAACTATGCCACTGATCTTAAAAGGATTTATTCTAAACAGTGAAATAAAACGATTATCAGGACGGATAGCGTACACGTGAGGGCCCTGATTGCTCTAGTTTCCACCGGTTTAATTACGGGTAAACATTTAAATTTTAAAAAAATCGGGTTTAATATAGTACCTGAAATAAATGGATTCAACTTCGCAAACGGTTCCGACTCAGCAAACGGAAACGACGACGGGGCCCGGACCGCAAACGGAAACGACTACGCCACAGCGCAACATAGAGAAAATTACGTTACCGACGAAGCATCCAGGGAGAGTTGCTGCGGGCAAGAAAGTAGCGGAATGGAACAGGAAAAACAAGGAGAAGAAACTAAAAGCAATGATTCATGATAGCGATGCGGTAGCGACTGAAGCAAACTGTATAGACCTACCGCCTACAATGAAAGAACAGTGTGATAATAAATGGTATAATAAATGTTATCTTGTTTTAGGAATTGTGGGAGTTTCATTGACTGCATTAGGACTATATTGGGGGCGTGCTCGGCATACCCCCTGTCCCCTCCGGAAAGATGAACCGCTTCAGAAAGCGAAAAAAACAGAGCCCGTAGCGGCTCCCTCCAGAACAGTTCCGACAGGGGTTCCGGGGGAGGGGAAGGTTTCCAGCTCCTCTACATTGTATGAGATGATTAACTCCGTAATTATTTATTTTTTATTTTATATACTAGTCAGCAATCATGGATACTAAAACAGTTGTAAACACAATGTACGATGGTATTGTAATCGCAGGCCTTGCGATGGGATATCTTATGATCTCCAGCAAATTTCTAAAATTGATATGGGCGATCCAAGTCGACCAAATTTAACTCGATTGGCAAAATTAGGCGGTGCGACTGCTGCCGCGGTTGCAACCAAAGATCTCCTTGAACAGAAAAAAATATATTCCTGCAGAACCTTATACTTTGTAATGGGCACCTTCGGAATATTATTCATCAAAAAAATTATACTTAGTAATATATACAACGTACAACGATGATCATTTGGATTGAAAGCCAAACAGGTGAACCAGTCACTGTTAATTTTTACCCTTGTATCGACACGACACAGTTTACGAAGATAAGACTGCTAGAGTGCGGACTATATAATTCATGGCATAACATAACGAGGGCGAATAATGTACTAAAATATCAAGAAGGAAACGACCCAAAAATAAGACAACAAAATCAATACGTCCGGGTAACTACAATATTGATACGTTAAACAAGGCAATCGGGTTGAAGCAAAAAATTAATTTTGAAAAACATCTACCGACAAACCACGTTTATCTAACTTTGGCTGAAGATGTTAAAGTTTATTTCAATGCTACAGGTAGCTTTGCCAACGTAGTTGGTTTTTCAGATAAACCTGAGGACAACCCAGTTATAAAAAGTACTATTAGTCCGAAGAAAGTGGATTTCTTAACAGTCACTAAATATATAGTTCATTCAGATGCTGTCGATGTGACTGGAAATTATGTTTCATTTGGTTCGGGTGAATACATACAGGGGAAAGTATCGAACTGTTTACAAATACTTCCCATCCGGGATACGAGAGAAATAAGTGAAAAGGTTACTTACGATTTTAAAAACGGAGCAATTTCTATGCCATTGAGAAAAGGGGGAGATTGGATGAATTCAATTCGTATCTGGATAACGGATCAGGATGGAAACATGATCGATTTCAATAACTGGCCAATTAGCTTTTGTATTGAATTGCTGTAGTCGTTCCGAAGCGTTCCGAAGGGATCCTACCGGTGTAACATAAACCATCCCACGACCAATCCTCCAGCAATATAGATCATCTCATATTTCTTTTGCTCAGGACTGGGTTGATAATAATCTGAGAATTGAACTGCCCCTTCGGAACGGCTTTGCACCGCTTCTGCTTCTTCCAGGATTTCTGCATCTGTATCTCTTAATTCTGCCGCAGCATGCGCGTCCTTTGCCTGATTTTCTCTTTCCCAGTCAGCCTGTAGTAATCTTTTTTCTGACCAGACATTTTTGTCATGTTCAAATTTTTCTAATGCTTTATCATGTCTAATTTTCTCTTCAATAAGAGCCTCACCATTCCCAGAAAGCTTTTGTCCGATAATATTTCCTCCTGTGAATGCCGTTGCATTTAATACAGCACCGAGAACTGTCATTCCTATTGCTGAAGCCATGGTTGTGTATATTACAAGGTATTATTTTAATTTTCACTGTATATAGTATAATCATGTCTGATCCAAGTGGCTTCGGTCTAGGTACAATTCGTGTACAAAATCTTGAGCTTGAAGATTTAAGTGATGTTAAAGTTAACAATAATACTAAGATAGCAGGTAATCATAATAAGGATTATGTCTTTCGTTATAAAGACCGCGAGAAACAATTTGTGTTATCACCAGCGACAGCACAGAAACATATACATGCTGTAGAATTTTCTGAACTAAAGACGTCGATGAAACTGTAATTGACGCCACAAAGGCTTCAAATGATCCTACTCCTTTTGCTCTGACATGGGATGGGGATAGTCAGAAATTCATGCCTTATAATGTACCACGTAACATCTTAGATATATTTGATAGTGAAATTGCAGGAGGTGTTGCTGAACTGCCTGGGACTCCGAATGTGATTTATTTTGATAGCAATGTAAACAAATATAAATTGTCTGATTTTCGTCTTTATCTTAAGCCTAATAATCCATACATTACACTTCTCGGTATACCGATTCATCTTAAATTAGTCCTCTTAATACAATAATGTCCTCAGATAATACACTAAGAAGGTGGATAAATAATGGTGAGAATTATTGTTCATATACAGCTAGCAGGGTTCAGTAAGATTATTTTGGGACACCACTTTAAAGAAACGGGTCTGAAAAGTGTGGGGGAGGAGGTGGCTGAATTAAATTACAGACTGTAAATCAACAGATGACTGATAATATGAAAATAATTGAGCATGGTACAGTTGTTATCAAATGTATAAAATTAGGTACAGGAGACGAGTTTGATGATTTAATAGGAAATATTGCTTTAAAAACAGATTCAAGAACGAGTTGCACTATTTTCATAATATTGATAAAGATCGAAAAGATTTAGATATTTTTACTCATACCGTTCCGACAGGGGAAGAAAGTAGTTCCGACAACATTTCATTTGTTAAAAAAGATACAACTACTTACACTTTAGATATCAGTACCATTTATCTAAAACGTCTCATATTGTTTGAAGTAATGGTCTTCAGACATATTTTAAGTTCGGAGGAAAATTCTAAAATTTTATCTATAGGGTGAACAAGTTCGTACCGATAGGAACTAGAGTCGTTCAGAAACCTATCGGAACGATTTTTCTGAAAACTGTAGAATGACAGACATTGAACATGACATCATAAGTTGCTAAGCAACTGGAACGGTATTGCGAAAGCGGTATTGCGAAATTCCCTACCGGAAAGTTCCTGCTGCGTCCTGATAGGGGTATTGCGCAACAGTGTTCAAAATCGGAACGGTTACTGTATGGTAGGGGGGAGGAAAATCTCGCTCCGATAGGCGTAGGAAAAACATAGTAAACGAGTATATACTTACATCCAGAAGACAAAAATCAGCACTGGAACGGGCACTGGAACCCTTAAGGAGCTGTACAGAGCTGCAGCACAGTCGGAATCTATCTAACAAATGATCCGACAGATGTACTGATAGTGAGTCATAGCTACTGTATTGCGCAAGTCCAGGACCTGACTCAGCAGGGAAATTCCCTGCTTAGTTCAGGACAATGCACTGCTGCGCGTGAGTTCATATATAGGTCAGGGTCATACTTTAGTTACATGGATGGTTAATTTTTCCTTCGCTCCATGTAGATAAATGAATAAAATGGGTGTAAAAAATTCTTATTTGTCATGGAAGGGAATATATACTTACTACTGACATGCTCTAGTCTCAAATTTTTATATCGTAATAAGAAGTTTTTAGATTTTCATACGAGGAAACTGTTGGCTAACTGTTTGATACAATGCCATTTTGATTATGCAAGCTCTTACTTGGTTATAGTGCCCTGACTCTAAAAAGCAAACAAAAACTTCAAACTTCCCAAAATAAAGTTATACGGTTTGTCCTTGGTATGTCAGCAAGAGCACACCTTGAATCGGTTCACTTCAACAAATGGGAAGGCTACCTGTTAGCCACATAGTCGCATATATAAAACTCAATCATGTTCATAGAGTTACATTAGGATTAGCACCGAAATATTTGTCTGATAATTTTGTTTTTAACAGTCATGTCCATAGAACGAGATCCGGACCCTATTCTATTTTTATTCAAGCTGGGGCTCGGTTTATCAGAATAGTTTGTATATACAGCTAGTCTTGAATGGATTAAAGTTCCATGAATTATATAAAGTTGTAATTCAAATGTTCTGTTTAAAAGAAATAAAGATGCATTGTTTTGAAGCAATGAATCAACGTGAGAACAATTATTTTGCGTTTCATTACTTGTTGTCATGCCGATTTGCTTGTGATTTTATTTTTCGTGGGACCACAGCGTTACTCAGAGTTTTACGCTACATGTGTTCTCTGTAGCGATTATCAGATCATCAGATATATATATATATTATATATATTATATATATATATATATATATATATATATATATATAATATATTATATATATATATATATATATATATATATATATATATATATATATATCCTACACTTATGTTTGGTTTCATATAATGGTCCATGGATATGCTTCCGGTGTTACCCTTTCCATTATTTGGTTTTGTTTTGTTTCTAGATCAGAAACTCTATTGGTGTGACATGTCGACTTCCGTCATCGAGTACATTGATTTGCTGACACGTGTACGTGTCACTCTGATCGACTTAGGCAACACAGGCCCTCCATTCGGCTTAACCTTGACCGATGACTACATATACTGGACCAGTGTCGTCAAAGATCGACTGCAACGAGCTGACAAGGCCACGGGAGGCAATGTTGTCAGCGTTGGCCATGCTATCCTAGGAATGCCAAAAGGTATTCACGCGTTTTCTGCAGCTGTGACAAGAGGTACGAAGTTGAGTTAGAGTATGTGTCCCCGAGGCTCATTCTATATACCTAAAAAACCGGACAAAATGATAATAATTAATGACTACTTCAAACATTAAGAGCTTAAATAACTTTCACGCTTACACGCAATCGGCTTTAATTTCGTATCCCAAATCTCATTGCGGTGTATAGGTCGGCCGGAAAATGTAAGGAAGCACAAGCAGAAAGACAGTATAATTTATCATTTTCTTTAATGCTTAACGTGAAATGTCACTGTGATCTTTTAATCTTTATGGAAACAGATTCGGAGCATGGAACACCAAAGTAGTTAAGTGACGAATTCTTGCTCTAATCAAATCCAGTATATTCCTTTTTGACATTTCCTCGTCAATCAGTTTTCCACATGATACCCTTAGATCCTTTACCTTAGATCTCCTCCACATCACCATTCCAGATATATCCAGTCATCACATTGCTGCAAATTTGATGTCTCGCCAAAGATGAATCAGTTCAAATTCGTACGGTGGCCCCTACACGCCACGGAACTCTATTACTTTTGAATATAAACTCTAATTTTTCTTGACAATATCTTTAATATTTGTAAGAGATTTTATTTCTCCGACGCAAACTTTTAATTTTGTACGGGCAACTTTATCTTAACATTATCTTAACTTAACTTCTCGAAAGTTGAGTAAAAATTTTTCAAGATAACAAACTCCTACACGTCTTGGAAATTTACTACTTTGAACATAAACTCATATTTCTTGACAATATATTTAATATTTGTAAGAAATTTTATTTCTCCACAGCAAACTTTTATTTCTGAACGGGGAAACTTTATTTTTGGGGTAAACTGTTTTTAAAAACTTAACAAAAAAATTTTAACTTTTAAAAAATAACTTTAACTTTGAACAAAATATTTGTTTCTCAAAAGCGTTTTTTATTCGAAAAGAAGTAAAAATTGTTCACAGCAAGAGTTGAAGATTTTTGCTAAGCGCGAACTGAGTTACTTAAATGACATAACCTTATGTCTTTAGAGCAGAAAACTTAAATTCTTAAAGAAAAGTTTATTTTTCCAAGAGTAAAATTAATTTCTTTATGGAAAAAAGATTTTCTCAGAGCAGCAAATTGAAATACAGAGAATAAAACTTTTTTCTCAATGGCGAGAAATTATTTTCTGAAGACAACAAAACTAATTCTTTCAAGATATATTTTCTACATATGAGTGTGGTTTAAGAATTTGGTAAAACTGAACTGAGAAAGAACGAAAAAGGAAGGATGAAAAAGTCAAACTTACTTTTCTTCAGAGCGAAATTTATTTCTGAGAGGAGAAATATTTCATGTGAGGGCGCAATTACCTATAATGCATAGCAAACTCTTTCTAGCGAGAGTAAACATATTTTGGGGAAGAGTAAAACATTTTTCCGACGAGCAAAACTTTATTTTAACGGCGGCGGAAGTTAAAGTATCCCACCATGCAACATCCAAGTTTGATGACCCATAGTCTCCGAGACAACCATGACTGACTTCATCGGCGATACAGGCACGCTAGCCCGGCCCTAGCTGCAGTACAGTATCGAGGTTTTACCTGGGTATTTGGGTCGGACGATTTGCCGTACTGTACTGCAGCTAGCCCGGCCCTACCCTGCCTGCTGGGCCGTATAACGCCAGGAACACACAGCATCGTACGCAGGGCTATGGGCACGGGCACGCAAACGAGTCAGTTCAACAGTTGCCACATGTCTGAGTCCCCGAAGAACGGTTTTGTGTTTGAGTGATTCGTCCTGACTGCAGACGTTGTGCGACGGGATGGACCGCATTGGGTTCCTTCATTAGCTCTGCATGGGCTGTGTGTTACCGGCGTTATACGGCCTCCCATCACATAACGCCGGTAACACACAGCCCTGCCATGCAGAGCTATTCCTTCATCAGTTGCTGTGTTGTTAATGTTATGTTGTGTGATAGTCATCTTTTCTATAGCCTAAGCCAGATTCGTAATTGATAGAGTCTTCGACTGAAATTGAACCTGGCCCGCCAGATTGACCACAGTCGAGCGTGGTTCAATACAGTAGTTGTGGGTCCACAGCTGTGGTGTTTTCGGATGGGATATGCCTTTTACGGGCTGGTTGACTTTCACGTTTTTGACCCCGCAAACCACACGTGAAAGTCAAAACCAGTCCGCGACTGTGGTCAAATCTGGCGGGCTCGGTTCAGTTTCAGTTTCTATAAATTACGAATCTGGCTTCTCCTCTTAGAAAAGATGAATATCACACACATTGGCTGTGTGTTACCGGTGTTATGTGGTGGGAGACTGTATAACGCCGGTAACACACAGCCCTGCCATGCATAGCCCTGCGTACAGGTCTAGAAACGCCGGGAACACACAGACCTGTATGCAGGGCTATGCCATGCAGAGCTATTAACCCCAATGCGGTCCCGTCGCACACCGTCTGCCGTCAGGACGAATCACTCAAACATAAAACCGTTCTTCGGGGACTCAGACAAGTGGCAACTGACCCGCGTGCCCGTAGCCCTGTGTACGATGTTGTGAGTTCCCGGCGTTATACGGCCTCAACACACAGCATCGTACGCAGGCAGGGTAGGGCCGGGCTGGCGTGCCCGTCTCGCCGATAAAGTCAGTCATAGTTGTCTCGGACAGCAGATCGTCCTTGTAGCCGACACGAACACGAACTGTCTGATACTGGCTACCGACTCGGAGACTCTCGGTCATCAAACTTGGGTGTTGCATGGCTGGGATACTTTAACTTCCGCCGCCGTTAAAATAGTTTTGCTCGTCGGAAAAATGTTTTACTCTTCCCCAAAATATGTTTACTCTCGCTAGAAAGAGTTTGCTATGCATTATAGGTAATTGCGCCCTCACATGAAATATTTCTCCTCTCAGAAATAAATTCGCTCTGAAGAAAAAGTAAGTTGACTTTTTCATCCCTTTTTCGTTCTTTCTCAGTTCAGTTTTACCAAATCTTAAACCACACTCATATGTAGAAAATATATCTTGAAGGAATTAGTTTTGTTGTCTTCAGAAAATAATTTCTCGCCATTGAGAAAAAAGTTTTATTCACTATATTTCAATTTGCTGCTCTGAGAAAATCTTTTTCCATAAAGAAATTAATTTTACTCTTGAAAAATAAAACTTTTCTTTAAACATTTAAAAAGATAAGGTTATGTCATTTAAGTAACTCTGTTCGCGCTCAGCAAAAATCTTCAACTCTTGCTGTGAACAATTTTTACTTCTTTTCGAAATAAAAAACGTTTTTGAGAAACAAATATTTGTTCAAAGTTAAAGTTATTTTTTAAAAGTTAAAGTTTTTTGTTAAAAGTTTTTAAAAACAGTTTACCCCAAAAATAAAGTTTCCCGATTCAGAAATAAAAGTTTGCTGTGGAGAAATAAAATTTCTTACAAATATTAAATATATGTCAAGAAATATGAGTTTATGTTCAAAAGTAATAAATTTCCATGACGTGTAGGGGAGTCTGTTATCTTGAAAAAATTTTACGTTTGTGTTACAAAATAAAAATACTTTTGAGAAACATATTTTCTTTATTGTTAAAACTAAAACTACTTTCGAGAAGTTAAAGTTAAGATAATGTTAAGATAATGTTGCCCGTACAAAATTAAAAGTCTGCGGTGGAGAAATAAAATCTCTTACAAATATTAAAGATATTCTCAAGAAAAATAGAGTTTATATTCAAAAGTAGTAGAGTCCGTGGCGTGTAGGGGCCACCGTAAATTCGGCTAGTCTGCAAACAAGTCAGTCCTATAGAAATTCGGCTAGTTTTCAAATTAGTCAGTCCTATTGAAAGCAAATGCGAAGAAAATCAAAGTACATTACCAAAATCACGAGGCGCGTCAAGCAGAAAACATTTGCCTCTTGGAAGCTGCCAATGAAAGGGTTTCGCCGGTCTTGATAAAAAGTGCACAAAACTGTTCCAATTCCTTCAGCAGTTACTTCACCGTGGTGGTCAATTAATTTGAAAAGAATTCTTGTTATAAAACCCGTACGTCTTCGTCTTAGAATTAACATAAATATTAATTTCCCTCTGACTTTGAGTCAAATTTAATCGTAGTGAAAGGTAGAATGCCTCTCGCATTCTAAAGACTACCACTTCTGCTCCTACTTTCATCCACGAAACTGTAAAACATTCTTTTCGAAAATCAAGAATAAAATCCGAGGTTCACCGTGCAAGTTTTTGTAATTTTCAAACAGATCACCGTAGATGTACCGATATTATAAATTCAAAATAGCAGCCCTCCCTGTGTTGACTCTGTGGGATAGAATTATTTTTTTCTGCATTTCACAATGATAACTGAGTTTATATTTTAGTTACTCGATGAGTTTCCAAGTGAGCCCACACAGGTGGAAGACCAAAAAAGTCTTATAAAGTTTAAGAATCCGAATAATTGTCCCGAGGTGCACGTGCATCCTATCTTTCCCTCCATTATCTGTTACTCTCTATGTAGTTTCCAGTAATGTTATGTCCGGAAAAAGCGGCGTTTTTTTTTCTTCAACCAGAACACGTCGAAATGTTATAGGTCCAGTCTGTCAACACATTCTACGTATGTGTGCAATATCGAACACTTTTGCTGTCAATAAAAATTACTGCATGCTTGAAGAAGTTTCAACAATAACCATAGATATCTTACAAAATGCAATCGCATTGGCAATGCGGGGAATGATGAGCAGCTGAATAAGAAATTGTATTTATTCAACGGAACCTCACTAATTAAAATATTGAAAATAGTTACAGTCCCTCCGAAGAAATAGAAAGACATATGTGTAAAGTTGTGGCCCTATGTTGATGTATGTTTAATGAAAGACTCGTCCTACTACTAATCTTCTAAGATAATATCACAACAATAACAAGATAATAACAATTTTACTAAAGTTTTAAACAGTAATGACTTTGAAAGGAATAAAATTATTAGTAATGCGATTTCAAAACGGAATAATGTTCAGTCACATCACAACACAACACGTGGAGACGAACTGTAGGCGTTTACTATAATCGTTAGTGCACTTACAGTACGAACTGTTAATCGAGCCACCTAATTTGTATATTTGAAATAGTTTTGACATGTTAATTGCTTATAGTGTTGGCTTGATGGTTTTGACACTTGCAAAACATGGTTAACAGAATAATTATACTTTCACATAATTTTCCTACTTCTGTTTCCGCTTCTGATATCCACGTTAGCCTGAAATGGAGTACAATCTAATAGTTGAAATATACTATAATGTAATATAATTAAAATATTCAATCCAATAATTAAAATATACTATATGTATGTATGTATGTATGTATGTATGTATGTATGTATGTATGTATGTATGTATGTATGTATGTATGTATGTATGTATGTATGTATGTATGTGTGAGTGCGTGTTCGCAGTAGGTGTTGGGGTGTATGCATCAGTGTCTGTCCGTGATCTTCAAAAAATCTTGGGAAGTTTACTGGATTTTATATTTACCTTGGCATTTATTATTGATCAGATGCATTATGGGTTGAAAATCAGATTTGGTGTGAAAAAATAGGCCTACATCAGTCCCTTAATATACAAATAACGGCTGATATCCTAAGATATGAAAGTACTCCATGGTATTATTGCATCAACATTTGGAACGCAAATAGCTAATGCACGGTTGGTTTGTTGATGTTATAGTAATATCTGCAATTTTCTACTTAAAGCAAATCATGGACTAAAAATTTAGAAGTTTTCACCTGTTACTTATCGTACCAAATAAACTTTCAGATTTTCTTGTTTAGGTAGGTTCATGTTCATTCACCGACTTCAAACATTTTTGTGATGGTCCGTAGTAAAATTGACATGTTTGTATTCATATCAGGAAAAAGTTTTATTGGTATGGTTTTTTGTTGTGATACGTTTCACACACTTTCCAATTGTTCAAATTATGCACAGCTGAGGTAAACTAGCGAGTCATTATGAAGCAAACTATAGCGTGCTCTGAAATGTGTAATCAAGTCCTTAGAACATATGACAGTCTCGGTAGCCACGCATATCAAGCGATTTGCTACGATAATCTTTGGCGCGAGGCGGATTAATTGCTGGTCAAACTTTCTATATAGGTATGTAAATGTAGTTCTTAAAAATGTTTGTCTTTATCGTAAGCACTGTTGCATTGCGTTTTATTGTCAAAACATTTAGGTTTTTCTACGCTTCCGTATTTTCTACGCTTCTTGTTCAGGGTTTGTTATGAAGAATATCCTTTGTCTAAACTTATGTAGGTGAAGTCGACAATCACAAACATCAGTTATGACCAAAATACATTGATATCTGCAAACCGGACCACTATGCTGGTTGACACATACTAGTAACCCCACATGCTGCCTTTTTATCAGTAAATATCGCAACCCGGGCAGCTGTATATTGTACCATCAAAATGTTATCAGAGGAACTCAAGTACAAAGTTTATTCAAGGCTAAGTGCTGAATTAAAGTTAAGTCATCGTATATGAAATTTCACGATAACATAATGATCAGAGGACAGTTGTCAAACGTAGGAAGCAAAATCCAAAATTCAATGGAAAGAATTTCATTAATATAGTATTGAATTTTTTGTCAGGTTAACCAATCGTGTGACAAGGAAAATTGCGATGTTGAATATTTTCGAAGCAAAATGATACAATTATGGTACTTTGATAACATTAGCAAGGAAATTGGTTTGCTTTGTCCAGCCGTTGGTGGCGCACACTTGAATATGACTCTGTTTATTATTAATGGAGCAAGAGTGGATCTCTTCGAATACATAAGCACTGGAAAACTTCATCTGGTTAAAACAGAAAAAAATCACATAAATGCTTTGAAAACAGGATAACTTCCCTCATCTGTCAGGAAAACTGAACATAGTTAACACAATTGTATAAAAGGGACATTAACTGTACCTTTTGGCCAATTTTTAGTACTTTTGTTCTGTGTATCGACTGCGATTTCTTGTTCTACTCCCTACAGTATATGTGTAAAACTGTTATCATCGTTATTGAAGAAAAATTAATTCTAGTTTCTTTTGACATATAGAGGAAAGAGGCTTGAGCAGATCCATATGATCTGGTTGATGTCTATTGGTGTAAGAAAGTACATGTATATGTTTTTGTACGTATTCTTAACAATAAAAACACATCAGAGAATGTTTTCCATGCAATTTATGTTTGTGACTCTTCAGTTAACAGACATCCCAACACATATCAATCATTTGAATCCCCCTTTCCTCACATATTTTCAAACCCCTCGCCCGTCAATTCTGTCCCCTCTAGAAATGTTTGTGAATCCAGCCTTTGTAAAATCTCGGTGGGATTTCATTTCAAGTAGTAACAGACTATTGCCTTCATTACACCCTAGTACATTTCACAAGCTGCTATTATCCATTCAGGTACGGCTTAGACGTAAGTCCTCATACGCTTTCGTCAAAAAGCTTGTGATTATTTCGCTAAGTCGATGATTTTGACTTTAATACTTAGAGCAATTTCAAAATAATTCTAAGCATAATTTCAAAATAATCAACGTTTATCATTTCAAGTATATGTATATGACTCTGATTCTTTCATTCCCTGACTGCATCTGAGTGTTAGTAAAGATTACTGGCGTAAATCATCCCTAAACTTTAAGTCTGATTGATGATTGATTGATTGATTGATTGATTGATGATTGATTGATTGATTGATTGATTGATTGATGATTGATTGATTGATTGATTGATTGATTGATTGATTGATTGATTGATTGATTGATTGATTGATTGATTGATTGATTGATTGATTGATTGATTGATTGATTGATTGATTGATTGATTGATGATTGATTGATTGATTGATTAAAGTGTTTGTTTGTTGTTGCTTTGTGTCAATTAACATTTTAAGCTACGAATCGGGATATGTTATATTGATTTAAACGTTTATGTTATCCTCCTCCACCCCAATCCGTCGAGCATTCTTGCAATCTAAAGTGCAAGAATATTTGAGAATTTATATACCTAGCAGGGTGATGAAAGTATAAAAAATATTCCAGAGCATTGGTCTCAAGACGACAAGCCAGCTTGATGAGACGGAGTCGAAGTAACGGACCCGGACGATGAAAATAGGGTAAAACATGACTGGCTATATAACAACATCAAGTTCACTGTAATAGATTTCAGGCAATATCTTATTCTCTAAATATACTTTTATACTAAAATTTGGAAAGTTATTTAGAAGTACAGATTCTATCAAGTGACACGTACTTGGAACGCCTGTTAAAAAATGGTTAACGAGGAAAAGTGGATCGATGCTTCTGCAAGCGACAAACTAATTTGATACTGTGCTGACAACATCAATTAGGCCTACGTCCATTGATGGGAAAATGCACCCCATGCCCAAATAAATAAATTTTTTCCCCTAAGGTAAAAATCTTTTACCTTGCACCCAGTTGGTTTAATCTATGCAATTATCGCAGTTCGGTGTTGGTGATAGGTAGATAATTAGGCCAAATGAGTTATTGAGTACGTAAGGGACTGGTCAGTTTCTTCGGCCTGGGGGGGGGCGGTGGATTCATTGGGGCGTCAACCTGTTTTTGACTTTGGTGATAGGGGGTTCACCATGTTTTTGAAATGCCCAATAGGAGGGGGGGGTCAGTGTGTTTTTGAATTTTGACACAGACTCATCATTGCCTAAAATGCATCGCGTCAGCCACAAATTTCATCATTCAGTTGCATTTTTCGGCTCGCCCTTTGGGCGAGTAACTTTATTATTCAGAGATATTTTTCAGCACGCCCGACTTTAACATATCAGATTACCATATATATATATATATATATATATATTATATATATATATATATATATATATATATATATATATATATATATATATATATATATATATATATATCAATCAATCAATCAAAAACATTTATAAAGCGCCAGGATCAATAACCATGTTATTTTCAAAGGCGCTGAGTTTTTAACATCAGTGTTCATGCGCTTTGGCAAATAAATGAGTCTTGAGTTTTCGTTTAAAAATGATAACACTTTGGGCCTGTTGAATGTCAGAAGGTAGAGCATTCCAGAGTTGTGGTGCTGTGATGGAGAAAGCACGTCCACCATACGTTTTGAGTCTGTATTTGGGTACACACAGCAGGTTCTTAGAGTTGGAGCGTAGTGAACGACGGGGTTTATATGGCTTGATCAGATCCTGAATGTAGACTGGGGTCAGACCGTTGAGAGCTTTGTAAGTTAGCAGGAGAATTTTGTAGTCAAGTCTGTACTGAACTGGCAACCAATGAAGACTGCAAAGTACTGGTGATATGTGATCTGTTCTTCTTGAACGGGTGATGATTCTGGCTGCGGTATTTTGAGCTCGTTGAAGCAGCCCGATACTGGATCTGGGGAGACCGTATAGAAGTGAGTTACAGTAATCCAATTTTGACGACAGTACAGCATGTATTAATACCTGACAAGTTTCCTTGCTCAGATATTTCCTGATGGATCCGATTCGACGTAGATTGGCATAAATTGACCGGCAGGTTGTTTGGATATGCTTGTGAAACATATGGGTATTGTCAAAGATAACTCCAATATTCCGGGCTGATTTGACTGGCGTAATAACATTTGAGCCAATGGTGATTTGACTGACAGGATTTTGAGAATGGTCAAACTTCGAACGAATGAGAATGACCTCTGTTTTTGAGTCGTTGAGTTGTAGCTTGTTTTGTGTCATCCAGAGTTTGATGTCACAGACACTGGCCTCAATAGAGCTGACAGCGGACAGTGAGTCATTGTGAAAGAAAGACAGGTACAATTGGTTGTCATCTGCATACTGGTGAAATTCCAAGTTATGTTGACGAATGAGTTTTCCAAGTGGAGAGATGTATATATTAAACAAAAGTGGACCGAGGACTGACCCTTGAGGTACACCGAACTGAAGAAGATGGGGTTTACTCGTAACATTTGCAATTGCTACAGACTGGTGCCTGTCCATAAGATATGATTCTAGCCATTTATGGGCAAGAGCTGTAACACCAAGGTCAGACAGCCGGTTCAACAGTATGGTGTGATCTATGGTGTCGAATGCTGCTGATAGATCCAGGAGGACAAGTATAACACTCTTACCGGAATCAAGAGATAGGCATATATCATTGTGAACTTTCAAGAGAGCTGTCTCAGTACTGTGATATCGTCTGTATGCAGATTGTAGTGGCTCTAGTAAGGAGTTGGTAGTGAAGTAGGCATTAAGTTGAACTGCAACAACTTTTTCCAGGACTTTCGAGAGGAATGGTAAATTGGATACTGGACGGTAGTTCTTAAGAGTGTTAATATCCAGCGACGGCTTCTTCAGTAATGGAGTTACAAGAGCAGATTTAAGTGTGGTAGGTACATGTCCAGATCGGAGTGATAAGTTGATTGTTGTGGTTATATACTGCAGTAAATTGTCCAGGCATTGTTTCAATACTGATGTAGGAAGTGGGTCAAGAGAACAAGATTTGGTAGGCGATTGCATGATGAGAGTTTTTATGTCTTCTGCTTTGGCTGGTTCAAATGATGGAAATGTGGACGTACAGTTGGTTTCTCTATTGATGATCTGTTGATTGCAATCAATGGAACTCAGGTTTCTGCGAATATCTGTAATCTTGGTGATGATGGATATATATATATATATATAATTTATATCCTATCCACCTTTTGTTTTACTGTTGTCGCGCGGAGAGGGGGGTCACCCTGTTTTCGAAATTCGGAATAGGGGTCACCCTGTTTTCAAAATTTGGAATGGGGGGGTCAGTCACTTTTTGACGTCGGCAAAAAATAATCCACGCCCCCCCGGCCAAAGAAACTGACCAGTCCCTAACTGATAAGCTTATGGACGGCTTCCTTTGGAGCACAAAAGCTAATAGATAGAGATGGTGAGGGGTGCTACAATAGGCAGAATAGGCACACACTGAAATTTCAAGCTTGTGTTACACAATGCTTACGATGTATAAAGGTGTTGCTCGCTATCCCCTGTCGGAGTACCGACATATACGGGATCATATAGTCTGCCATTTCATTTCTACAGCTGGCTGAGTTGACCGGCGCGCCGGCGGCTCAGTGCCATGCAATAACTGGCTAGGTAGTCTCGCATGCCAGACCTCGAAACCTGCGTGCGGCGCGAGCGGCGAAGCCGCGAGCAGCGAGTATCCGCAGGTTACTAGGTCTGGCTAGAACCGACGTGCTATATATACTGTCCATAGAATGCTTCGAAAATCGGCTGGATGAAAGAGTACATCTGTTGTTTATTCATGAATGTAGGTGGAGCGTCTAAAAATAGCCTTTTGAATTTGACTGAATGATCGTGTCATTCATCCAGAAATGTTTCATTGGAAGTAAACTGCCGTACGTTGACCTCAGACAGTACGGCTTCATGAAATCACGGTTACGCTATCCCCAGTGACCATGATGAAAAAAATCTGCAAAAATGATCTATGCCGTTGAAGAAAGTGGTGATGGACAGTCTGAAACCGAAGCAGGAGGTAGCCATGCCAGATTATCTGGAAGGAGACGACGTTTCCGTGAATTTGCCGACAAATATGGCCAATCTCTAATTTAAGATTGCTCCGGCCTTGCTTCAATGCTTGCGATTGCATTTTGTTGATCGTCGACATCCTCTATGGAGTTTGCTTTTTCATTTTGCTCCGTTCAAACGAAGCTCAGATTTTGGCCCCATTCAACTGCCGATGAGCTGGTGGTAAATGGCCTAACAAATAAATTCTCGCCGTAGATTTTTGCTTGAGCGTTTTTTCGGCACAGATATGTGAAACGTGGTGGACAAGTACAGTGAAAATGCGTTATGGCCGTCTGTACGCGGTGGTCCAAAGTTATACTTATTAGCATAGGAAAGACAGCCCACTTTTGACGTCATCACATTCCTGAGCAGTTGGTTCTTGCCAGACCTCGTAACCTGCGGTTACTCGCTGCTCGCGGCTTCGCCGCTCGCGTCGCATGCAGGTTCGAGGTCTGGCATGCGAGACTACTGGCTAGGCTGTGAGGCTGCTCACTTTCGTGAGCAGCGCAGCCAGCGGTTGAGATGAGGCAGGGCACAAGATTTGGGATCATGATTATTTCTTCTCAAGCCGAGTGTTCGTCAAATGACAGACTCTTTATATTACCCAAAGAGTTTAAGTTACGACAAAATAAACATCCTTTTAACTAAAGATTGATCCCATTTTATAAAGTATTTATCTATCTATGTAAAATATTTAGAATACTAATCGTTGAAATATGAGAAAATTTAGACTACAAATAAATGGATATGTTCATCTGTCAATCAGCCATGCGCACATTGAACGGAACGGGATCGATGGCAGAAGAAGTACTGACTCTGATCAGCTTGAGCGGACGTATAGAAATTTGCATAATTCAATAGGCTGCAGAGCCTCGTTCTGAATGTAAACAAGCAATATGTCGGAATACACGTCGTTCGAGCGACTTGGTCGTGAAAATGGGCTCGAAAGCTCACAAATATGATTATTTAATGCGAAATTGAACATGCTATGAGGTAATGTACACTTTTGAGAGTAATTTCATCGTATCTATGCATGATAGAAATAAATACTAATGATAATTGACAACTGAATTCGTACGTTGCAATGATGGTTTTTACCTCTCAGCTGTGTGCTATTTTTAGACTGTGACCCGAAACACACTGATACAGGTCTTGAACAAAAATAATACTGTTGTGTCAAACCACTTGCTATTGAACAACGCTTGTGACAAGTTTCGTGAATTTCTGACTTTGCGCCTATATTTGCGGCATGATTTCATGATGCCATGTATGCGCTGTTAGTGTTACCGTACAAGGCCGATCGTACAGCCCAGTGTACGCGTGTACAGCGTACAACGCTATGGCACTGAAACTCGCCTTTATGCTATCGGACTTCAGTCAACATTGACGAGTTGAAACATGGTAACTGAACAGTGATATACTACCCGTTACCAGTGAAAAGGAAAACTGTGACAAATCACGGTCACTCAAATCCATTCTTACAACGATATTATTATCTTGAAAGGCTGAGGGGTCAGTAAAATCAGGCGTGGGAATGTCCGACCACCACATCCTGCATCGACTCCAAACAGACAGACACTGACAGTTGACAATGACCGAATACAAGAGAAGTCGGCCAGTACAGTATGCACCCTATTAGAATATATGCTCCATATTAGTGTTTCTTTTTTTGAAGTCTCACTTAAGTTATATACGAAAGTGATCTAAATGTCATTCATAAGATGAGCGTAATGTTTGCAAACTTCACAGATCACAGTTCAACGCACGTATGATATACACACATTGGGTAAAATTAAAGATGGCGGTGTATCGCGATCGTGGTAGCGAGTTTTGCAGTCTTCGTCATAGTTACACTTGAAGTTCGTTAAAAAGTCATAGGAGATGGCGAAGCAACTTAGTTAAGAGTCATCAAGCCATGAATTTTACTGAAGAAATGGCATAATGTTTGCCTGAACTTTAATACGGTACGCGCGCGATCTGCAGAAACACGGAGGCAGACCGTACATCATTTTGCAGGGTGGACGTGGGAGCTCTTCGACTTTGAGTTGTTTTCTGAATGTTCGTAGTACCCGGTAGTATTAAACCGACAAAATAACAAAAACTATGGTAGTAAAAAGTTAAAATTGTTTGGCATATTCAACTGTGAAGAGAATGCGTATGCAATCATATTGCTTTGTTGCGAGTGGCAGACTTCTACTGGCCGAGTTGGTCGGCACCATCGGCGCTGGCGATGGCCGAGTTCGCAACTGCCCGACTTCTCCGGTTACCCAATGGAATATTGGTAGCCAATGCCTACGAGGACTACCGCGAAATTGTAACCCAAGCATCAAATATAAATATAACATAAGTTGGATTGACAACAGTAAAATATGTGATATTGTGCAATCTTTGGGCCTAAACAATTTGTAAACGTGAGCAAGGCGTCAGCGGAGTGCAACACGTTCCTCACTTTAAGCGGCCATCTTGTCTTCTGATGGCGGGACGGTACGTGTACGACCTACGAGGCCAAAGCAGTGATTTGCAGGGCATGAACAAGAATAAAACTAAGTTAGGGGGCTTAAATAATGATTAGACTGTCTAACTATGTAAAAATATTCACAAGAATCAGCTGTGCATGTAGTTGCGGCAGCCCAAAAGTAGGCTTATGTTTAGCGAGCCATAGATCGACAATACACACATAGCACCAAAAGTAAGCCGTAGAAGTTGATAAAAATTCATAGGCACAAACTTAACTGCTTTATATGACCATAGAAACGTCTCTGACATCGTTTGTTGGGAAAAAATGGGCTGAAATTGCCCCCCAAAAAACAGGAAAAATCACACTAATGGTCACAGCGCCCTCATCACTTCCATTTGAACGAAATTCTAATATAAATATGCAAATAGGGGTATCTCCGCTCAAGCTGTGATCTGAGTGATTTCAGAGGATGACTTTTCCGAAATTCTGAATGTATATCGTGACCATGTTGATTAATTCAGGTAGGAATAAGTTCATATTACTTTTTCATGTTATTTATCTCGAAAATGAGTGTTCAATTCCATGGTTTGTCAGGTGATTCAATGAAAATGAAAATGAATAACATTATGTCATCCAATAGTAGCAATGCAAACCAAGTATTATGACAGGTTTACATCCACATGACTAGCTGTGATATCGCAGCGGTACTTGTGGCGTGTATCGAACGCGCTCGGGTCATTGAGGTCATCGCCACAGACTGTGGCGATGACCTCAATGACCCGAGCGCGTTCATTACACGCCACAAATCACAGCTACCACATGACATGCTCCCAGTGTTTCATCCAGGGTGACATCAACAGGGGGGATTTTCCCCTTTATCAGAAAATTTAGGGGGGATTTCACCAGTTCATGTGTTCCTCTTGTATCTCTCAGGTGTGAATGGCACCATTTCATGGGTGGGGGGGGGGGGGCTGCCCCCTGAAATATTACTAAGGGGTGCCCCCATCCCCTCTAAAACACTGCTCCGTGTGTGCGCTGACTTGCGATGTGATCTTCCAGCCTATGTGTACATTGTCAGTGTTTCCGTTAACGCAAAATCCTGCGTATTTTACGCAAAATTGTTCGGAAATACGCAAAAAAATCATGACTGCGTAAACAAATACGCGTTGAGAAATGCCGCCAATGACACGACGTACTTGGCCCCACTACATTGCCTGAACGTGGTTCAATGCAGGACAAAAATAGAACATATGCACCTGCTTGCAGTGACATTTATCATGATATTGCAACATTTTAGACTTTAGCAGACCGCAGCACCTTCTGCAACATTGTATTTCATCATCACAAAACGTCATGTCAATCAGTTCTGTACAGACAATGGCACTACAGATGCAGAAAATTCGAGAATCGATCGAGTCTACGTTGTTGGTAACACAATACAGTTAATGGTCATTACGCCGCATGTTTATTTGGAAAGTGTTTACGGGTGACCATTTAGACTGTCGGGTTGCATTCTTGAGAGGTCCCGCTGGACTTTGAACAGTATCTGCTCTTTTGGCCCTTTGAAAACACTAATTTCGTAGTCAGAAGGTATTTTCTTTGAACATGAACTCGTTGGGCTGCTCAACGATCATATACGGACATGCATCACGGCATGGCAAACGTTCAGCTACACCTTGAAGCTCCCCAGGTTGTTGTTTTTTGTAATAGAGCATGCGCATTACAGGAAACCCCCCAAGTTCTACAAAAAAAAGACTGCATTTTGAATACATTTTACGCAAATAAAAACTCAGTTGCGTAAAATCGTACGCAAGTTTTGAAATTGTAACGGAAACGCTGCATTGTACACTGTAGTTTCTACGCGGCAACTATTAGTTATTTTATAATTCACTCAAATTTACCACTTATTGAATGTTTCTTGGCAACTTTGGCAAGTAGCCTTTTTTCATGAATTTTACGGAATGACACAGTGGAATTTTGGACCAAAAATTAGGTTCAGCTTATTCGAGTAATGGCAATGCCACGTGAAATTTCAAAACGCGTGTACTCATGCCTTGTGAACAATAATGACATTATGAACATTTCAACTGCTCCTCTCATTGGAAGAACTTTCCTTATCTAGTCAATATACAACTGGTACATGAAATTGTTAGTCAAAACTAGCACTTGAGTCGCCCATGATAGCAGTACACCTCAGTTTCGCACTAACAGCCGTTCTGGTAATCTGATAAGCAAGGTCAAATTTATGTCAGGTTTGTGATGTCAACCTAGACTCTTCACAGTCACTGTGCCTTGTTTTGTGCGCCACCCATGATGGGCCTGCATTCGAAGGCTACGCTGTGCTAGCTGTGAGCACGCGCTGCCAGACACAGCAACTGTCGGTTTTGCAAGTATATGATTATTAATAAGGGTAGTGTCGTCAAAAGAAACTTCTATCTAACTGGGGAGGAGAAAATTTTTCTAGTAGCTGGTAGACTTATATACGCAGTATGTTTGTAGTTTTGGACACCATGGCGTGAAGCACCGAAGGTGCCCTATGTCGCCTCAATGTCTACGTCTGTGTGTGTGTCCGTCTGTCCGTTGTCTGTCCGTACGTAGACAGATTTTGTTCCACTCATAACTGAGAACCAGTGAGTCTAATACTTCGTTCATACAGGCAAAAAAAATTGAAACGTCTTCAGCGACTTTATTGTGATTTGTAAACACAGGGGATTAATAGTTTGGGTCCGCTCGTGTCCATACTCACAAAATTAAGCCATTGTTTTGATATTTAAGACGTCTTAATGCGCCCTCTCGAGTTCAAAAGGTGTGTATGGCCAAGCATACTGCATAACAAGATGGCTGAAACGAACGACGTGGTACTGGCTGTAAAGAATGTGAAAGAGGCTCCCCACCGAACTATCCAAAATGTTTTTGTGTCGAGTTTGTGTTTTATTCGTTTCTAAATTGTGTTCCTACATTCTTATCCGATTGTTTGTGTTAATAAAAATGTTTGTTTCGCCTCGCCATAAGCTTTCCTCACACATACAAAACATTACCGTCCACACTAATCCAAACTTCCCTACAAATATCCGAGGCGAAACAAACATTTTATATAACACAAACAATCGGATGAGAATGTAGGAACACATTTTAAAACGAATCAAACACAAACTTAATGACTCAATCGAATATTTTTGTTCCCAATTAATAAATCATATAGACAATCTCAATTCTCGGTTTATGGCAATTTTTGTCGACTGATGTCTTTTCATCTTCAACATTCCATTCTAATTTCACCTACGGTATATAATATCCTAACCTCCTGTGACTTTCCTTCTAAACGTTGATTTGCCTTGTGCACCAAAGAGATGCTGTATTTTATGCCAAACGATGAAAAAATATGTGAAGAAATAACCATGTATCAGTCAGTACGGCAGGCGAAACCCGGACGGCCATACCGATTGGAGACAGAGCAGAGTAGATCGAAAACGCAAACGGGGTGTTATTATAGGAAAGGCGGTGACTTATTTTACAGCTGAATAAAATGCTGTCTCTGGTTGTGTAAGTCTGTTGATCGAAATTATATATTTTGTTCCCAGTTGATTAATCATGGGGGATGGCAGTCTCGATCTCCCCTTTATGGTTCGATATTTACTGACTCGTTCCCTCTCATTTTTGTCAATCAATGAAAGCATTTTCGTCTTCCATATTCAATATTACTTTGACCGATGTTACATCCTGACCTATACTGTCATTAGTTTTGACCAACGTACAAAGATATTGCCCATGCGTCCGGCTGATGAGATGTTTTGCAAAACGGTGAAGAAATGGGGGCCCGGGAGACATCGATGTCAGTCTTTCCGGACTGTTTACATGTAGCTAATAGGGGATATCAAAGGAGATGAATCAGTTAGTGAATAAAACATAACCTTTCGGACTTATTTTATGTCAATTTTGTCAATGTCGGACTTTTGATTCAAGAGAAACCAGAATCACCTACAGAGATGTCTGTATTAAACACGACGAACAATTGGGAATAGTTTGTTTATGCTACTGTCGGTCTCAGTCGTGGTGTCTCTCCCATAAAATTTCGAAGCTATAGGTCTACACTTGTCGTTTCGATTCACAGGTAGCGGTACACCGATGACCAGATATTGTACTGTTCTTAAAACTAGTCTAAGCAATTTTACGACACTGCACTATTTGCCATCGTGTCTCCCGTGAACGTCCTTGAATCTATGGACGTGACCATTGTTTTACTGCGCCCATTAGAGTGTAAACCCCTGTTCGTTACCAGCAGAATTACTTTTTAAAGTTCTGTACATCAGTGTACACTGTGTGTATAAGCCCTAAACCTAGTTTAATTCAATTATGGAAAGGTATTAAAGAATAAAGGGTCGTTACAGTTGCTAAAATTGCGAGAAAAACGGCACTTTTTACTCAAATAGTCCTATTCACAAGCTCTATTGTTTTAAATCACGTCCATGGTGTGCTGTTGATTTTCATTCTTTCGTGCAATTTCATTCGCTTGAAGCAATTATCCTTTCATTTGACTGCTCTGTGGGACTCTTCTGAATATGTGTTTTGGATAAAAAGAACTCTACAGTGAAAGACATAAACTTCGACGGTGATAGGTATACAATATCGGTTCTCGACGGTGATAGGTATACAATATCGGTTCGATGTGTGAAGATATACAGATTACAAGTTATTTTAGAAGTTCTTTAACTTAGCTTTAACTTAGCGCAAGATGGCAATTGAAAATTCAAAGCCAAATAGCCAGTGGGAAAAAAAATGACGACTCGCTCTCACCAGCGGTCGAGGTCGCAATGAAAAAAAAATCGAAGTCTCTGAAATCGGTATCATTGCTCCGCCATGTTTATTGTTGGTTGTACGGCCAGTTTAAAGTCACAGACTTTCTTCAAGGTAAAGTTCATATAATTGCCATACCGCGAAGTTCCCTGTGCATTTCAATATGTCTATTTGGAAGCAAAAGCGCCACGGACATTCGATCGATGGTGATGAACTTTCTCCAGGGCGTGACATGTCACCAGTTACGAACTTTACCGGTTTTCGATACGAAATATGCAATATATTATCAGCGTTGTTCACGTTGTGTTTTGAGTTTGATATGGAATATAACAGGAAAACACTAACAATTAGAGTGACGATAGAGACCATGCCCGATACGGAAAAATTGACATCAACTACTTGCAATGAGCAGTGACCTGAAACTTCAGACTGATATATAAATGTCGACAATATAAAACATTGAAATGCCGGAGAGAGAGAGGGAGAGAGAGGTTTACGCTGTCGCGAACTGATTATACTCTTTCGGATATGACTTCGGTGTAGACGATACACAGACATCGAAAATGTACACCTACTTTCCAGAAATTCGACTAATCTTATAATAAAGAGTGGAACAAATCCAAAAGTGTTGGTGGAAGTAAATCTTCAGATGTTGGTTTTCTAAAGTTAGATAATACTTACAGAAATATGGTCGTCATAGTCTTCTTTTAAAAACTATTATCTTCAACACCACGTTTCTTATGATCGGTGATGTCATTTTTTATTATTTTTACAAACTTTCAATGCATCAAATGCTATAAGACTATCTCATCTGCCTGTCAAGGAGTTACAATATATTTCCAAGGGCTGGCACACGATGTCAACTTACGTGTCGTCCGTCGAGCGGCCGGTGGCAGTGTCACAGATTGTTCCGTCTGTAATCGCGGCCACTTTGATTTTGATGTGACACCAACGTGCGTTTGAGGTTTTTTGTTACGAAATTTGTCGACCTCACAAAATTTCACAGTCCATGCTTTGAAGCAGTCTCAACATGGCAAAAATGTCTCGCTTAAATTTCATCCTCGTCGTTCCAAATTAAATTCGACCACTAAATTATTTCGGCAGTTTTAATTTCCTATTAATTCGACGTTTTTCAAATCGTAATGAATTTTTTTGGTCGAATTGATAGGGTTTTTGGTAGCAAGCTTATCTCTTCGTCGGACCAGTATACCGCGAGATGTAGTACTGTGTTCGGCAGCCATGGCGAAAGTGAATATTGTATATTGGTTGTTGTTTGTTTTATGTTACAAATACCTGTCGCGTGAGGGCGTTTGAAACGCTTCTGAAGCGGCTCAGTCTGTCCACACAGCGATTTGCGGATAGAGTTAATCCCTACAACGGCTCTGGTCGGGCCGACTAAACCGTCTCAAATCTGAAACGCTTCAGAACCATTTCGGAGTGTCCACACATAACTTTCTGTGTCAGTATTGGCCCAGAACCGTTTCAGAGACGTTTCAATGGCCTGTGTATGAACGGCATATAAGTTATGAAATTGGTATTGTAGCATTGTTATGATAAGATCTAGATCTGATTAGATTTTGTGGGGGTGTGGGTTTATTAATTATATGCTCATTTGCATATTTGGTGATATTTTCTAATAAGGCCATACCTAAAGAAATACTCAACTGAATTGAGTGTGACTTTGCACACACTTTGGTAATCCTCTACCATTACTGTGTTAAAAGTTTAATTGACGAGGCTTGTTAATTAATTGCTCATTTGCATATTTGATGAATTTCAGTTATTAGGCCATATCTCAAGAAATACTCAACCAAATTTAGTGGGACTTTGCACACACTTTGGTAATCCTCTAGTATTACTATTTTTAAAGTTAAGTTGACGAGGCTTGTTATTAATTGCTCATTTGCATATTTGATGACTTGGAGTAATAAGGCCATATCTGAAGAAATACTCAACCAAATTTAGTGGAACTTTTCACACACATTTGTAATCCTCTAGCATTACTATGTTTAAACTAAAGTTGACGAGGCATGTTTAATGAAATGTTAATTTGCATATTTGATGAATTTTTGTAATTAGGCCATATTTCAAGAAATACTCGACCAAATTAGTGGTGGGACTGTGCATACTCATTGGTATCCTCTAGAATTACTATGTTAAAAATTTAGTTGATGAGGCTTTGTTGATTAATTGCTCACTTTTGACCTAGGCGACTGATGCCGTATGTTGTGGGTTCGAATCCGATTGAAAAACTAGCCGTATTGACCTACTTTCATGTATCTTAGGAACTAATAGAGGTTCAGGCTGAGATTCGGTGGCATAGTGCACCAGCTTCACCTTATATTTTGTTCTACATTCTTTAAAATATTCACCTGGTGACCCTACATTCCATTCAGTGTAAAGTCCAACAAGTCCTCTGTCTTGGCTTTACATAAATAATAAGAATTCTTTCTTGGCTGGTGACTGCGTTGTCTTCGTAAGTCATGCCTAATTAGCCACGGTGTCCACTTAAGTCTTACTTTGATTCATTTTTAATTTATTTGGCTATGGTACTTGTCATTTTTTTTTATTAACGGATGCGTGGAGTTCTATAAAGTACCCGGATCAGGTAGAAACCGACCGGTCGCTTGCAAGAACGTCCAGACCCTGGGATTCGCATCACGTCTCTGAAGGGCGCGCGCGTGTTCAACAGGGAAGAACGTGAATCGTAGGGTCTCTGCCAGACTAATGTCAACCTTGCAGCGCTCTCAAGGCCCAATTAGCGTCGCTACCAATAGTGTTGATCGCGATTTCAGGTTTGTCACACATGCGACTTTCGGACAACTCTGCATAACATTACGGACAAACTTTGTTGTTGCATGCAGTGCTAAATTGTTCTAATGTTAGTCATAATTAAAATCTAGAACTATTTTGTCACATTTCATGAATTTTATCTCGAAAACATCTAAATGTGTATGTTTTTTTCGTAAAAAATCCCCAAACAAGTGGGCCGCTGCCTAGTAATGGGGCAGAGTCTGCAAATGTTGATAATTTTTTTCAATATTTCTATGCAATATATCAAATACAGTTTCTTGCTGTATGCTGAAACATAGTATTCACTTTGTCAACAAAGCCTGTATATTAATACATATGTATTGGATGATAATTGAATTAAGAGTCCAAACTGAAAGTCAATTGTCAATTCTACAAATGCACAGTACACACATACACAGGATGTGTTGGCAAGCTGAATACAGGACAGTTCAACATGTTGTACGGAGGAAGAACATGGTGGTATGAACTGAACAAAAATGTTGTCAAAATAATCAAAGTTAATACAGCTTCTGCCTTACTACTGCACTGTCACTGTCACTGCATATTGACAGTGACAGAGGTAACTCTGACTCTGATAGTTGAAGAAGAACATGACCACGCTCAGGGTTTTTTTTTGGCTGAAAAATTGGCTCATGTTTAGGGATTTTTCGTGAAAAAGCAGGTGCTCATTTTTACCAGATGCTGGCCAAATTGACCGGCTACTTTGTATTTTGGCCGGCTATTTTTCAGCACTGTTTCGCTCTCTGGCGCGGAAATTCAGGTTTTGATAACAATATTTTGATTTTTTTGGTGGTCTTGCAAGCCGGAGATAATATTTCAGAAGTGCCGATGTGGCTATCACTGTAGTACTGCGATCAGCGAACGTGTTGTACTCATACTGGGAATCACTCTCGAGGTCAACCTTGCTTGCCAGATCACAGGCCGAATTATTCGGACGTTCACATTGGTATAGCCGAAAATTGGATTAACATACATTTACGTTACGCCCACGAATAGCTGACTTTTGTTTTGCTCAAACGCGGAAGAGAAAGTCGACACTTGAGAGCTTTGGTTTTCTGCGTAAGAGTAGGGCCTTGTCTGATGGGTTTGGTAGGTTTTTGATCAAATCTAAAGCGACCAAAAGTTACTGAGTCTCATTTTTCATACTTTTGAAATGCCATGTCAATCCATCCATGGTCAATCACGATGCCAATATTCATGTCGAGGGGCCGTGTTTGTGTGCATCGCGGAAGAGAAAGTCGACGATTGAAAACTTTGATTTTCTGCGTAAGAGTAGGACTTTGTCTGTTGGTTTTGGGAGGTTTAGATCAAATCTTAATAAACAAAAAATTACTTGGTCTCACTTTTCGTACTTTTGAAATACTACGTCAATCACAGTGTCAAATTTCAGGTCGACCGATATCGCGTTGTGTGTACTGTGTTACAATTGACTGCTGGTGTTTTGTACACACATGGTGTAGTACAGGCTGGCGTTCGGTGTCGTTAGTTTGAGGTTTTATCAAACATGAACACTGAAATTTAGCTCTCTTTTTCAATTATATTCAACATCACCAAAAAATCCATAATCACCTCGCAGATTCGTTTTATTGTGAAATTAGTACAGTGAATTAAAATCACTGAAAATTTTGTTCCTATAATTCATTGAATTGAATAAACTGTTTGATTTTACTGTATCTTCAATCAAGTTTATTTAAATCAGTAAAAAACTTTGTACAGCCAGGCTGGTCATGATTCTAGCGGATCGTTTTCTGGGTTGTAAAATCCCTATTCTATGATGTATTTCAAAATGTTTGTTCAAGTCATGACTAAACATAATTCTACACAGTTTTGCTATTTTTATGTTATACCAGACAAAATTTAAAATCAGAATTGCAATAAATATTCTTTGTTAACAGCAAGAACTATGCAAGGGATGGATAAAATTGAAAACCTGATGAAAATTGCTTATCGGTTCAGAAGTTATGAGCCTCTAAAGGTTGCTCAAAAAGCCTACATCATCCGTCATAGGTGAAAAAATATGAAATATTGAATAAATTCCAAAATTTGGAATGATATTTTTTCAATAATTTGTACTTCCAAAACAAATTATATAGTCCTTTGAGGAAAAAAGGAATATGTTTACAGAGAAAAAGTGTTTTTGACACTATAGCTTGGCCTCTGTTCTGGAAAAATGGGGTTAAAAATGGCAATTTTTACCAAAATTCTGACCGAAGTAGGCTCAAAGTAGTTATTTTCAGACAAATTGCAAGTTTCAAAGGTGGATTAATACTAAAAATCAATACATAATGAAGTTAATTTAGGTACATTTAGAAAATATAACAACTTTCTAATGTATTTATAGTATAATGATTTGATATATTTGCTTTGATGTAGAAAAAATTGGGTCATAAACATTAAAATATTGCTATTTTTGGTTTATAATCTTGAAAAATCAGATCCGCCCCTAATTAAATATGCAAAACCAACATAGTTTTGGTTCTCAATGTCATATCACCATGAAATTTTGGCGGTCAATGTTTTTAAGGAAACTGTACACATTAATTAAAGTGGCTTGTAAATTTATTCAAAACGACTGGTTTCCATGGCAACAGTGCAACTTCAAAGATTAGAAGACAAGTTACTGACAAGTTACAAGTTACAAGACTTCCTGCTACCATCGAGTCCATCGACAGAAGAAGAAAAATTCCGTTTGTGATTTTTTTCCCATCTGCAATGAAAATGAAATAAAACCATATTATTGCTATATTTTCTTTATTTATATTAAGTTTGCCATGATGTTTCCTGAATTCTGGTGAGATCTAGGACAAAAATTTGACAGAGCTAAACTTCTGAAGTTAAGCCTCGGCCTCTAGAATGGAGAGTGAAATTGATCTAAATGTTATCACACTTGTGTAATTGGTTTGTGAAGTTGCTTGTAAATTTACTAAAGGTCAGTATGTTAGTTGAGTTGCAGCAAACAACAGACACATGATATTTCCTGACCTCTCACTGTACATTTCAACAACTCATGTACTGCTTCTGGCGTATGTACCTTTTTCCTGTACATCATGATTTTTTGCCAAAGAACTTCATACAATGCAAAGGCAACAAAAGTCATATGACAACAAGACTTTGACACAGCTGTGATACAATGTAACTCAGAGCAGCAGTGTCCAGGAATGTAATATGATTCTGTGTATGTGAAGTGCACTGCAAAGTGTACTCCCTGCTGGTGTGTGTTTATTATGGGTCCATAAAAGCTCTTCCATTTTCACAAGTCATTGCAACTTCTGATGCAAGTTTATGAACAACTTTACAAACCAAGTACACAAGTGTGGCAACATTTAGATCAATTTCACTGTTCATTTTTATCTGCATATCTGTGTAAATATGAAAAATTGAACAAAGAGTTGACATCAGATGAGCAAGCAAAACTAAGGCCGGTGTCAACTAGAAAGACAGAACTTAATTTTTTTTTTAATTGAAAAATTGGGCATAGGTTCCCCTGCATGGGCACCTGGCCCATGGCAGCTGCTGTTCAGCAGATTAAACCAGACAATCAGCAATAAACTCAAGAAAAAATTTAGTGGGGAGTAATGGACATATACTTTACTAAAAAGTTTGACGTTTACCTGAATTTGTTGCTTCAAAAACCAAATCATATCAAAATAACGGGATTACTTCTCATCCAACATGATGCTTTAAGTTACAGTCTCCAGCTCAGAGCAAAAAATCACAGCCGTTCACAATTATTGTTATAGTGACCTCAATATAAGTTATACTAGAAATATCTTCCTTACAAGAAAAATATAATATTTATTGAGAAAAATATCAACAAACTTACCATTCTATGAGAATCTTGACAAAATCTCACTGATATTTCCCCCATCAAGCCTAGCCGGAAAGATCAAGTGCCAAGTGTCGGGTAGCGTCCATAGTTACAGATGACGTGAACAAGACTCAAAGTTTGCGCGGTCGTAGCGGTTCATCGGCACTCTCACAAAAAAAAAACATGTATCGCTATTGAGTCTCTGATTCATCTACATTTATTTCAAATTTAATGAATAGACGAGGTATCAGTGAACATATCAATGTAATTTTCCCCTGGTTAAAATCTTTAGAAATGTCCAAAATGTGCTCAAAAAGTTTTCAAATTGAGATTTTCACAAGATTTAGTCAGAATTTGCAGACGAAAATGGTACCATTCGAAAGGCTAAATCATAGCGAAAAATACCCGGAACATTTCATTTGTCTAGCTGCGCAGACTCAGCAGCGACACCCGATGATTTATGGGTAAGGTCATAAAACAGCTGGAGGTCAAATTGCGTCTTTCGAGGTCAGTGCTCAGAGCTCAGGCATAGGACGCGCTGGTCATGTGACATTTTGTCAAAAAACTTTGCTCCTATGGATATCCTTATGTACCAAAAACACATTGAAGTTGACAGCCAGTTAATTAGCCCCAACATGCACCAGTTTATCACATGACACATGGACACACAGACAGAAGTTTATTGGCCAAATCTTGACAGAAGTAAAAGTTGACGCCGCCATACTGGTTTTCAATTCTAATAGCTCCTCAGTATATAAAACTGAGGAGCTAAAAATGACACTGGTTGAATATTACTCTCAGTCTTGGGAGGAATAAATTGATGTAGACACTTAGTTTCTCTCAATTTGTTATTTTACAGAGGAATTAATTATGGGGCTGTGGATTGGAATCTTGAGACCCTCTGAAAAGCTACTTACACAACAAATCATACGTTAAGTCCCTCTACTTGAGTAAAGAACAGAATAGAGGAATCAATGACAATATCTGGTATGTACAAGAAAAATCAAACAATCCAGAGATATCTGCTGATTGTTCATCATCATGACAAGATTTGTTCAATGCATTGGTCATATCCCTGTGTACAAACCCTTGAAGACTTCATGTACCCATACAGTACAGACATATGAAAACACACACACACACACACACACACACATCCAACACATCACATTCACAATGTAATCCTATATTATACACACACAACATTCAACCATTCATAATTGACAACACACTCTCTCTGTCTCTCATACCTTTCTGGTATACACAACCGTACACATGCAAACATTCATACATGTAAATAATCCATACACCTTCATATGCAAGTTTTGCAAGTTTTGGTTACAATTAAATCATTTGCTTACTACAGCTCAGTAATTGCTGAAATACAATGCATGATATTATTAATTGCATTACAACTGCCAGCAGTATGAGCTAGAAGCTAACAGTTACTTAACTGCAAGTTGCCTGATAATGGAATTACTGTGGAAACTTTGCAACTCTCCTTGAATTAAGAACAGCAATGTGCCTCCTTGATGAGATTGGTCTGTTCAAGAACTACAGCTTCAACATCAGAAAACGTTTACAGTTTACCAATACAACAGAATGTTAGAAGTGGCCAAATGTTGTTGATAAACCATCCGCCATCATTGACAGTTCTGATTGTATGATTCTCATGTCCTGGAAATCAAACCAATGTTTTGTACTTTGGTTGACATATCAAGAACAAACCAGTGAATGACAGGATATACTGAACACTGCAGTGTACACCTAGATTAACTGAGAAATACTGAACGTTCGGGACAATTAACTCTCCATCATCTATGCACTGTATTTAAACAACAGAAGAGAGTAAGGATATATCTGGAACATTGCAGTTTACATCTGTTGATCAACTGAGAAATACACTGATTTGGACTTGCTATACTATTAACATTTATGCACTGTGTTTCTGTAATAGAAGAAAAGACAGACATCCTTAAAAGTGCATGCAGTTTACGACTGTACATCAATGAAGGAACTACTGGGCTATAACTTGTTCCATGTACATATATGCCGTGTTTTACAGTGATAGAAGAAACAAATGTTCAAAGGACGGACATCCTTAACGGTGTAGTTTACAACAGTAGTGTTCGTGCCGGCCCATTCTTTATGCACGAAGGCTAGTGTATCATCCACAGCATCGAGTCCGACCGGAAACACAAACACATTGTCATCGGTGAAAATGAATCTTTTATTATACGTTTTATTATTCATGAATGTCGGACAAATGAAAACTATATATTCAAATTTCCTTAAGTACGGACCGGTGAGGAGATCCATTACATATTCTGTTTTGCCAGAATTTGTCGGTCCAGTTACAATCATGTTGAATGGCACGGTTGCATACATCGAATCTATATACTGTACATAAATGTAATGAATATGGCTAAAGATAACAAACCAATTTTGCCGTATTCGTGAATAGGATCCGCGCCGGTCACGGCTGCTGCCTTCCGTTCCCGTTCCGAAGGCGATAGGGGAATCCGACTCGTATCATTGTGAGTCGGCCCGGAGGGCTCGTCCTGCCACTTCACGGGATCCTCTTCCCCTTCCATCTCATGTACAGCACTTTCTCGAACTTCCGTGTTTATATCACCATTCACCCCGAAGACCATAGATTCAGTTGCGTATTGCAATTCATTATTATAACCTGAGATTGCCGGGCCTGAAAGAATGACCATCTCAGACGGTAAGAGAAGTAAATTGGGCGAAACTGCCATATCAAGTTTTACACCAGTATTCATTATTGTGTCTTGGTATCGCCTATAACTGATTACTTTGTCTGTATTACAAATTTCATCTTCGAGGAGAACGCCGAATTCTTTTCGGACTTGCTCTGCACTGCCAGTATCGCCCACTATGGTACTGCGAATATTCGCTTGTGCACCAAGTATGCAATATACGTAGGCTTCAAGGCTTTCATTGAGGCGGGCTAGGCCAGCCTTTGTCAATCCTGAGTCTCCCTTCAGAGGAATGAAACTATTGTATTGCCCCTCCGATCCATCATTTCTAAAGAAATAATAGTGTGGCCTGTCTTTGGCGGGCAGTACATGTTTTTTCTTTCCAAAAATGGTATGTGTATAGAAAACGCCTCCATCGGCGGAGAGGAAAAAGTCGTGACCATTGTATATTGCTTTTGGCTGTCGAACGGGACCACGATTAGTGTAATATTCATAACCATAACCAAGACCTGAGTTTTGGCCTTTGCGATATCGAAAGTCGGACTTCGTTGGGCTTATATTTCCAATTCTGTACATAGAAGTTCATATTGGACGAGATTGTATGGATTGTCGCCGGCTTTGAAGGTGGGGGTATCGTCTGGAAGTGCAACGCCCATTTCATGAAGGATCCGACGTATTATAAAGTATACATGAAAACGACAGAATGATCATATTTGCGGTGGGAGGATTTCCCCCCCTTCGGAACCGAATAGATGGGCGAATGATATACCACAACCAGTCGTGCTGCACCATACAGCGAAATTTAATTGCTGGTCCCAGTATTTCATGTTTGGGCCGCCCAGCCATATATTACTTTCTTTAGCTGTTCGATGAGTGATTACGTTATCTTTAAATATATCCCGCGGATGAAAAGTAAATTTATCTGTCGGCGTTACATATATTTCTAAGTCCATGAGAATAGGTTTTACTCCCCCATTCGGTTTGGAAGGAATATCAGCATGCTGTACTGTCGGTACGCTCGTCTTATTCAATTGAAAAGCAACTGGGAATGCGTCTGTACTCATGATTTGTGTTTCTATATACAGATAGATTTTAATGGAGGAGAATTTTCAATACTTCGGAATCGGAATCGTTCCGTTAGGGGTACTAACATTCCAGACCATGTTAATATTATATTTCGGATTCAGGTTTAAACGAATTTTTTATTTTTTACTAAGAATAGATAACATACTGCAAACAATGGAGAATTTAATAAAGACATCGGCAGCAGCAAATACGTGTTCCGAAGGGGCACTACCTTCGGTGCCTTCGGACGCTCGATCCATAATAGAGACAAAGCGTGAAAAAATACTCTGTGTCATCGCAAGTGGTCAAAGCAAGTTATTTTTTTGGTAAGGAGATTTCAGTTGCTGACGTAGAAAAATGGGGAGATGAAACGGTAATTAAAGCCTTCAAAATGTATGAAGCAAAATACAGTTCTCTTATAAGTGATATATCACTCAAAGTTTATAGATCTAGGAGCCCGTGCAATAAGTCAGGTAGTTCCGATCGATGATGGGGATAACTATGCCACTGATCTTAAAAAGGATTTTATTCTAAACAGTGAAATAAAACGATTATCAGGACGGATAGCCTACACATGGGGGCCCATACTTGCTCTAGTTTCCACCGGTTTAATTACGGGTAAACATTTAAATTTTAAAAAAATCGGGCTTAATATAATACCTGAAATAAATGGATTCAACTTCGCAAGCACCGACTCAGCAAACGGACCCGCCGACTCCGTCACCTCCGACGACTACCCTCCGGAACGAGCGCAACATAGAGAAAATTACATTACCGACGAAGCATCCAGGGAGAGTGGAAGCTGGCAAGAGATTAGCAGAATGGAACAGGCAAAACAAGGAGAAGAAACGAAAAGCAATGACTAATGTCGTGAGTATGACTGAAGCAAACTGTATAGACCTACCACCTACAACGAAAGAACAGTGTGATAGCTGGTATAATAAATGTTATCTTGTTTTAGGAATTGTGGGAGTTTCATTGACTGCATTAGGGCTATATTGGGGGCGTGCTCGGCATAATTGCCCCCCCCCCCCCCCCCGGAAAGATCCTCCCCAAAATCAGAAAGCGAAAAAAACAGAGCCCGTAGCGGCTCCTGGGGGAGGGGAACCCAGCTCCTCTACATTGTATGAGATGGATTAACTCCGTAATTATTTTATTTTTTATTTTATATACTTGTCAGCAATCATGGATACTAAAACAGTTGTAAACACAATGTACGATGGTATTGTAATCGCTGGACTTGCGATGGGATATCTTATGATCTCCAGCAAATTTCTGAAAATAGATATGGGCGATCCAAGTCGACCAAATTTGACTCGATTGGCAAAATTAGGCGGTGCGACTGCTGCCGCGGTTGCGACCAAAGATCTTCTTGAACAGAAAAATATTATTCCTGCAGAACCTTATACTTTGTAATAATATACAGTTAGCTATGGCCTCAGCAATAGGAATGACAGTTCTCGGTGCTGTATTAAATGCAACGGCATTCACAGGAGGAAATATTATCGGACAAAAGCTTTCTGGGAATGGTGACGCTCTTATTGAAGAGAAAGTCCGACATGATAAAGCATTAGAAAAATTTGAACATGATCGTGCCGTCTGGTCAGAAAAAAGATTACTACATGCTGACTGGGAAAGAGAAAATCAAGCAAAGGATATGCATGCTGCGGCTGAATTAAGAGATACAGATGCAGAAATCCTTGAAGAAGCAGAAGCGGTGGCCAACTCTCCAGGCCGTTCCGAAGGCGAGCGCAATTCTCAGATTGTTATCAGCCCAGTCCCGAGCAAAAGAAATATGAAATGATTTATATTGCTGGAGGATTGGTCGTGGGATGGTTTATCTTCCGATAGGGTTCCTTCGGAACGCACCGGTAGGGTCCTTCGGAACGACTACAATAATTCAATACAAAAGCTAGTTGGCCAGTTATTGAAATTAACTATGTTTCCATCCTGATCTGTTATCCAAATACGCATTGAATCTATATTGTCTGAACCCTTTCTCAATGGCATGGAAATTGAGCCTCCGTTTTTAAAATCATAGGTGACCTTTTCACTTATTTCTTTTGTATCCCGGATGGGAAGTGTTTGTAAACAGTTTGATACTACTCCCTGTATGTATTCATCCGAGCGCCCTTTGGAACGGGAATGCTTTGTAACATTACTTCCAGTAAAATCAACGACATCTGAATGAACTATATATTTATTGACTGTTAAGAAATCTGCTTGACCTGGACTCATAGTACTTTTTATCACGGGGTTGTCCTCAGGTTTATCTGAAAAACCGACGAGGTTAGCGAAGTTACCTGTAGCATTAAAATATACTTTAACATCTTTAGCCAAACTTAGATAAACGCGGCCTGTCGACAGATCTTTTTCAAAATTAATTTTCGGGTTTTTCAACCTGATTGCTTTATTTAACCTATCGATATTGTAGTTACCCAGTCGTAATGATATAGTCTCCTTCGGTCGCCCACCTTCTTGATATTTTAATATACTATTCGTCCCCGTTATGTTATACTATGAGTTAAAGAGTGAACACTCGAGCAGTCTTATCTTCGTAAACTTTGATGCGTCAATACAAGGGTTAAAATACATAGTAACCGGTTTGCCTGTTTTGCTTTCAATCTCAATGATCATCATTGTACGTTGTATATTATTACAAGGTATTATTTTAATTTTCACTGTATATAGGTTAATTATGTCTGGTCCAAGTGACTTCGGTCTAGGTGCAATTCGTGTACAAAATCTTGAGCTTGAAGATTTGAGTGATGTTAAAGTGAACAATAATACTAAGATAGCTGCTAATCATAATAAGGATTACGTCCTTCGTTACAAGGACCGCGAAAAATATTTCGTTTTAGCCTCTGCCGCGGTACAAAGTCACGAACATGCTGTAGAATTTTCCGAACTTACAGACATTGATGAAACTGTAATTGACGCCACAAAGGCTTCGAATGATCCAACTCCTTTTGCTCTGACGTGGGATGGGGATAGTAAGAAATTCATGCCTTATAATGTACCACGTAACATATTAGATATATTGGATAGTGAAATTGCAGGTGGAGTTACTGAACTGCCAGGAACTCCGAATGTGATTTATTTTGATAGCAATGTAAACAAATATAAATTGTTAGATTTTCGTAGTTGGCTTACTCCTACAAATCCATACATTAAACTACTCGGTATACCGATTCACCTCAAGATCAAACCTCTTAATACAATAATGTCTTCAGATAATACACTAAGAAGGTGGATAAATAATGGGGAGAATTATTGTTCATACAATGCTAGCGGGGTTCCAGTTAGATTATTTGGGACACAACTTTAAAGAAACAGGGTCTGAAAAGTGTGGGGGAGGGGACAGCTGAATTAACTTTACAAACTATGAATCAACAGATGACTGATAATATGAAAATAATCGAGCATGGTACAGTTCTCATTAGGTGTGTAAAGTTAGCTACAGGAGATGAGTATGATGATTTGGTTGGATATTACGCTATGAAAACAGATAACAGAACAACTTGTGATATTATTATAAGTATCGATAAAGATCGTAATGAAATGAGTATTGAATGTTTTGTTGGTGGGAATAGAGTAGAGAGTGGCTCCCTCCCCGACTCTGGAACTAAATTTGTACGTAAAGATAAAAGTGTTAATACTTTGGATATCAGCGTTATTTATCTAAAACGTCTCATATTGTTTGAAGTAATGGTCTTCCGACATATTTTAAGTTCAGAAGAAATTTCTAAAATTTTATCTATCGGGTAAACAAGTTCACCCGATAGGTAGCCATATCAATAACAAAGCAGGGGTTGCTCCACGGTTACCGCATATTGAAGCAACGAGTAGTGGTCTGGGGAGGTGTGAGGGAATTTTGTAGCTTTTTTAGGTAAGTGTCTCGGTTAACAACTTATTCTTACTACTTTTGATTAGTTGCCTTTTTGTTTCTTGTTTTCTTGTCCTGTCTTTATAACGTTCTTTTTTGGTGTAATAAAAATTATTAAAAAACTGGTTAGTGAGAAGTATCGCATAACATTGTTCAAAATGAAGAGACAGTAGGCTGTATATGATACACAATGACGACCGTCGGGCAATGGTTTGGGTATCGGTCTTACTTTCAGTGGTTGGTGAGTTCGACTTCGGAAACTCGGTAAGGCCAGAGTAACTGACTCAACTGTCGGAGGATGGTGAGTTCGAGACTAAGCAGTAAGGTGTTATGCCCCTGTGCAAGGCACTTTACTCCTCATTGCTCTATTAGGTATTGGGTACCTCATCCTGTGATTGAGCATTCGCAAGAAACAAGAAAAAAATAACATGTATATTTTGTTGAAGTGCGAAGTTAGAGTGTGCTATCATTTCTAATAAAGTAAACTCCACTCCGCTAAATCAATCTGATTGCTGTCAATCTCTTTCTCTTTCTTTCTCTTGCCTTCCTTCCGTTAGATTGTTAATACTGGGTTGCTTGAATGCACACAGTCTCAAAGGCGCCATCCATGTCTTCTGTTTGCTGTCGAATCCTGCACAAAGGATATATAGTCAGAGCAGTTACTACTGCAACATATATTAAACATATTTTCATGTATTTTACCAAATTGTAGATAGAGTTTACACTTAAAGAAATAGCTCCCTGTGCAACAGATTAAAAATATATTTGCGTTGGGTGAAATAGGGTGTATCAGCAAACTTCCATAATGGTATATACGCTGGAAAATCTCCATTGTATGATCACCGAACCCACAAATAATACGAATTTGAAAAATGTTCTTATGCTGTTTTCAATATGATGTTGTACTTCGATTTTTGGCTCATGTCACGGGTCTTCCTGAGTCATTTTCTGAAACATAGGGATTTAATCAAAAATAGTTTTGAATTACGAATTTACACAGAGGCAACAATATGTTTATCAATACTTAAAATTCCTCGTACCTGTTTTGTTCTTTCTTTCTTTCATCATTTAAAAAGTCGTGCAAGTCACTCGTCAACTGAGATGAGCTTGCTTCAATGATCTTCTCCTTTCTCCTGTCGCTGTCTTTCTGCTTCCTCCCTTCTCCTTTTCTGTTCTTCCTGTCGCTGTCTTTCTGTTTCCGCCATTCTCTGTCTCTCTTCTTCTGTCGCTGTCTTTCTGCTTCTTCCCTTCTCCTTCTATCTTCTTCTTGTCGCCGTCTTTCTGCTTCCTCCTTTCTCCTTTTCTGTTTTTCCTGTCGCTGTCTTTCTGTTTCATCTCTTCTCTTTCTCTCTTCTTCCTGTCGCTGTCTTTCTGCTTCCTCCTCTTCCTTCTCTCTTCTTCCCGTCGCCGTCTTTCTGCTTCCTCCTTTCTCCTTTTCTGTTCTTCCTGTCGCTGTCTTTCTGCTTCCTCCCTTCTCTTTCTCTCTTCTTCCCGTCGCCGTCTTTCTGCTTCCTCCCTTCTCCTTCTCTGTTCTTCCCGTCGCCGTCTTTCTGCTTCTTCCCTTCTCCTTTTCTGTTCTTCCAGTCGCCGTCTTTCTGCTTCCTCCCTTCTCCTCTTCTGTTCTTCTTCCAGTCGCCGTCTTTCTACTTCCTCCCTTATCCTTCTCTCTTTTTCCCGTCGCTGTCTTTCATACTCTTCCCTTCTCTTTCTTTCATCGAGCTCTCTGAAGAAATTTTCTAGCCATATCTGACTTTCAACTTCCTCCCTTATCCTTCTCTCTTCTTCCTGTCGCTGTCTTTCAGCTTCCTCCCTTCTCCTTCTCTCTTCGTTCTGTCGCTGTCTTTCAGCTTCTTCCCTTCTTTCTTCTTCCAATCTCTCCCTTAAAGCTTGTTGTCTCTCTTCTTCCTGTTTTTTCTCTCTCTTCCTTTTCTCTTTCTCGAATAGGTTTCCAAAAGCAATCAGAGCACTGATGTCCATTATCGTGTCCCACTTTTCTGTAATACGTTCCCCTGTGAAAGACATAGTATCTGTTTCCTGCTATGTATTTCGTCTGAAGATCGTCCCAATCACGGAGGGGTCTAAGGTATTTGTGACATTTATAACACCATGCGCCATCATATTCCGAAGGTTTGTTTCCCATATTATTTCAATTACTGGAAAAGATAAGTTTGAATGGTGAATTAAAGGTTATCTGCAGGAAAACATTATTAGCTGTATAAAAGGACTGTTTCAGTACACATTTTCAAAATTATGCTGCGCGAAAAATTGTAACCCTTCAAGTGTTTGCAAAAAAAACCCCAGAATGACCCTCCCAATTTTTTTATGCGCAAAAGCATTGAACCTCCCCCTGCATGTCACAACCCGTATCAGTAATATTTTAATCGACATATACTTTCTCATATGACCTTTGAACTTTCAAAAATCATTTTTAAACTTTCCAAATAATCACTTGGGTGAAAAATCCATTAATTATTTGTTGTTTACATCTGCTCTTTCCAACACCCTATTTTCATCATGTACATTTATATAAATTGTCCATATTTACTAAAAAGCACAGATTTGGCTAGTTTTATTGGTACCAAAAAATATCAACAGTTTCCTCATATACTATAATGAAGCGTTAATGAATATTCGGTGAAATTTCAAATCAAATATCTCGCACACAAATGCACTTTTTACCACCCTAGTCCAATTTAGTACATTAATATCAATTATCAAGTGTCTATAAATACACATACTTAGCTAGTTTTGTGTTGGAAAAGAAATTTCCAAAGTTCATATTTTTCTCATACTTAACCGTATGGTGAATCAACATTTTTGATGGAATCAAAAAATCAAATTTCTGGTACACACATGCACTTTTTACCTTCCACTTCAAGCAAAGTACATTTACATAAATTAACATATATAAATGCACAGATATTGTTTGTTTTGTAGAGGGAAATTGTTAATAGTTTGCACAATACTAGTAGATTCCAATGTATTATGATTTGATATCTTTGGGTAAAGCACTGTATCAACCACATCTCGCTTTCTTATAGTTGTGATACTTGCACACAAAAAATGATGACATTCCAAAGGCATACGTGAAATTTCATTACCCCTCAGAAATGCTCGCGTGAAAATTAGCAACCCCCACAACATCGGCCCTAACCCCCCCCCCGTTATTTCTGTCCAGTCCCTTATCGCACTGTGCCAGCAGTTTTAAATAGTGCACGATGAGTGCCGTTTTGTAAACATTGCGATGAAGCCAGTGCACACAATGTAAAATGCAAAAAGTGTTGCACACTTTAACGCATGAGGCTGCGCACAATTCACTGCGGAAGGAATGCGCCTGATTCACATTATAGACTTCATGCGTATCTTCTACCTCTTTCTGTGGATGTGAGAAAAACAAAATTACGATAAGGAAGTAGACCGTACAAATATCAAGTCATTCACTATCGCATTTTTAGCTCACGTGTTCCAACATAGGCTAATGTCATAGCGATGTCTCTCTGTCTGTCCCTGTGTGTGTGTGTCTGTCTGTCTGTCTGCAGCTGAGCTTACTTCTCGACCTAACGACACTCCTCATGGTCTATAAAATGAGCATCTAAAACAAATCCTCCTTACAAAATCATAGCTCGTTATATAACTTTGACCAGCAGGTGAAGGAGTAAGCATTCCGTCGATATCCGGAACGACAACCAAAAAGTCCGGTGAGTTAATTCAATCACACTTTGCCCATATCGCTCATACAGTTAAAAAGTTTCACGATAGCGGTTTTAACAACGGGAAACTGAATTTTTTTATTTATTTTGTTTCATTTTATGCCACTTTATCGTATAAAACCAAGATGCAATCTGTCATCGAATTGGTACTACAATCAACCAAACTGAAAAGATTGCTGAGCAATACAGGAAACATCATCTGGCAAAGAAAATCAATCTGAGACAGCTGCCATATAAGTAATCAAAGTTGGCGGCATGAATTAAATAAAACAATACTCTCCTCAGACCAAACCGATTTTAAAGGCCGTTTACAGCAATTATTGTTAACAAAACCATGAAACCTGGGAATGGCTAAACACAGAGAAAGAAGATATATTTCTCGAAACAACCTTCACAATATGCTTTTCAAACACCGGAAAGCAGGCACCAATATTGACTCAAAATGTATTACAAAGTCCACGAAAAATTGACACAAAACTAAAAGTTCGGATAATCGATTTAAATGCCTAAAACAACTAATCGTTGACCAATTAGTACAACATTTACTGTTAACATAACGAGCACTGGCAACGCTCAAAATATGCCCTAAAACAAAAATCCTTATAAGCGTCAAGAAACTCCGGCCTATGCTGGGTCATGTTAATTATAATATGACACCACACACCGGATCGCTCACTATAGAGTCAGTCAATAGTGGCTAACTCTCACAATAACGAATCTGGCTTCTCCTCCTCGAGGACGAAGATGACTTCATTACACAACCAAGCGGAGGGGATACAAAACAAGAGAGCGACTGATGAAGGAACCCCATTTTTGGTTCCGAAACACCATTAAGACGAATCACTCAATCAACAAACCGGTTTACCGGGGACCCAGATCACATGACTAGGGTCAAAGCACTATTGATGCACTGGTGTCTCGCCATGTATTCCACACAAAATAAATGCAATGATCCTTTGATTCACCATATCGTAATACTAAACAATCTTGGTAGAGCCGATGTGTGGAGTTGCCCTCATTTTCCTTTATATCTATGCTTTTTCTTAGGCCACTTTACAAGCACGGACACTCCATTTTATGAAAAGACCGTGTGATCTAAGTCGAGGGCTACCCTTACGGAAGACCACAATTTGCCACAAGTTTGCATTCCTTACTTGTTACAAACTTGATACAAATTCTGACATCCAAACAAGCACCAATCTTGCTAGTCAGTTATATACACTTTGATTCAAGAATAGGCTAAGTTTGCAGCAAGTATGTGTGGAAAGTGTGATGAACATTGCACCAAGTTTGTACAGAGAATGTAGAGGTCATTTTGTTTTTGTTTGTATTGAGTGTGCACCAAGCTTGGAGATGCGCGGGGGAGGGGGGGGGGATTCAATATCTGGGGCATGGTATCTGTTGCCTTAGCAACAGCAGACATACTGTTGCCCTGGTAACATTTCAGGGGATTTAGATGATTGTAATTCCTGACAGCGTCTTTTTCAAAGTAATGCTCACACAACATGTGGTACATGACATCATCGTGCTGCTACTCCCCATTGTATTGTAAACAAATGATTCTTTCTAAACTGGCTTATAAATGTACACTCTTTAGATATGTTTACCTTGTGAGCAGCACATTCTAAAATTCACCTTCAAGTCATGTATCCAGATGCTAGGTTTGAACATCTATGAAAAAGTTGAGAGGATATTACATCCAACACGCACTCACCCTATGACACATTCAACTACACTACACTGTAAAAAGAAAAAAACTTCTCAGACAATAAATTTGTTAACTAAAAACACAATATATTACTGTAGAATACAGTATCTCTACTGTCATAAACATACAATCTTTGTACTTTATACTTAAAATGAGCTGTAAAATATATTCTTTTTGGCATATATGTACAGTACACTATAATTCAAAATATTCTCTGACAATGGAATTTACATTGAAAAATGGTAAATTCTGTCTCTTTAAAGAAGATCATACCGATCACAATTTTTTTCAATGTGTACCAAATAGAAACTGAATAGTGAAAAAATATTATGTTAAAGTCTCATAGATAGTTAACTATAAAAAACTTATTCAAAACATTTTGTAATTTTTGTGACATATACTTTTGTTGACGAATAAAATTCACTTTAAACATTTCAAAATACCTTTCCGATGGAATGTACATGGAAAACATGAGAGTTTTAAGTTAATGTTGTATTATTTACATGTTCAAATCAAAACGCAAAATCATGGAAAAACAATGTCCATAGCTACAAAAAAATAAAAACTTCCATGGAGTATGTGATGACCTTGACTTAACAGCGATATTTGAACAGACACTTACAGTCCAACTTCAAAAAGCAAACAACTAAACACAACCAAATTCCACATCACTTGGATGATAGATTAGTTCCGCCGAGTCCAAACATATTTCTCCACCATTAGATACTGACAACTGTGACGAAAGTAACTCTGCCATGTCCGATTTGTCCAATGCACAGCATGCATGCAGTGGAGTTTCTATCATAAGTCCCATGCAATGATCGATACGGACAGTCTCACTTCTTGTCATCATGATGTTCTCAAAGAACAGTGGTTGGTTTGAAATAGTCCTCTGTGGCATGGAAAGTGTCAAAGCAGCGAACTCTAGCTCGAAACTTAACTGAAATCCCGCGGAATTGTCCAAGGCCATTTGAGTGTATAACGGACATCCATTATGATCTACTGAATGTGTTTAACTTACATGAACTCTCGGTGTCGAATGCAGGCAATGTCCTTCAATTTCAAACAACAATTGTACTCCCAAATCTCTTCTTTGTTCCCTAATCGTCCGATGATAGAAATAATCTACAATTTCTCCCAAAACGGCGGGTAAAAACGTTGTAAATTTGACAGCTGAAGCAATGCATGACTTCCTTAGTGGTACTGGAGTTCAAATGCTGGTGTTGGCAAAACTAGCCAATCAGATGTCTCTTTTCACGACATGTGATCTTGTAAGGTGAAGTTCGAATACATAATTATCTGTGTGACCTGTGACCTCGATGCTCTCATTTATCGGAAATGTCAGTTTCTCGAGAAATGGGAGAGTATATTACTTTTTGACCAACTTTTATGCACTTGAAATCAATCATTTGAAGACATTTGGTGTCAGCTGGGATCCATGGTCTTTGGACATGTGTAATAATGCAATTAACGCAAAGAAACGACACGGAGGCAAGTGTTTGGCCGAAATCCGGGGTTATGTATGTACCGTCACGGCGGGGGCGTCAAGGCGTCATGGCGGCCTGGACGGCGGTACCAGACTCCTGGCACCGTGCGTCAGGCAACGTGCTACCGGGCGCCCACTACAGGCCCATGACAGTACCCCCTGGAACTTTATTGTGAAAAAGCCATCAAATTAGTGGAATACAATATTCTTTTATTGTGAGCTGCTACCCTGCAGCGAGGCACTTTTTTTTTTTTTTTTTTTTTTGCGGAGGGTGGGTGGGAATTTTGCGATGTGAACTTGAGCGTGGCAGAGATTGAAATGGACGAAAAAGAGCTTTGAACACACTGATGTGCGCATGGATAATGACGTGGAAAGGGTGATGTAATTTGTTGAGATAACGGTAATAGAGGCGGTTGGTAGATTAGGTTACGTCTCAAATGCATCTAGAAGCGTAAGGTAGGTGGCGCATGGTGACCCATACATGTCAAGGTCTAAACCCTTCCCCCGTGTCGCTCCAGACGTTAACAATGATTATAGCAAGCCATAATCACCCATTAACGCAAAGAAATGACACGGAGGCAAGTGTTTGGCCGAAATCCGGGGTTATGTATGTACCGTCACGGCGGGGGCGTCAAGGCGTCATGGCGGCCTGGACGGCGGTACCAGACTCCTGGCACCGTGCGTCAGGCAACGTGCTACCGGGCGCCCACTACAGGCCCATGACAGTACCCCCCAGATTACGGCCAAGTTGCGGACATGCATGGCCGCAGCGCGGCCGCAATGCAGTCCCCCCCCCCCGTGGTGACCATGCGCCACTGGGAAACGTCTCCTTATACATGTTCGTTGTTCCTACATTTCGTGTCTCTACAGTTTGTATAGTGGTATTACAACGTTGGCATTGTCCACCGCGAACTGAGTCCTATATCAAATTGCTGGCGTGTCGCGAGTGCCTTCGGCACTATGTCAAGTGTCTCCCGCGGCGTCTTGATGTAGATCTGGTACGCGTCGCTCCGCCATCTGCCAAGTGTCTTTATGAGCCAGTCAGGCAAGCCGGCTTCGGCAGCAGTTGTGGCTGCACCACTGCGGAAACTATGTGTCGCGTACATTTTAGCATCGGAAATCCCTGCCTGGGTAAGCAGTTCCCGCAGGCATAGGTTCAGTCTTTGTCGCGTAAGCCATGTGCCGTCCGCGAATTGGAACGCCGGTTCTTCAGGGCACATGTATCCGCGGTTCCCGGTAATTTCCAATAGGAGCGGACCGCACACACAGAGGTCCCGGTCGGAGCGATACGGATGGTGTGCCCACGCGCGTACGGGTCAGTCTTCGATGACTTTATCCTGATTTCGATCACGTCCGTTAACACAATGTCCTGGGCGAGTAGTGTGGCGTTTGCGTCGAATTCCGTAGGTGATCGAGCGGTGAACTCGCTTACCCTCAGAAAGCCGTAGAATGCCAGCGTGAAGCTCGCCCATACCATGAGCTTGTCGTTGCTGCACATGTCGGCACGCTGACGCAGGCATTCCTTGAGGCGACGGAGCAGGTCAATGGTGATTGGTAGTCGTGGCCGGCGCACTTCTCCAATGCTTCTCCTGATCCCTTGCAGTGTTCGTTGCAGGAGAGCGTGCGTTGTTACGTCGTCGGCATACCCGCGCTCAACGTGGTGATGCATCACCCGGCTAGGTACACCTTGATGGTTCGATATGCTAGTCCTCGATTTGCCAGGTTCGTAACGAAGAGTATGGCTGTCCTGATCGTGACAGGTAAGGTTGCTAGTCCGTGAGATGAGCAGAAATCCAAGTAACACTTTTGTCCTACCTGGTATGTGCGTCGCGTGTTCCCGGCCACACTGTTATGGATGTAGGCAGTTGCTAGTTCCGTCAGTTGTTGTGTAGCAAGCGGGATGGACATAGTCGCGTTGGTACAGGTGTGTGGCCGGCATCCGCTTCGGGCACCAATGCTCGGAACCTCTCCATCTGTAAACGAGAAAGTGCATCAGCAATTGAGTTATCAATTCCACTGACGTGGGCGATCATGACATGGAAATTTCCTTTGGCTGCCTCATAAAAGATGCTCCTTACTAGTTGCATGATGTCAGGGCATCTCGTAGTGCCTTTTTTCCAGATGTGCACGACGGTTTGATTGTCACAATGAAACAGCACTCGGCGGCCATGCCAACGATGCCCCCAAATTGAACAAGCGACTAGTATTGGGTACATCTCCTTCCACTCGATTGAGGCTTGGAGAGAGTCAGGCCATGCAACGGTGAACCAATGCCCAGCGTGGTAGCCACCGGAGCCTACAGTGCCGAGGCGTCGGTGTAGAGGTCAAGGTCGCGAGAGGGGGTCCACTTTGTATCGAGGAATGAGGCCGTGCCGTTCCATGTCGGTAGGAAGTCGCACCACCATTTCGCGTCAAGGCGGAAAGCGTCAGATAGTGTGATCGTGTCGCGCAACTTGCGTACGGTTGTGCTTAAGTCAATCATGCGGCGGAGGAAGATGCGACCGGCGGGAATGCACTTGCATGCAAAACTGAGGGTGCCGATGAGGGATAGCAACTCCCGTTTAGTGCATGAGTGTCGGTGGAGCCAAGTGGGAAGTGTTTGAAGCAGGTCCTGTAGCTTGTCGTCGGGTAAGCATAGTGTCATTGTAAGTGTGTCCAACGTGATGCCAAGGAACGTCATGGTGGTTGATGGGCCTTCGACTTTTTTGGGGGCTATGGGTATCGCGAGGTCGCGGCATGTGTTGAGTATGGTGTTGAGGAGGTACTGGCATTGCGGGGAGTTGGGGGGGGCCAGCGCCAAAGTAGTCGTCCAGGTAGTGCAGTAAGTCCTGAGTGTTTGCTCTGTTTTTGACGATCCAGAGGAGTGCTTCTGCCAGGCGGTTGAATAAGAACGGTGCAGAGCGAAGGCCAAAGGGGAGCACGCGATTGAAGAAGAACAGCCCTTGCCATTTAAAGCCGAGGAGGTGCCAGTCCGCCTTCCGTACCGGGCACAGTCGGAACGCGTGCTTAATGTCCACTTTGTGATGAGCGCACCTTGGCCAAGTCTCTGTAATATCGCGACGGCATCGTCAACGCGGGAGTAGGTGAGGGTGTAGTCTTCCTTGTTGATGTAGTGGTTGACACTATCGTTTCGTGGTTGGGATAGGTCCATTATTATGCGGTGGCCGCCTGATTTTTTAGGCCGAAGTCCAAGCGAGTTTACGACGAAGTTTGGCAGAGGTGGCACGGCGAACGGGCCAATTGTGTGGCCGAGGCGCAGTTCTTTTGTTATGGCGGTGGTGACGGCATCCGGATCGGTCATTGCGGACTGGGCGTTGCGAGTGTAGCGTGGTGCGCGGTTCCCACCGAAGCCGATGTCGGCACCATGAGTGAGGTCGTGGATGAGGCTGGCTGTGAATTGTTTGTGCGGGTGGTCGTGCAGGGCAGCTGAGAGCTTAGTTAGGTTGATTGGTGTTGTCGGCTGTAGCGTGGCGATTGTCGCTGGGTGGACGGTCGCTCCCTCGAAAGGGCTGGGGGGTCTCTGATTTGATGCGTTGGTGGTGTTGATGAGCACCGTGTTCGGTCGAGTTACACACGGAGCACTTGTGTAGTCTGCCATAGTTGCAGGGTGTCTTGCATGTGCCTCGGTTGAAAGAACGACAAACCGGAGGTTGGTCAGACTGTTTCTTGTTCGCTGGGCTCTCCCAGTAGAACGGGTTGGTGGTGCTGCTGCGTCGGTTTGGGCAATCAGTCTTCAAATGACCATGTTGGCCACAGCCGAAGCAGGTAGGACGCAGGAGGTGTGGCTGGTTTTGGAAGTACTGGAAGTTGAGGTCTTGGTTTGGCTGGCTCCAGTTGGCCCTATCTGGGTAGCGGGAAGCGTTCAGGCGGAATTGTTTGTCATAGGCTAGCCAGGCCTCCGGCTTGTAGGCAGCAGCTTTGGAGGCGAGGAAACGAAGGTAGTTGGCCATGGGGATCGCCAAATGTGGGTAGTAGAATGTACGATAGGAGGAGAAGACGAGGAAGCACTGTAACCAGGTGTCAAAGTCGTCGATGGCTTTACGCTTCACCTCGGTTGTGAACGTGGCGACGCCACGGTTGTCTGGGTCAAAAGCTACTTGTGTCTTGGTAGCCTGGGATGAGTTGGGGGCTAGGGCATCAGGGTGCAAGTCACCAAATTCGATGAACTTACCGAGGTTAGCCAAGGCGTTGAGTGTTGACTGGTCGACGTACGGCAGGAGCAGGTCGGGTGGGGGTATTGCTGCTGAAGTATTGCCCGTTGGTCCGGCTCTAGGCGGTGGGCGCCATGGCGTTGCGTTGTGACCAGCTGGCTGGGCGAGTTGACTGTAGGGCGCGGCCATATTGCTCGTGTTGTTATGAGGTGCGCCGCTAGCGGTGGAGTTATCCCGGATGTGCGCAGCGCCACCGCTGGTGGTCAAGGCTGGTGGGGTAGCTGTGATGGTGGGTTGGTATTCATTAACGTGATTAGCGGGATGATTACTTGGGTGGCCTTGGGTAGGTGGCGAGCTGTACGGAGCGGCGAGCGTCGCCGGCCCAGCGACGACGACTGAGGCAGGTGATAGTGCACCAACGGCTGTATCAGTTGGCTGGACTTGCAAGTTGGACGTCGGGATGGGCGCCGTTGCTGTGGCGTTGCTGGTATCTGGCTGCCGTAGTTCACGTCGGATTGAGTCAATGGCGATTGCAATGCGGTTTCTATCAGTTTGGCGATGTGGTCTGATATACTTGGGTCGGCTGCCGCTGCGCCTGTTGTCGGCATGTCGACGGCAGGGTTGGTTGGCGTGGTTTCCGTCGGTACTGGCTGGAGTAGGAATTTGTCGAGGTGTGCTGGGCGTCTCTTTGTCCTCGTCGATGTACGGGTGGCCGCCCGGGCATAGGCGCGGCCCTTGGTTTTCTTCGATTTTGGCATGGCGAATTTTGCGATGTGAACTTGAGCGTGGCAGAGATTGAAATGGACGAAAAAGAGCTTTGAACACACTGATGTGCGCATGGTAATGACGTGGAAAGGGTGATGTAATTTGTTGAGATAACGGTAATAGAGGCGGTTGGTAGATTAGGTTACGTCTCAAATGCATCTAGAAGCGTAAGGTAGGTGACGCATGGTGACCCATACATGTCAAGGTCTAAACCCTTCCCCCCGTTCGCTCCAGACGTTAACAATGATTATAGCAAGCCATAATCACCCAGTAACAATCATGATTTATAGCCGTGACAATGACTTCCCTGCTCTGAGCTACTGGTATGACAGTGTGAATGTGTTTTGGCGGACATATGACAGGTATACTTTCAGTGGTTACGACTAGTAAACGGAACAAAAAAGTCTTTAACTGGAATTCGAGTACCATTTTGGATCCTTATCATTTAAAATATGTCCAAGGAAACTGTTTGAAAAATGGCAGCTGAACTAAGTTTTAGTTGACTTTTGATGTTTTTCATTCATGATGTTGCAATAGTTTGATCATGGATTTAGCTATACCTCCATGGTTTGATAAATTTGTACATTCCACGCGTAACCTAATTATATGTGTTAACAACCGAAAGTATTTAAAATTTTTAAATTTAAAAAAGAATTAATTTAAAAAGAATTAATTTGTCATTTTGTACAATGAACACAGTGTTACCGTAGTAGTTCGATCATTGTTTCAGTTCTGTGATAAAACAGTGCCACGTGGGACAGCTAAAAAAATCTGAAGTTCGTACCAAACTTGATATGTATTTCACATATATCTACAAGCTTGGTACAATTTCACAACTACCATGGTGAAAATCCCATAGTGTGTACCAAACTAGTACAAACTTGGTGCATATTTCACATGTTCAATTAAAGTGTGTATCAAATTTGTAACATATATGTACTAATATGTAGCAAGTTTTGATCTTTCGTACGGGTAGCAAACATGAGAATACCCTCCGGGGTATCCATCGACTACCTCATATGTAACGCAGTAAAAAAATCAGCAAAAACATGGATCATTTCAACCATTATCTTTGTGTAAAAAATATAGACATATTTTTACTATGGCTATTACACGGGAACCATTGGGACAAAATAAACTTCATCAAAGTTTAGTGCCTGAAACCAATTAACCTATCAGATAACGGTCCACTTTGACATTGACGTAATGTAAATATACTCAAACCAGTAATCACATCTCATCAAACCAGTCTGAGACGAGCACAGATAGCGATGTCTCCATATCTACGGCCTACTCGCTTAAACTGAGCACTAAGGGAGGAGACTCTATCAACACAGGACAGTGAACTGAATATCACTGCAGCTGAGCTTACTTCTGGGATCAACCTCGAGTCGTTTTCTAACGACACTCCTCATGGTCTATAAAATGAGCATCTAAAACAAATCCTCCTTACAAAATCATAGCTCGTTATATAACTTTGGCCAGCAGGTGAAGGAGTAAGCATTCCGTCGATATCCGGAACGACAACCAAAAAGTCCGGTGAGTTAATTCAATCACACTTTGCCCATATCGCTCATACAGTTAAAAAGTTTCACGATAGCGGTTTTAACAACGGGAAACTGAATTTTTTTTATTTATTTTGTTTCCATTTTATGCCACTTTATCGTATAAAACCAAGATGCAATCTGTCATCGAATGGTACTACAATCAACCAAACTGAAAAGATTGCTGAGCAATACAGGAAACATCATCTGGCAAAGAAAATCAATCTGAGACAGCTGCATATAAGTAATCAAAGTTGGCGGCATGAATTAAATAAAACAATACTCTCCTCAAATATGCCCTAAAACAAAAATCCTTATAAGCGTCAAGAAACTCCGGTCGATGCTGGGTCATGTTAATTATAATATGACATCACACACTGGATCGCTCACTATAGAGTCAGTCAATAGTGGCTAACTCTCACAATAGCGAATCTGGCTTCTCCTCCTCGACGGAGGATGACCTCATTACACAACCAAGCGGAGGGGATACAAAACAAGAGAGCGACTGATGAAGGAACCCCATTTTTGGTTCCGAAACACCGTTAAAACGAATCGCTCAATCAACAAACCAGTTTACTGGGCACCCAGATCACATGACTAGGGTCAAAGCACTATCGATTCACCAATGTCTTGCCATGTATTCCACACAAAATAAATGCAATGATCCTTTGATTCACCATATCGTAATACTAAACAAGCTTGGAAGAGCCGATGTGTGGAGTTGCCCTCATTTTTACCTCGCGTGCGCATGCGCGCAGCGAGGTATGTCGCAGCGATGTCTGTCTGTCTGTGTGTCTGTCTGTCTGTTGGTCCATTTTCTCAAAAACGGCTGAACGTATTTCAGTCAAATTTGGTAGACATCTTCAGAATTCAAATGGCTAGAACTGAGAAGGTTTTGGTGGGCGTGGCTTGGATATTAATGAAGTTATGAAAGTTTTAATTTTTCTGTTACGCCGCGTATGACAATTAAGTGAAAACAATCGACTGTTTTAGGGCGCTGTGAAATGTGCTTGTCCAGGTTGGCTACAGCTGGATAGCTCTGGTTTCAACCACGGTCCCTCCGTGTTTCAACCTCGTATTGAACATTAAAAATATGATATTTTATTACTCATTCAACTCACTATTCAAGATAAAATATCGTTTAGCAAATTAGCTTCATCCTTGGTAATTGATTGTTTCCCTCGCTGCTCGATCGCCAGAAATGAGTACATACGTTCTTAGCCCTGCGTACGATGCTGTGTGTTCCGCTACAGCTATTAATAGCCCCGCTCACCACAGCCCTGCAAAGACCCGTACGTAGAGTTGGTGACTTCAAATCCATTTTTGGACTTGACGTAAAAAGCCAAATTACTGCCGAAATTCAGCGTTCTTGGGCCCAAGTCGTATCCCTGCCTACCGCAGCTACTCGATCGCTTCCAAAAATGCCAGTCTTTTATTCTTTTTTCGTAAATAACCGTCGATGTCGGCAACTCTCTCGCTAGCCCTGCGTACGTACGCAGTGTACGCTGTGCATTCCCTGTGTGCGTTCCTAACACACAGCGTACACTGCGTACGTAATACGTTCTCTACCTAGCCTCATGGCATGGAAGTGCTGATGAATATAACTTTGGGTCAAAGGTATTGAAGTGTCCAATCAGGTTCGTGCACAGAGTCCAAGGCCATGACCTACTTCATGTACTGCTGCACTGTTTTGATTTTGCTTCGCCAAGAAACGTATTCGTCATTGTCCATAGAAGTATGTTTGCTCTCCTTTGAGGTTGTTTGTGAAACAAATTCCGGGATAGGCCTTGGAATGCATATGATCGGCATCGCGGCAGTGCATGTAGCTAGCCGTACGTGCATGTAGCTAGCCGTACGAGTATGGCGAGAGTGTCCGGCTTTGGCTACGCCGCCTCCCACCTCCGGTAGGAGGCGTAGCCCCCGGCGTAGCCAAAGCCGGACACTGTCGCCATACTCGTAGGGCTATGCATGTAGCGTACCATGCTTGTGTAACTGCCGAGCTCAACGTGCATTCACGGTTGATACTCGTGTACAATCATGATGTGTTCAATTCTGATGAAGATTCATAAGTCTTAGTTTTGCAGTCTTTTTTCCGTACGATAATCCTGACAATACGTGTTACTGTTAGACGAGGTGGCCATTTTATGATAAGTTTCAATACTGCACACCCTTACCAAACCTGCAGACCTGCCAGATGGCTGTTGCAGATCTTCGCAGCTCGGCTGTAGCAGATCACTTGCAGATATCTGCAAATGGTCTGATTTTGTGCATATATAATTAGCTTTGAGCTGCAAATTGCAGCTCATGGGGCATGGTATGCAGATCAATGACATACACATGACAGCTCAAATGCAGCCCGTGACTTTTGACCTGCAGACATACAGCAGCTCATAGCAGACAACTTCAGCCCATGACTTTTGACCTGCAGACATGCCACAGCTCATTGCAGACAACTTTCAGCCCATGACTTTTGACCTGCAGACATACAGCAGCTCATATTAGACCACTTGAAGACATATAACAGCTCAAAATGGACATTGCTCATTCGACATTATCATACTGCATGTAATGGGTCATATTTTATTTGTACACACAAAAATATATTTATTTCTACCTCATGTCATGCTCACTTCAATGGCTCACAACAATACAACACAAGCAGCTGGAGATCCTCGTCACCCTGTTAGATAAATGTGACACACCTCATCAAAGTTACCATACCAGTGAACTAGCTCACATGTGAGTAAAAAAAGATAACACCTGTTGTAGGATGAAGAAACACTCATTTATTACTAAAGGTTACGGGAAAAATTACACTGAATACAACAAAGGAAAAAAGTCTAAAACCTTTATGAAGCTAGCATAATGTTATATCAAAACTAGTACAAACTAGTCCAAGTTTATGTCATGAACAACTGATGTTGGAGATATTGTGAGATGTTTACCTCAGCATTGTTTGATGAATCAAACTTCTTCTGAGAAATTGTGAAGAGTTAATCTCAGCATTGTAAAATAGATCAAAGTTCTTGTAGTTTATTCAAATATTTCCAGTACTTATCAATTCCAACAAAAGTTATTCTGATGTATAGAATAAATATAGGAAGCTTTGAACAAATACCGGTAGTAGTAATGAAATTGAGATCCTCTATATGGAAAGGACATCAAACTATATATCAAGCAATACACATTTGTTTTGGCATTTAATGAGAAAGAAGAATCGCGAGGGTGTAATTTAAATAGATACAATTCACCCAGATGGACCATGGGAAATAAAAGTGTTACTTTATGTAAAATCACTTCGCAGCAAACATGTTTACAAATTCTGTTTACTCACTCAAACCAAGGGATTTCCATGCTGAAACGACACAATGCTACATGTACGGCTACGCTCTAAATTTAATCGCTTGCGTTTTTGATACTTTTATAGTGTAAAACTGTGAAGTTTTCCTTCAACGTGAAGCCTTAATACCAGTCACAGATGAACTCTGAAATGATAGAAGAATGAGAAACACAAGTTACTGAAATGTGAAAATATATGATTTACAGTGCTTAAGTGCAGACAAAAGGTTCACGTAGCTTTTAAAATCCAGTGAGAATTTACATTAGCGAACTTATCAATAAGCCAGTTAAGGCCTGTCGATGAAAAAGAAAGTGAAGCAAGGCTGCAGGCTGGCAAAGACTGAACCATATTACCGGTACACAGTGTTTCATCTAGGATACTACACCAGGGTGGGGGGATTGGTCCCCTTCCACTGGAATTTTCGAGGGGATTTTAAAATTTTGGGGAACTTAACTTGTAACTTGTACGGGTTTATTTGCCCCGAAAAATAAGTTTGTCTGTTCACTGAATTCAAAAACAGGACCCATTGTGTGGGCCATTGACACCACAGTTTGCTTGTGACTTTCATTGCATGCCGTCTGCACTGAACACGTTTCTGTGACAATAAAGTCCGATTGTTCGTGTCGATTTTGCTATCAGAATTATTTTCAGAGTGTTATGGACATCCATACAATGCATAAAAACTTCAGTTTGTCTCCTTTTCTCAATCGTACAGAGATAATGTGACACAGAAACCGTATCGGGCTAGGTCAATGAACTTTTTGAACGTACACGTAACTCTCAACTGGCAGCTTTCATATGCAAAATCAGCGTACGGAAATTTACGCGTAGTATATTGTTTCAACAGCATTTTCATAAAGCAGATCAAAAGCCTAGATGAAACACTGATTACATGGTGATCGAAAATCAGCAATTTTATTGATGACAATTGTGTTGGATTGACTGTGTATATTATTTCAGCACCCTGTCTTCTTGAACCGTACAATCGCAAATCGGCAGTTTTACTGATGCCTGGCTTGAACTTTGAAGCAACTACATATCCTCGATATACCGAATGTAATCTTCAGAAAAGTCTGTACAAATAAAAAACGCATATGAAGGAGATATGTCAAAGTAACTTACCTATAGTATCATTGGGATCGGTATGCGGTTTGCAATGCCGTTTGCAATTGCAGGCAATATATCCATGGTTTGACCTCATTTCTCCTGACGGCGAGACCTATTGGTACGTTGAATATGTCGTCAAGTATACTCGTTCAATTTGCTACCATTTTATCAATGTTTGGATACCGTTTTCGGCGAAATTTCATCCAAAGTTTAGCAAAGAAACATGACAGAGTACCCTGAAGCTAATTCAATACGTGTAGATTAACGGTCGATGTATCTTGCCGCTAACACTTTGACCTGCGTGACCTGGGTCATTTAGCGAATCTGACCAATCGCGGACAACTTTTCACATGATAAATGACGTCATCATGCGTGATGCAGCCTAACAACAACAACATGCAACGTACACGTTTTTCTCAAGGGTCTATGATTTGATGTTCGGACCTGTGGGGAGTAGCAAAAGTAGCGGTGCTCGGATCTACAAATATCAAAGGTAAAACGGAGCACAGCTTAACATCGAATGAACAATGATTCTGAGGAAGACACGTTGATATACTACTAAGGCAACTTCTCATTGACGCACAGGGGGGCGTTTTTATATGTGTGCATATAGGATTACGCTGATAGACTACACGTACACGCGTACTCGATCAATTTTCTGAGCCGAGATCGCAAAACGGACGCACGCAAATTTTAATTTGAAAATGGACTGAACCATTAAATACCTGACCGTCCTTATAACTTCACTCTACTAGAAACGAAAACTCAACTACGGTGGTGCCTACCATTATATACCTTGACTGGCTCATGTTTTGCTGCCAGTGAACTGTTTCGAGCTGCCATAGAGCTGTGACAATTGTAGTGTCAACAAAGTTTTACTTCGAACGATTTTGAGCTGCATAACGGCTGTTGACCGATCGGCCAAGAGCTGCACAAGTCTGCATTTCGTCTTCCAGAGACACTCGAATCTGCAGCAGACAAATGACAGCTCCAAACGCTCTGTGCAGATCTGCATTAAAGCTGGTTTGAGCTGTCACAGCTCTGAAACCGATCTGCTGCAGATAAATGAAGATCTGCACGTTTCCTACGGGCAGCTACATAGCGTCACTATCGTGTGATCGAGGTACAGCGTTGTTGAACGGGATACAGAAACTCTGCAGAGGGAGAAACGATCGTTGACATGAACAGTCAATGTACTTCAGCACGTAGTCCGCAGATAGCGGATCGAGAAAATAACAGTCTGTGTCTTTTAAGTTGCTTTTCAAGATTGTATTAGCTACAGAACCAACAATGACAAATTTTTCATGAGATTTCCATGTTGGCATTGATGTTAAATCAGGAGCAGTAGGCTAGCTCCTGCCATGCTCCTGCGTACAATAGGTCTGCGTTTCCCGGCGGTACGGTGGTAGGCCGACGGCTTGTACCACACTGTCCACAGGACAGCACGTGGTAGAGGCCGTGTGCACAACCTGTACGCAGAGCTTCGAATACACTAGACAGAGTTCGTGTTTCCGTAAATTAGGCATTGAACTTGACAATATAGGCAATACCAGAATCATCGACCATCGCCTGACAAGTGCACCATAGTCAGCTGTACATGAGTTGCGTGGCGTGGTGAGCAGGTTCCCATGGGTATTTATTTTTTGAAACGCATACTTCAAAGGTCACGAACTCATTTTGCTGCTACACGGCGCGGCACAGAGATTGTATCGTTTTGGGCGCATTGAGATACTGTGAAGTAGGTCAACTCGTTCTACATGGCAATTATATGTGAAATATGCAGAATTTATACGCAAACGCGACCTCTGCCAGTTAAGAGCCTGCTCAGCCATTTGCACTTGCATCGACAGATATTGTTGGATCATAATTTTTCAAATGGTTTCTTTTCTTTTTTTCATTGCGTAATACAGTGGGGATAATGTCAAATTTAGATAGATTGGATTAATTTCGGGAATAAAAACAATGTAATGTCATAAAAGCCAATACCCCAAGAAGTACTTTACAAAATGTGCACGCGAGGCAATTCAGTTCATATCTGGTTTGCTTACGTGTTCACACACGTGAAGCATATGTCGCAGCGATGTCTGTCTGTCTGTGTGTCTGTCTGTCTGTGTTGGTCCATTTTCTCAAAACGGCTTGAACGTATTTCAGTCAAATTTGGTAGACATCTTCAGAATTCAAATGGCTAGAACTGAAAAGGTTTTGGTGGGCGTGGCTTGCATATTAATGAAAATATCACAGTTTTAATTTTTCTGATACATGGTAGTCTATGGGAAGCTGGTATCTGTGGTTTGAGGGCGCTATCCCCACGTTACACTCTGGCTAGACAATGCTGAAATTAGACTCGGTTTCGGATTTGGTTTCGGATTCGGTTTCGGATTCTAGAGACTGAAAGAAATTTTATATTTTCAGCCAATTGTTACACTGTGGAATACTGGATTTTCCTTACTTTCCCTGGACCCTTTTTTCAGCTAAAATAATATCTAATCACACTAAACAAAGTGAAAATAAGTATATAGGGATAACTTAGCAATACAAATTTTTTGACAAAATGTCATGTGATCTCGATGACCTTTGACCTTAAATATGAGTATATGTCCATAACTCAGTAACCACAAGTGCTACACCCTTCATATTTGGTATGATGGGAGACCTTATGACATCACATCCTGTACCTTATTAATTATGTGCATATCTAATTCTGAGCCAGCAAACAGAGCTAGAGGTCTGATTTTTGGTATATAGGTATAACTTAGCAATACAATTTTTTTGACAAAATGTCATGTGACCCCAATGACCTTTGACCTCAAATATACATATATGGCCATAACTAAGTAACCCCAAGTGCTACACCCTTCATGTATGGTATGATGGAACAGCTTATGACGCCACATATTGTACCTCATTAATTATGCGCATATCTAATTCTGAGCCAGCCAATAGAGCTAGAGGTCTGATTTTTTGCTCACGTGTGAACACGTGAGCATATGTCGCAGCGATGTCTGTCTGTCTGTCTGTCTGTCTGTGTGTCTGTCTGTCTGTCTGTCTGTCTGTCTGTCTGTCTGTTGGTCCATTTTCTCAAAAACGGCTGAACGTATTTCAGTCAAATTTGGTAGACATCTTCAGAATTCAAATGGCTAGAACTGAAAAGGTTTTGGTGGGCGTGGCTTGGATATTAATGAAGTTATGAAAGTTTTAATTTTTCTGTTACGCCGCGTATGACAAGTGAAAACAATCGACTGTTTGAGGGCGCTGTGAAATGTGCTTGTCCAGGTTGGCTACAGCTGGATAGCACTGGTTTCAACCACGGTCCCTCCGTGTTTCAACCTCGTATTGAACATTAAAAATATGATATTTATTACTCATTCAACTCACTATTCAAGATAAAATATCGTTTAGCAAATTAGCTTTATCCTTGGTAATTGATTGTTTCCCTCGCTGTTCGATCGCCAGAAATGAGTACATACGTTCTCTACCTAGCCTCATGGCATGGAAGTGCTGATGAATAATAACTTTGGGTCAAAGGTATTGAAGTGTCCAATCAGGTTCGTGCACAGAGTCCAAGGCCATGACCTACTTCATGTACTTCTGCACTGTTTTGAATTTGCTTCGCCAAGAAACGTGTTCGTCATTGTCCATAGAAGTATGTTTGCTCTCCTTTGAGGTTGTTTGTGAAACAAATTCCGGGATAGGCCTTGGAATGCATACGATCGGCATCGCGGCAGTGCATGTAGCTAGCCCTACGAGTATGACGAGAGTGTCCGGCTTTGGCTACGCCGCCTCCCACCTCCGGTAGGCGGCGTAGCCAAAGCCGGACACTGTCGCCATACTCGTAGGGCTATTATATATGCATGTAGCGCACCATGCTTGTGTAACTGCCGAGCTCAACGTGCATTCACGGTTGATACTCGTGTACAATCATGATGTGTTCAATTCTGATGAAGATTCATAAGTCTTACTTTTGCAGTCTTTTTCCGTACGATAATCCCGACAATACGTGTTACTGTTAGACGAGGTGGCCATTTTATGATAAGTTTCAATACTGCACAGCTACATAGCGTCACTATCGTGTGATCGAGGTACAGCGTTGTTGAACGGGATACAGAAACTCTGCAGAGGGAGAAACGATCGTTGACATGAACAGTCAATGTACTTCAGCACGTAGTCCGCAGATAGCGGATCGAGAAAATAAACGTGTCCCAGTAAATAACGGAATATTTATGTACATTAACTCGATATTAATCAAATTTCCAGCTCATCGCAAAAAAATGTATTGCAAAGATTAATTTGTCACTGACAAATACTGCACTGTATGGAAAAAACAACTTCAAGTGGTATTACCCGAGACAAACACTTGTGTTGTCAATTTTGATTTCATTTCATAAACTTCATACTTCATCGAGTATCGTGTATTTCAGCCTTTGTGAAGCCATTTTATTGATATTTTCAATTTTTGTCTTGGCTTTGTTGTGGAAATGTTGAATCGTCTCCGTGGACATGTAGGCAAAAGTGTGACGGGGTCGAAGTGACTTGGGTACCTGGGGCCGACCAAAACCAGTGTGAATTACTGGGGTCAAAAGCGGACAGCGGCCGGGATGACGTGTTCCCCAAGCGAGCTACCTTCAGAAGTCTGTTTCATCGCAAAAAAACGTCAACTTTTAAAACCCGTCATTTATTTACTGATGTTATTCTCAGCATCACAAACATATACGCCTCTGCTATGTATCACAGCAAATAGTTATATTTGAGCGCCCCGTAAATGGGATCCTCGTTTTTTTGCGAACCCGGAAGTGTGTCTCGCTCAATGCATTTCCTACCCACAGCGAGGGAAACTGCCCGCGTTCCCATGCTCCCATGCACCCTTTTTCAATGCCAGTGCAACGCCATCTGTGCAAAATTTGTGGTGGTATGCTCCCGTGTGATGGAAAACCTCTCTTATTCTAACAATGACGTAGTTGACTTTGGACTTCGATTTCGTAAATGTGATGTCCATGCAGTGAGTTTGGGTTGGCGCGCTTATAATGCAATCTTCGCCCGCCTGCGGTCCGATATCCCGCATTTATTAGCGATATTTATCTGTTTTGACTTGACCAAAGTTGGCAAAACTTGCTATGTACATTAAAGATACTATGATACAAGATTATTGAAAGTCATTTGACATTTTTTTCAGCCAATTCCCAATATGCATATTTAATGAACCTTCCAAATTAGGGATATATACTGGCATTTACTTGATAAAATTTGGCGAAACATGCTGTGTACATTGATCATTATACCAGTTATAACAGTATTGAAAGTCATTTTGCATTTTCATGTCAGCTAATTCATAATTTGCATAAATAGCTAACAAGCTTTCACGGTTTGGCATATAGAGCTTGAAGGACTTGACCAAAGGTAATTACACATGCTATATTGTGATACAATGACAGTACTCAAAGAAATTAGTTATTTTTATTTCAGCTAATTACATATTTGAATACTTAATGACCTTTAGAATTGATCTGTGGTGAAATTCATTGTGTTGATCATAACACTTTAAATGTAGCAAAGCATGTAGCAAAGGTTCAAACTTGCACATAAATGCAATATATAATGAAACACGTGAGCATTTTCAGTTCATATCTGGTTGGTATATAGGGATAACTTAGCAATACAATTTTTTTGACAAAATGTCACGTGACCTCGGTGACCTTTGACCTCAAATATACATATTTGTCCATAACTCAGTAACCACAAGTGCTACAGCCTTCATGTATGGTATGATGAAACACCTTATGACGCCACATATTGCACCTCATTAATTATGCGCATATCTAATTTTGAGCGAGCCAATAGAGCTAGAGGTCTGATTTTTGGTATATAGGGATAACTTAGCAATACAATTTTTTTGACAAAATGTCACGTGACCTCGGTGACCTTTGACCTCAAATATACATATTTGTCCATAACTCAGTAACCACAAGTGCTACAGCCTTCATGTATGGTATGATGGGACAGCTTATGACGCCACATATTGTACCTCATTAATTATGCGCATATCTCATTCTGAGCGAGCCAATAGAGCTGGATGTCTGATTTTTGGTATATAGGGATAACTATAGGAGAGAAATTTTTGACCAAATGTCATGTGACCTCGATGACCTTTTACCTAAAATATATGTTTATGTCAATAAATAAGTAACCACAAGTGCTATGTCGTTTGTATTTAGTAGGATGGGAGACCTTATGACAACACACGCTTTACCTCATTAATTATGTACACATCTAATTCTGGGCAAGCGAATAGAGCTAGAGATCTGATTTTTTGGCATATAGGGATTAATTAGGAATATAATTTTTTTTTGAAAATGTCATGTGATCTTGATGACCTTTGACCTTGATATACATATATATGCATATTCAGTAACCACAAGTTCTATACCCTCCATTTTGATAGGATATTAGACCTTAAGATGTCACATCTTGTACCTCATTTATAATGCGCATATGTATTTCTTGGCTGGCCAATACTGCTAGAGGTCTGATCTTTTTCCCCGATTTAGAACCGTAACTTAGACATGCCTCATGTGTTTCAAATTGGGAACAACGAAATAGACCTATGTGCCCATAGATCTCAACATATACACTCCAATGATACTTCTTAATGACCACATTTTCCTGCCCCATCAAGACTAGTACTCCTATTACAAGTGGGGACTATGTCATTGTAAATGACTTGTTGAGTTAATGGTTGTATCACAGTATTCGATATATCTAATTCTGTATTTTTTCCATTTATATTCTGAATAATTACATTAAACATATTTCACTGTCTCCAGTACTTTTCATTTAAGTATTTTCACTTCATGCACTTTATCCCTTTCACACATGTTCAAATATCTGACCAGAGAACAAACACTAAATAGTCCAGGATGGGAGCTACAGTGTCATTGACGCTATTTTTACTTCAGCCAATTCCTAATTTGACGCTATTTTTACTTCAGCCAATTCCTAATTTGCATATTAAATGAATTTTCATACTTAGGGATATTCATCTGAATTGACTTGATCAAAATTGATGTAACTTGCTATGTACATTTCAGACACTGTAATACAATATTATTGAAAGTCATTAATCATTTTCTCTTCAGCAAATTCCTAATTTGCATGTTTAATGAACTTTCCTAATTAGAGATATATATCTGAATTGACTTGACCAAAGTTGACAAAACTTGCTACATATATTGCAGATACCATGATACAACATTATTGACAATCATTAAGCATTTTTACTTAAGTCAATTCCTAATTTACATATTTAATGAACTTTGCTTATTAGGGATATATACTGGGATTTACTTGATCAAAGTTGGCAAAACATGACAACATTGATGATTATACCTGGTTAAAACAATATCGAAAGTCATTTCACATTTTCATGTCAGCTAATTTACAATTTGCATATCTAATGAGCTTTCACAGCTCGGCATATATGGCTTGAAGGACTTGGCCAACGGTAATTACACTTGCTATATAAATGACAGCAGTCAAAGAACTTTAATATTTTTATTTCAGCTAATTACATATTTGTATACTTCATGACCTTTGAGAATTAATCAGCGGTGATTATTGTTCATTATGTTGATCATAATACTTTCAATGAAGTTGCAAACATGTGGCAAAGGTTCAAATTTACACATAACTGTATGAAACACGTGAGCATTTTCAGTTCATATCTGGTCCTTTATTTCTGTCTGTTTACACGATAACTCAAAAAACGCCTGAACAGATTTAAGTCAGATTTGGTACACAGATACCCTATGGTACTTGCAAGAACTGCTTGGGATTTTGGTTAGTGTGGCTTGCATATTAATGAAGTTATGCAATATCATTTTCCCGTACAGTTGTTTCCCTATTGAGACGGTAATGACAGAGTAGACATATATCAAGAAATACTGCAAAAAATTTAATGAAACTTTTCACAGATCACGATCTCAGAACATTATATGATACTGTGATTGTCATGTCAATTATCTGCTCATTTGCATATTTAATGAACTTTCGTTATTAGTGACATAACTCTGAAATTCCTCACCAAGCTCAATGATACGTGCAACGAATATTGATCTGATATATATCTAATTAAACTTATAAACATTGGGCAGTTTAAGTTAACAATAGCTCATTTGCATATTTTATGAAGTTTTATAATTAGTCATGTAACTCCGATATAACTGCACCAAATTTGATGAATTCTGTTGCAGATACTGATCTGACTTATATCTAACTGTGGTGTAAAGCACTTAGTGGTGTCAAGTTAATTACGGTTCATTAGCATATTTAATGAACTTTCTAATTAGGTAGATAACTCTGAAATTACCGCACCCAACTCAGTGAAATCTGGAACAGATACCGATCTGATAAAAATCTAATAGTAGTGACAAGCATTTGGCAGTGTCAAATTAACAAATAGCTTATTACATATTTTATGAAGTTTTGTAATTAGTCTCATAACTCCGAAATAACTGCACCAAATGTGATGAAATCTACTGCAGATACTGATCCGACAGATATCTAATTGTGGGGAAAAGCATTTAGTTTATATGGAGTTAATTAAGGGTTCAGATGTTGATCTGATAAATACTTAATTGTACTGAGAAGCATTGGGCGTGTCAAATTATTGTTTAGCTCATTTACATATTAATTAAGTTTTGTAATTAGTGATTTAACTCTGAGAGTACTGAGCGAAAGTTGATGAAACCTGCTACATATAATGATACAACAGATATCTGATCGTTCTTCTTACATGCCTCGATTTATTGGTATAAATTTAGTTTATCGACGGGAATATTGAAAAACAATACAATAAATCCTCGTCAGAGATAGTTACTCTGGCAGTAGACCGTGTACACGTCTAGTCTTATCAGAAGTCTGTCTTCCACTCCGCGTTGTGTGCCAAATTGAACTGCTGTCAGAATATACAATGTCTATCTTTGTTCTTGTGTTTTGGTTAGTGATTAGCCTGGGGTCTGCAAATGCTCGTTGTTTTGTCACTTTAATATGAGACAGGTCAAAGGTACAATTGTTTTACACAACTTCATACAGGGCTCGAAATTAGCGGTAGTCTGGCGGCAATTGACTACCAACCTTTCCGTTCGGACTACCAACTTTGAAAAGTGGTAGTCAGGTTGACTACCAGTGAAAATTCGGGCAGATTACACGCGATACATTGACCAAATCTAATAGACGTGTCGACATGCTAAACTTTACCAAAATGTATCATTTTTTTCTTTTATCAGTGTTATACAATTTCGTTAGCGTGGCTGTTTTTGCGACATTTAGACCCTGGGCGTGCGATTAAACAATGGTTTCGTGGTGGTCAACGTAGACGTCGCCCCAATATGACACCTTACGGTCGCTGAAACGAAGAAAGTGACATTGAATGAAATTTTTCAAAACTGCAAGGTCGTACGCTTGTCTCGAATGTCGCGATCGTTTGACGTTAATATCAGTACGAACGAGTATTGTTTCAACGGTGATGTTTACACCTTCACGAGATTGATCGATGATATTTTACCATGTGTTCTAAAACTTACATTTTAATCACACTTTTGTTTTATTGAACATAACATATAGAGTCTCAAGTTAACAAACATATTATATAACATATTGCTGTACCAACCAGTGAAGTTGATCGCCAATTTATTTGTTATCTGGTCAAATGACTCCCTGTCTCACTAGGCATTTGCTGAATGGCTTGACGGGTTAATGTGGTGTTCTCTGTAATACCGATAACATGCATGTATTTGTATGTACCTCACTATGTATGTTATACGGAACAAGTTACAGTCAGTCAGTCAATTTTTAAAGATATACTCACCTGTTGAAAATAAAATATGTTGAACAGACAATTTCATTAGGGCTAAATTCCAAGGTTTTTCAACTTTTTTTCTGCGTAAAATATTCTGACTACCAAGAATCTTCTGTTGACTACCAACTTTTGAAAATGGTAGTCAGCCTGACTACCATCACTAAAAGTTAATTTCGGGCCCTGTCATACCAGTCAAAAGTACACAGTAATTCATGTCATCTGTATTATTTCATGCGTCCAGTAGTGTCTGATGAATGTCAATACATGTTGAGTCATCAGCAGTCAATTTCAATGCTTGATAACTAAGTTTGTGATTTTGCCAAATTCAAAGTCATTCCTTCCATTCAGGGGTCACATTAGTAGGTCAAGTTGTTCTGTTGAGTAAATGCTAAAATTTTCCAGTCTGTTCAATGGATATCCAACATTCTGTGAAGCGTACTACTATTAATGAACTTGTTGTAAAACACGTGAGCACATTCAGTTCATATCTGGTAAAATACTTGTTTGAAGTGAGGCTATCCCTTGCCAGACTCGTAAATCTTCGCCCTGTGCCCCTCTTCCACACCAGAAAACATGCAAAGCAACCTCACAATAGGTACAATGGAATGAAACTGACCTGGGTGCGGAGAGCAGAACTATACCAGCTGAAGTGGAGGGTCGGAATGAATAAGGTCATGGCGGAGGGACTCCTTAGATGGAAAAAAACTTCACAATTGGCATGACACTCATAGTATCATCCAAATGTTCTGAGATTGTCATCTGTGAAAAGTTTCATGAAATTATCTGCAGTTATTTCTTTATATATGTCGATACTGCCATAACTGTCTCCATCGGCAAACCATTATATGAAAAAAATGATATGTCATAACTTCAAGCCACACTAACCAAAATCTAATCAATTCTTGCAATTAGCATATGGTACCTGTCTACCAACAAATTTGATAAACTCTGCTACAGATACTGATCCGACGGATATCTGACTGTGTTGTAAAGCATTTAGTAGTGTGAAGTTAATTAAGGGTTCATTTACATATTTAATGAATATAACTCTAAAATTACGGCACCAAATTGGTGAAACCTGCAACAGACATTTATCTGATATATATCGAACTGTGCTATGAATATTGAGCGGTGTGAAGGTAATTAAGGGTTAATTTGCATATTTAATGACCTTTGTAATTAGTGAAATTACTCCATAATTACATCATTAACGTGGATGAAACATGCTACATATGTTGATCCGATAGATATCTAATTGTCCAATGAAGCACTGAGCCATGTCAGGTGGATAAACAGCCCGTTTGCATATTAAATTAAGTGCTGTAATTAGTGATTTTACAGATTTTATATCATTATATGTTGCAGGTTTCATCAAATGTCGCTTTGACAGTACTCTCAGAACAATAACAACAACAACACCAACATAACTGTGACCCTATCGATCAGTGTTCAGCCCAGCCACACACGTCGAAACGATCATTACTTATTGGAGATTCCTTGCTTCGCTTTATCTCAGCAACCTCCCAGTATGCTACCGTACAGTCTGTACCTGGTGCCACCATTGATGACATTGCAGCTTTAATGTCAGAGTCGGCTGACTGTGAGTTAAAGGATATTGTATTTCAAGTTGGAACTAATGACATAAAGAATATAAGATCGACTAGATATAAGATCGAATATGAGATTGACTCCTGATGCTATTTCAAGCTATGACAATCTTGTCGAATTGGCAAAGTCATAATCATGCACAGTGTCACTATCCTCAGCATTCTACCACGATCTGACAGTACAGATGTGCAGTCACGTATCGATGAAATGAATGGTGAACTTGAAATGCTTTGCAAACGTAAGAATGCTGCTTTTGTGAACAACGACAACACATTCAAGTTCCGTGATAATAGCATCCATACATCAGTTCTACACCGTGACGGCATTCATCTCAGTGTGAAAGGCCTGCGGAAAACACTCGACAACGCAAACCTAACCCAACTATACGCTACTGGCATGTTCATTAACAGAAATTATGCACAATCAATGCCAAAGAAAGGTGATAATACCCGACCAGAAATGCGTAGTCTACGACACCCAATGAGCTCTAACGCGCCTGGAACGACTTGACCAGCTTTAAAACCAGACAAAGATCCAAGGAATAGTAACTACGTCATTCGCTACAACAACCAGAGACTGCCAAGTACTGCAGGAAATCTACATTCTCTTCCCACTTGCTTTGACTGGGGAACTTTGGTCACATTAGAATCAGATGTCCGCTACACCAAGGTGAAAACCGAGGATATTCTCGAATTACTAATCTGGTCAGATGCTTCAGGTGTGGAGAACAGGGCCATGTAGCCAGAGTTTGCAGACAAGATTTCCCTATGTCCTGTTGGACTTGTGGTGACCGCGGCCACAAAGCAAAAGACTGTCTGAAAGCCTAGGGAGTAGGCCATGAAGAGAGTTTGTTAAAACTCAAAACGTGGTAATTTTGATAAATTTTTACATCCTTCTATGAACGCAAATCCATTTCATGATCTCAGTACAGTTAAAGGCCTGCGCCTTGGTCACTGGAATATTCAACATATTGCGAACAAAATTGATCAGTTAAGATTTTGGTTTTGCTACACCAAGAATGCATTTGATGTGTTAATTAACAGTGAAACTTTTCTCAATGACTTTCATTCTGACACATACTTTCTGATCGATGGCTATGACCTATGAAGAAAAAAATAGAGCAACAGGTGAAGGAGGTGGGCTTCTGCATTTGTTAAGTCACACATTATGTTCAAACGTAGGAGAGACCTTGAGTCTTATTTAGCAGAGATAATTGTTTTCGAACTTGAAATGAAAAGTGCACGCCAACTAATTGTAGTAGGAGTATACAGGCCACCTGCTTCCTCATTTTCAGTAGACATTGGAATTGAATCAGTTATTGAAACTCTCTATCTTGAAGATAAAGAAATTGTTGTCTTGAGAGATTTCAATTTTAACTTATTATCTCAGAATGGTAACAATCACTACATTTTTAAGTGTATGGATTTAATGAATTTTACACAGCTTGTCTCGGTTCCCACATGACCAGTGTAAGGGACTCTCCTTGATCACGTGTATGTCAGTTGCCAACAGAAGTTTTCATCTGTCTTTGTTGCTGAAGTTGGCCTATCTGATCATTATCCTTTTTTGTTGTACGACGTTTGAATGCAAGCTGTGATACCACTAGTTCCCATATTACGATTAAGTCAAGACAGTTTCGTAATTTTATTTCCGAGCATTTGTTGGGGATCTGGAATCTACCTCATGGCCAGATGTCCACATGTCCGATGATGTGAATACCACTTTCAATGAATGGACTAACTCCTTCAGTCGTATTTGCGATGCGCATGCACCGATTATCATGAGACTGTGAGTAGGCTTAGGCAACCACCCTGGTTCCTCCTGAAATTCTGGATCATATTCGTGTCAGACATTACAATCTTGTGAAAGCCATCGGTCTAAAAAGTCTAACAACTGGTTTGTGTATCGTTCGTTACAGAACAGGGTTGTCCATGCAATTACCTCTGCAAAGTGATGTCATTATCGTAGTGTCTTCACAAACAACCCTAATAACGCTTCTGTTCTTTGGCGTTCTGTTAATGATATTTGTCCCGTGGTAACAGTCAGTCTCTCAGCTCAACTTTCTACCATGTAGGTAAAAGGCTGAAAAACCACAGGGATATCGTCAAGGCTTTCAATATTCATTTTACTAGCATCATTGATAAGTGTCGTCAGCATTTTGACAACACTCTTGATCTCAGTATAACCAAGCTTGGGTTGACTCGCGCCATGGTAACTCTTCACAAAGTTTCCATATTCCTCCTGTCACTGTTGAATTTGTGAAAAAGGATCTTTCTTTGCTCGATGAAAAGAAGTCTCCAGGTAATGATGAGCTCTCCTCAAAATTTCTGAAGATAGGTGCGCCGTGTATTGCTGATTGTGTTACTAGTATTTTTAATACGTCGATAACAAATGGGGTCTTCCCTACTTGTTATAAATGCGCCCATGTTGTTCCCATTCACATGGGTAGTTCGAAAAGCGATGTAAACAACTATAGGCCAATTTCCATTTTGCTCTTCCTCTCTAAAATCCTGGAAAAGCATGTTTATATTAGCCTTTTTAACTATTTGCATATGAATCATTTGATTGTTGAGTCCTAATCTGGCTTCAGAGAACATCACTTATGTCACACTGCTCTGATTAAACTGACGGATCGCCTTCTGTCGAACATTGATTCTGGTCTCTGCAATGGTTTATTGTTTTTGGATCTATGTAAGGCCTTTGATCTGGTTGACCATGATATTCTTATAGATAAACTTGCTATTTATGGTGTTTCCGGGCCATCTCTCCGTTGGCTTTGCTCTTACCTGGCAGACAGAACTCAGTGTGTTCAGTATCTTGTATGTGAGTCAGAGGTCTTGCCAATTGTTAGTGGTGTCCCTCAAGCATCTATTCTCTGGCCCCCTTTTTTATTTTCATCAACGACCTTCCCCTTTGCCTTAACTTGGGTGAGTAGATATGTTCACTGACGACCAGACTTTGTGTGTTTCAGGTAATAGCGTCGATCAAAATATTTCTCGTATGAACGATAATGTTGTCCCAATCTCGTCGTGGGTTCCTAATATTGCTATGGTTGTCAACACGGAGAAAACTAAAAGTATGGTTATTGCTTCCTGCCCTAAAGTTGATATGTGACTAACACTGTGGCTTCTATTTGTGTCACACTACAAAAAACAATTAGCTCGAATGTCTCTTCTCACATCCTGTTAGGCTATTCAATTGATTCCACTTTAAGTTGGGATGTTCACATTGATAACTTTGCAAACTACGTCCATTTGCCACTATGAGTACTCTTTAGGTTGTGTACAATGCACTGTTCCTTCTCTGATTGATTATTGTTGCACTGTTTGGGGCAATACTTCGAAGTCAAAACTTCATCGTCTTTACAAACTCCAGAAGAGGCTGGAAGAGTAATTTTAGGGGTTGACATGAGCGTTCCCTCACGAACTATCTTTTTAACTTTTGTTATGTATGCCATTTTCCCCCACACTCATCATGACCGTAGTTTAATTAGTCTAGTACATTCTCAAGGTCACCGTCCTTCATGACCCCACGACCTTAAATTCAATTAGTCGTGTTTGGAATTTTCGGGAAATTTAATTAGTTGTGTAAGAGAGATAATTTTAGAGCAGTAATTAGCATGTCAATAAAAGTTCCAGATTGTTCTTATATGCTCCTAGATAACCACATTGAGTATAAATACTAGGACAGCAGGCTTGCAGACAGACATTTGGGATCTCGTCTCTTGCGTGTTACTTCAAGAATTTGGAAACTCCAGCAGTATTAATTTCAAGACTTTACAAGACCTTCACTGCCAAGCTGGATTTATAATGTGCACTTTGTGCAACTTCATGCCTGCAAGCCAAAGGACTGTTCATTCATCCGACTGACTAATACAAATCTGAGACTGAGCTTTGCCGTCCCAGCTGAGATAAGTAGCCTGTACACTTTTACAGCTTGTATTCTATCCCTTGACTTAGTGATTGGTTTTATTTTTTGGTAATAAAGTTCATTTTATAATGAAACTGCTGAGTTCACCATTTGTTCGTTTTCTCTGCACATAACAGAATTGGGGTCTTGTCCGGGACACAAATATTTGAGCCGTATGACAATATTTGCCAGCCTTTTCAAAACTACTGTATATTTTGAACTCAGAGAAATTTTATCATGGCGGAATTCAAACCAGACGAGTTTATGGAGGACCTTGATCAGGACACATTTGATTCCCTCAGAAAAGACAACCTCATTGCACTTAAAGTACAAGTCAAAAGATCTATGCGCAAGAGGGAAATACAGTACAATATTGCAAAACATTTAGTTAATCTAGGCCAATTTGGTGAATCAACCGTGACAGATTATGAGCCGAAGTCTACCTTTGAACTAAGAAAAATAGCAATATAGGCAAATTTGGAACTTAAGAAAATGAATTACAAGTGAAAAAAAAAAGACAGGAAAAATAACAAGTGGAGGAAAGACAGAAAGATAGGAAAAATTACAAATGGAGGAAGAACAGAGAGAAAAATAATTGCAAATGGAAGAAAGACGAGAGAAAGAAAGACAGGAAAAAGAAAAGGAAAGAGACTTAGCAGAACGTCAACTACAGTTAGAAATGAAACTTTTAGAGCTTGGACAGTCAGGAAAATTCTTCCCTTTAGACAATTTTGACATCACTAAGCATTTCAGGTCAGTTCCCACTTTCAAAGAAAAGAATGTTGATAAATATTTTTTTCATTTTGAGAAAATTGCTCTGAGTCTGAATTGGCCTAGGGAGTCCTGGTCTATGCTTTTGCAGAGTGCTTTGGTGGCTAAAGTTAGAGAAATTTACATCCAGTTGTCAGTAGAGCAGGCTTCAGATTATGATTCTGTGAAGGAATTAATACTCAGGGGCTATGAGTTGGTGCCTGAGGCTTACCGTCAGAAATTTAGGGATTGTGAGAAGGCAAAGGATCAAACTTATGTCGAATTTGCTCGAACAAAAGAACAACTGTTTGATCGTTGGTGTTCTTCTGAAAAGGTCTGTCAGAATTACGAAAAAATTGCGACAACTTATTTTGATTGAGGAATTTAAAAGGTGCATTCGGAGTGACATCAAGACGTTTATCAATGAACAAAAGGCAGATACATTAGAGGTTGCTGCACGTTTGGCCGATGATTATTCATTGACCCACAAAACTTCATTTGTCAGCAAACCATCCCAGTCCTTTTCATACCGAAACAATGCAGGGAAATTTAACTCCTCCTTTTCATCCAAGAATTTCTCAAAGGAGAGTAGAAAATCAAGTGACAACAGTTCACAGAGTTCAAGTAACACTCCTACATCATCAGATCCCAAGTCTCAATCTCCTTCTGGCAAACAGTTTGGTACACTTTCTTGTAGTTATTGTAAGAAAGTTGGCCATTTAATGCCAGATTGTTTCAAATTGAAAAGAAAACGTGAAGGCCAAAGTGGTCAAAATGGATCTAAGCCCACCGGCTTTATGTCTTCATCATCTCATAATGTGTTCAACACATTTTCTTAGGTTAAACCACTCTTATCCCCAATTAATGAGATCAAGGTCAATTTTTCTCAAGATAGCAAATGGGTATCTCGAACCATTTATTCACGATGGTTTTATATCATTTTCTAGTGATTTCCCTTCCGCTACCCCTGTCAAAATTTTAAGAGATTCCGGGGCTTCCCAGTCTCTTTTGTTGGCAGATACCTTGTCGTTTTCTGAAAAGTCGTTTTCAGATTCTAAAGTTCTATATCTATAAGGGGTTAGATTGAAATGACACCTTCCTGCTCCACTCCATAATGTCTATTTGTCTTTGGACTTTGTTTCTGGACCTGTGGCTTTAGGTATAAGGCCTTTTTTGCCTTTCTAAGGTATTCTCCTTGGAAACGACCTTGCTGGGGACAAGGTCATTACAAATCCACTTGTGACTGTTAATCCTAGTTTAGATCACAATGCAGAGCCAATAGAACAAGAGATTCACGGTTATTTCCTTCATGCGCAGTTACTAGAGCCATGTCAAAGAAAACTTCTGAGAATCAAAATGTTCTCAAAATAATGTCACAGATGTTGACTTACATGATACCTTTCTCAGTCAGGTGTTTGACATGGACCTTTCCGTTATCCTTCATGGATTTGTAACTTCCAGTAAAACTTCAGCTGACCAAGGTCAGACACTTTCTATATCAAATCTCATTGCAGAAAAACACAGGACCCAGATATTTTGTGTTTGTTTGACAGAGTTGTTGATGAAGCTGAAACTTCAGATAGCTCTATGTCTCATTATACAAAGTCTGGTATTCTCATGCGTAAGGAACACTACGGCCCAAAAGTATGCCTCAGTGTACGGTATTCCGCGAAGCATAATTTCTATCGAACAGCGCTTTCCGCCGGTTGCTATTGACAACGGCGAACATTGTATCAATTTATTTTCAATAGATTATCGATCGAAAATCTGTTTGGGTGCCGCTCGTGCCGGGCGCTCGTGTGTTGAGGTCACGTCATAAACATTTCCACAATTGCCCGTATATTGACTTATACACTTTAACATCAAGGTATCCGTTGGTTTCCTGTACTGAAAGTATATCGACGACACTTTTTCAGTTTTGGTGATAGTTTTAAGTACGTTTCAGCACATTTTGGCGCACTTCGGCGTAGTTTGGCGTCATTGTGAATGGGGAACTACAAGCGAGTGAGTGAGACAACAATGTAACAATTTTGGACAAAAGAATATCGATCGATAACGTTGATATTCGCCAAAATTTGGTGTAAATTACAACAACCTGACAGGTATTTGGTCTGTACAATTTAAGAGACGCTAACCGATTAAAATGCGTCAATATAAGACCCTGATTCTGCATATGCAAACGCCGTAAGATCGCCATTTTATTGAGGGCAAGAGCAAAAATTCAGCGATCGAAAAAATAAAATGCAACTAAAACATGTTTCGTCGAGAAATTCAAAAAACTAAAACGACATGAATTTTGTATATAAATCAAAGAAACACTGTGCCATTTTTCACTATCATTGGTTCAGAATTATGAAATTTGAACGAGCGAGAGTTGTAGGGTCTGTTCAGTACATTAAACGCCATTGTTTTCTATGGGAAATCGAGCTGATTAGACACATCGTAAAATGAAAAATACATCTGCACCAGATTTCAGTATGCCATTCAAATTAGCTGTAGATGCTAGTGATACGGCTGCTGGTGCTGTTTTATTGAAGGAGGATACTCATGGGATAGATCATCCTCTTTGCTTCTTTTCACGCAAATTTAGCAAATCCCAGAGAAACTACTCTACAATTGAAAAGGTGTGTTTATCTTTCAGCTTTACAGCATTTTGAAGTTTATGTTACTTCCTCAAATCAGCAAATAGTGGTTCAAGACTACCGCAGGTCAAAATCTTTCTCTCTCCGTCCTGCGAGTACTTGGAATACAATTCCCCCTGAGATTAGAAATAGCTCAATAGTTTTGTATTGAAAAAGTATTACATAGTTTCTCATAGACTACCATGTATAGTGAATCAACATTATCAACAGCTGATTATCAATTAAATCCAAATATCAAAGCACACACCTGTGCAAAAATATTGTGATCCACCTGTTATTTCTGTCCAATCCCTTTGAGGGGTAATTTCAACATAATAGCAAGTCAGAAGGGGAAAATTTAACATTAACACCTTGTGAGTTTGTAAGGAGTGTCATTTGAAAAAATCTGAGAATCTTTTTTGGGATTCTAGCGCAATTCCCCGTTGTGTTTGTGTGTGCAACTTTACTCAAGCAATATGGGATTGGGGGGGTCATGAAATTTTTGTCACTTTAAAAGGGGGTCATCAATTTTTAGGTGCAATAGGTAGGGGGTTCACTTATTTGACTGATGCGCAGAAAGAATTATTATTATTATTGTACTTGGGCCTCAGCCCAAGTACATTTGTTTTCATTCCGTGGGAAAAAACTCTGTAAGGTATAACCATTCCTGGCTGAGACCAGCGAGGGCAAAATGTCTTGGCTTCATCTTTCTTGGCATAATAAATGGCGTAATGATGTAACTGAATGGAAATCGGTTCACGCAGATATCTCAGACATTTTGACAAATATACATGTGACCTTGGTGACCTTTGACCGCAAATATACATTATTGTCCATAACTCAGTAACCACAAGTGCTAAACCTTTCATATTTGGTATGATGGGACACCTTATGACGCCACATATTGTACCTCATTAATTATGCGCATATCTAATTTTGAGCGAGCCAATAGAGCTAGAGGTCTGATTTTTGGTATATAGGGATAAGTTAACAATATAATTTGTTTGACAAAACGTCACGTGACCTCAATGACTTTTGACCTCAAATATACATATTTGTTCACAACTCAGTAACCACAAGTGCTACATCCTTCATATTTGGTATAATAAGACACCTAACGACACCACATATTGTACCTTATTAATTATGCGCATATCTAATTTTGAGCGAGCCAATAGAGCTAGAGGTCTGATTTTTGGTATATAGGAATAACTTAGCAATACAATTATTTTGACAAAATGTCATGTGACCTCAATGACCTTTGACCTCAAATATATATATTTGTCCACAACTCGTAACCACAAGTGCTACACCCTTCATATTTGGTATGATGGGACACCTTATGACACCACATATTGTACCTCATTAATTATTCGCATATCTAATTCTGAGCAAGCCAATAGAGCTAGATGTCCGATTTTTGGTATTGGTATATAGGGATAACTATAGGGTAGAAATCTAAATATGCCCATCTAAATATTAGACATCTACCATCGAGAACAAAAGAAATTTGCTGTAATTTGAATATTTAAGGAGTTTAAGCAATTTCACTATAAATAAAGAACCCCTGCCTCAAACTCCACAAAAGTTGCTAGACATATTTTGCCGTTGTCACGCGATTGCTTCGTTTAATAACCAGTTAATCAAATGCCTAATTGACAGGAGGAAATTCAAGACCATATTTGAATAGTAGTATATATTGTCCTCAAAATTACTCTATCTCGGCCCAAGTACTCATTGCCTTCAGCAATACTGCCTTGTTATTATTATTATTATTATTATTATTATTATTATTATTATTATTATTATTATTATTATTATTATTATTACAAGTTTAGGGGCTATAATTATTATATAGAAATCTAATAACAGTTCATTGAAGCTGTGGGAATTCTGAAAAAGAGGTGTTCGAATGCAGGCCCATCGTGGCAGTCGTGGGCGTGCACAAAACAAGGCACAGCAACTGTGGAGAGTCTATGCCAGTGTATTTGCTGCAAATATACCTTCACGCATGCGCACTCGTTTGCCAGTGTAGTCTACCAATATGAGCATGCGCAATTGAGTTTACTTGCGCGTGAATGTGTAGTCTGTACACTACGTCTTGTGCTATAATCTTGTCGTTGAGCTTTGCATGTTGACAGAAACTGGAATTACTGCAGAGAATACTTTTCAGGACATCACAAGTGAGTCCCTAAGGTAACAAGTAGGACGTTTAGGAAATCCTTTCAGAAAGTTCACGCCGCCTGTGGCCATATTGCAGAGAATAAGCTTACGTACATGGAGCGTTTACAGTATTTCTACTGTACATATTGCCGGATAATATGCGATGGAATTTTGCGTTTCACGTCGTTCAATCATTCAGATGGAAATGCCGCCCTTCTCCAAACTTTGAAAAAAAACAGGGTGACAGACTTTGGAATGCTAACTCTTGTATAACAATGACGTAATTTAATGAGAAGACATTTGTATTCGAGCACGGCTACAGTTTTTGATTCGAGAACTCTCATCATTCACTGAAAAAGCAACCGAGAGGGTGAGTCGAACTTTTCCCTTTGTCCATGTAGCACTTGTGCAAAAATACGCGAATCTACAGGCCTTTGGCGAATCAATAAATGGGTTTTTCACCAAGTTGAAAGGTGGAAAGTTTAATTATTTTTGTCACATGTCAATAGCTTGATATGACAATACAATAATATTGGCTATTCCATTGTGCTATAGGTCAAAATCTTATTCTTCGGGTTGATACACATGTGTAGAGATTTTTATAGCAACTATTCCATAGCTATTTACATTTCTTTATCACTTTTTGCGGTTTTGCAGTTTCCTGTTTTTTTAGCCAATTAGCCGGCACACGCCAAAACGACTAGTCTTTGCGGTTTTCTATATGTGAGTTGGCACACGCCAAAATGATTAGTCTATTGCGCTCGTATTTCTAGGCACGTTTAGTCTCACTGTTTACCTCCGGTTGGTTAGCAACCGCAGTTTAATTGACAGCCAATTCTTTATATTTAGGGTAAATTGTTGCAATAAGCATTTCCTACGATGTTCGCACAAGTGAGAAATAGGGCAAAATTCATTGACTGAGAGTTTGTGGTTAGTTTAATTTTATTTAGAGCCCTATACTATGTCAAGTAGGGCAGTATTAAACATGAAACATTTAACATGTAATATTTCCCCCTTGTCTTGGCCTGCTGGGTTTTAAAAAGTGTTTAAAGGTATACAGGCACCATGTTCAAATTTAGCCGTTGCTACCATGGAAAGGGGAGATCTAGCTAATCATAGAGTTTATGGGGTCACGCCAGGTCACACAAAAAATAATGCACCACTACATGGTCATAATTTTACTTTAGTTAAACAATCAGAAATAATTTGTCTTCATTTTTCTTCCTGGAATGAGGCAAAGAAATCAAAATAATTATTTTAAAATGAATATTAATACGTCGTCAATTATAAATTCATAAAATAAATAAGTACCAGTGAATCGTTTTTTAAAAACGAAAAACTGTGCGCTACTGTTATTGCTTGTGATAAATAATGCTACATTGGGTGCTAAGGGGAATTGGGTTCATAAAATTAATTTGAGATACCAGAAGAATTAATATTAGCACATAACATTAATCATTAATTGAAGGCATGAACTTAATACAATGAATGCATAATAAGTTAGTACTATATAAAACTTATTGGGATGACTGCATGAAACAAAATTCAAAAACAAAATTCTTGAAAAATTATTTCTGGTCTATGAAATTAATTTTAACACACTAAAATTAACGGAAAACATAATTTTGACCCGAATGGCCCCGATATACATTATCTTTATTATTCTTCCTAGAATGAAGGCAAAGAAATTACAATTATTATTATTATAGAACAAATGTTAAAAGTTGTTACTTAGAAATCAATAAAATAAATAAAAAACAGTGAATTATGTTTTAAATAAAAAAACTGTGGTTACCAAAATGGTTACCATGGCAACATAAAACAAAAATGAACATGGAGTTCATGCTAAATAAATATACTTAGGAGAGCCTTTACATAGTAACTGGGACTACTTTAAAAGGAATTTGGAAAAATTGAAATTTTAAAACGCAAACAGGTTACTATGGAAATAGGGCAGTAAAATGCATATCATTTTTTGTCTTTCTACCCCAAAATAACCCTTTGGTATAATATTTCTGTTGATTACTGGATTTGTACACTGGATATTTGGTCTTTCTAACCCAAAATATGCCTTTGATATAACACATTCTGTTGATTACTGGATTTTAGGTGGAATCTTTGAAAAACTGGTAATTTTTACTCGTGAATGGTTGCCATGGAAACATCTCACATTAAAATGCGTGTGATTTTTTTTGGTGTGCTAACCAGAAAAACCCTTACCATTTTTTACATCAATCAATAGTTCTTTAATAGGAATTAGGGAAAAAGTAACATTTTCAATCCCAAATAGTTACCATGGCAACTTGAACGTTAACATAAGTCTGGTTTTTGTGTTCTCTGACCCGAGTTCCCCACTAGATAATTTTCGTATCAGTCAAAGTAACTTTTCATGGGATAGTAGAAAAACTGAAATTTTCAACCCCTAAAATGGTTACCATGGAGACATTGGGCAGTGAAATCGATATCATATTTGGTCTTTTCGACCCAAAATATCGTCATGGTGAAACTTTCATGGAAATTTAACCTATTATTATTCGTGTTATCATTCCGATATAATACTTATATTAATTATAACAGATATCTGATTGTTCTGTGACACGTACTACTATTAATGAAACTGTTGTAAAACACGTCAGCACATTCAATTTACATCTGGTTTCAGTTTGAAGTGACTTATGTGTGTACTTTAGCATAAAATTTAATTACATAGCCGTTATTTGTAATGAACTTAACATACATACACATACGCACATACGCACATACGCACATACAACCATACATACATACATACATACATACATACGTACGTACATAGATACATACATAGATACATACATAGATACATACATACATAGATACATACATAGATACATACATAGATACATACATAGATACATACATACATACATACATACATACATACATACATACATACATACATACATACATACATACATACATACATACATACATACATACATACATACATACATACATACATACATACATACATACATACATACATACATACATACATACATACATACATACTACATACATACATACATACATACATACATACATACATACATACATACATACATACATACATACATACATACATACATACATACATACATACATACATACATACATACATACATACATACATACATACATACATACATACATACATACATACATACATACATACATACATACATACATACATACATGGAGAGACAGCAGAGATGTTGAATTTGTCCTATTCAAGCTAACACAGTTGATGGGAATTCAGACAGAGCCATAAGTGAAGATTATAGTGATATACTTTGTGGCATTGGGCTCCTGAAAGATAATGAGTTGAAACTTAACATAGATTGTGATGGTCGAGTAAATACACAGACAACGCATAAGTAACGTTGCTTACTTTTAATACAACATGGCTGAACTGCAACGTATGAACAACGTAATACATAACAAAAGAACAAACGGTAATGTCCGACTGAGGGCGCTGCCCAATGAGGATTAACAGTGTCACTACTTGTTTCTGCATAGAGTATATAGTACAGAGTTCAACTTATACATATTTCATCACACCCCTTCCTCCAGCCTGCTTCATCTGGATGCTGCTGGTTGTCACAATGTAGTCTTTGTGACATGTTGGTTGCTTGCTGGTCCGCTGCGACGATCTCAACCCTCTGCTGGATTCAAAGCATTGGTTGGTGGTTCCCTCAGCTGGTTGTTGTGTGTGTTTTGATGATGTACCAGCTGAATCTGAAGGAGCAGATTTGATGTCTGGATAAGGTGGAGTAATTGTTGTCTTCTGAGTGGCTTTGTTTAGCATCTGCTTGTTGCGACGCATCACTCTCCCTTTGCTGGTTGTGACTACATAACTTCTGGGTGTAGAATATCTCTTGTTGACAACAGCTGGTATCCACTCTCTGTCATTTGGGTCCATTTTGACATGTACTGATTCTCCTTCTTTGAAGTGAGGTCTGTCTATCTTACCTCTATTGTAGTATCTGGCTTGGTTCTCCTGTCTTTCCATCAACTGTTGTTTGGAGTTTGACGTCAGTTTGGGTTTGAGGAGGATTCGCTTCAAAGGTATGTCATCTCTGAGTCTGCGGCTGAATAACATCTGTGCCGGACTGTATGATAATCATCCAGTTATAGGTGTATTCCTATAGCGTAATAGAGCTAGATTTGGGTCAGTAGAATCTTCTCGACATTTGCGAAGCATCATCTTCACGATGCCAACGTACTTCTCAGCTTCACCATTACTCTGTGGGTATCTAGGACTGGAAGTGATTAGTTGGAACTCCACTGTTTTGAGAATTCTCTAAATTCCGCTGCTCCAAACGGCATGTTGTCAGCTATGATAGTTTCTGGAATTCCATGGCGAGCAAAGATAATCTTCATTGCTTGTATTACTGAATTGGCTGTTTTCCTGTAGAGCCTAGCTATCTCTGGATACTTTGAAAAGTAATCAACTAGGATGACATAGTCCTTTCCAGCAAATGTGAAGATGTCTGCACCTAGTTTCTGCCATGGTCCATCGGGGACATCATGCTGTTGAATAGGTTCTCTTTTGTTTCTGCGTTGAAATTTCTGACAGACTTTGCAACTGGATATGATGTCTTCAATATCCTTGCTTATTCTTGGCCAGTACATTATCTCTCTAGCCAAAGTCTTGCATTTCTCCATTCCCTGGTGTCCAGCATGCAATCTCTCTAGTGCAAATTGACGCTCTCCTTCTGGAATGATTAATCGGTTTGACAGGAAAAGTAGATCATCCTCTTCATATATTTCATCTCTTAGATCATAGTATGGACGCAGTGTAGGTGATAGCTGGTTCCTTGCTGGCCATCCTTTCTGTAGGTATTGCTTGATGAGCTGTGATGTGTCATCTTGCATGGTTGTTGTTTTATACTCGTCAATCTTCTTTGGAGAAGCAGGGTAGTATGTCATCACTGAATGCACATGCATGTCTAGTGCTTCGTCTTGCTGTGGCTTATTACTGATATAAGCTCTACTCAATGCGTCAGCAATGTGCATCTGATTTCCTGGTTTGTATGTGATATTGAGTCTATATCTCAACAGCTTCAGCAGCATAAGTTGCAGTCTGGGAGAAACCTTGTGTAGGTCTTTCTTCTGGACTGCCTCAAGGGGACGATGATCAGAGTGTACTGTGACGTTAAGGCCATAAATGTAGTGATGAAACTTGGTTGCTGCAAAGACAATTGCAAGCAGCTCTTTTTCGATCTGCGCATAGTGCTGCTCTGTTTCAGTGAGTGGTCTAGACGTGTATGAAATTGGTCGGCCATCCTGAAGAAGGCATGCTCCCATACCACTCTGGCTGGCATCTGCTTGAATTGTGAGGGGCTTGTGTTTCATCATAGAATTTCAATACTACGTGAGAACTGAGGATTTTCTTTATCCTTGCAACCGCTTTCTCCTGTTGTTTTCCCCATAGCCATGGTACTCCATCCTTTACAAGCTGTCGTAGTGGCTCTGTCAGCTGAGCTTTGTTTGGGATGAAGGGTGACAGGTAATTGATCATACCCAGGAATCGCTGCAGATTTTGTTTGTTTTGTGGTTCAGGCATATCTTCTATGGCTCTGATCTTACTTTGATCAGCTTGTATTCTACTTGCAGATATTTTCATGCCATGGTACACCACTTCATTCTTCTTGAACTGTATCTTTCCATTATTGAACTTCACACCATTTTCCTGAGCTCGCTCTAGTACTCGGATCAGTGTCACATCATGTTCTTCTTCTGTTTCTGTCGCTATTAGCATGTCATCAGCAATTATGTGGACATTTTCGATGTCACCAAATACCTGGAAGCCCTTTTTTGCAGGACTTCAGTCGCACTGGAAATGCCAAAGGGCATTCTCTTAAATCGGTATCTGCCATAGGGTGTCTGAAATGTGGTGAGATCTCTCAAATCTTCATCGAGTTGAACCTGCCAGAAAGCCCATGACTGATCGAAAATGGTGAAGAACTTTGGCTTGCCCAGCTTGGCAATTATTTCTTGGAAGGTTGGTATCATGTAATGTTCGCGTTTTATGTATTTGTTCAATTGTCTTGGATCAAGGCACAGTCTTAAGCTATGATCCTTCTTTTCTGTGCATACCATGCTGTTTACCCAGTCTGTGGGATGGTCAACTTCCTCTATAACATCTTGCTCTTTCATCTCTGCTAGCTTTGTCTTAAGTTGACTTCTCATTTTGTGAGGTATTCGCCTTGGAGCATTTATCTTTGGTTCGGCGTCGTCAGTTAGTCTGATTGTGTACTGTCCAGGATATTTACCAAGTTTTCCATCAAAAACTGATCTGTAATCATGTTTTATTTGTTCCTTGGTGATTCCTTCGTAGTCTCCTGACAAGATCTGGTTGATGTATCGGCTTGAGTTTTCACCTCGCTGAACCAAACCAAGACTGTAGCTGTATGTAGACCAAGTATTGGGCCATTTTGTTGCTTGGTGACAAAGATCTCCGCTTCAGTTTGCATGTCCTTGACCTCGAAAGTGACCCTTGCACTGCCATAGTGTTGAATCTTGCCGCCATCGAAGTGTGACCTTTGATTTTGTCAGCTTTGGTCGGCTGGCAACTTTCTTCCATGCTTTATATGAAATCAGATTGGTTTCCGCACCGGTGTCTACCTTAAATCTAAATTGTGTACCTGCGACATCAACTGCTTCAAACCAGGCTTGTCTAGTCTTTTCTATGTTGCTTACTGTGAGAACGCTTTCCATCTCATAGACACTGTCCTGACTGGATGAGTCATACTGTGTTGTATGTACCATCTTTTTTCGCGATGTGCTCCAACACATTTTAGCATAGTGGTTTTTTTTTGTGACATGTGTGGGCATTCCTTCCCATAGGCAGGACATTTCTTTGGTGATGCAGTTACCACACTTGTGTTTTGGGTTGCTGTTCTGCATGGGTTTTGATTGAGGACCTCCTCTTGCAATCTTTTTACCACGTCTTCTGATTGCTTCAATAGTTTTTTTTCTTCAGCTGTACCTGTTGACATTTGTTTCACTTCTTTCCTGGTAGTCTCTGCTGCGATGCATTTGCCACGCACACTGTCTAGTGTTATGTCATCGATGCTAAGGAGTTTCTCTTTCAATTCATTATCATTCAGAGAGAATATTATTTTGTCACGTATCATGTTGTCTTTCTCTGAGAATTCACACTGTGCCGCTAGTTTCTGTAGGGTTGTGAAATGATCAATGAACTCCACTCCTTCTTTCCACTCAGCACTCCAGAATTTGTATCGATTAAATACTATTCTCTTCTTGCCTTGGAAATGAGTATCAAACTTGCTAAGCACAACTTCGTACTTAGTTTTGTCTTCATCTTCTCCCCACGTAAACTGGTTATATCGTTCACGCGCATCTGGTCCTATTGTTTAGCAATCTGGCTATTTTCACTGAATCTGGTTTGTTATTGGCTTCCTGTGCCAACAGTAAAATTTCAAAGTCTTGTTTGAATCGCCTCCAATTTTCTGCAATGTTTGCCTTGCAGGGATAATGGATCTGGCAATCTGAAATCCTGGGGCATTGCTGGCACTAGTAGTTGTTTTATACCTTTTGATGAACGGAGACAAAGTGGCGGGTGTTCTGTCTGGCAAACCAAACTGTCTATGGCGTGCTCAAAGAGTGAAAATTCTTATGGCAATACTTGCGCTGTTAAACTGCTTACCGGAGGGCTGTGCTAGTCTCTCTCGGTCCTTGCGTTGTATTCTGCGACGTGTTGGCCTATTGTGTTCGACTCAGTAGTTGTGATTGTCAACATCGTACTCGTGTGAGCTGTATTTTGCTTCAGCACTGGTTGCAACCACGTGGCCATCGAGTGGGTAGCTGAACAGGATTTTCAACGTTGTCGCTTGTGGACTGCGGTTCCTCTATATGCTATAGACTGGTCGCTAGTTGATCCTGATTGTGAGTTCTTTAACTCTGCCGTCGTTAGTAGACGTACCACTTCTGACACCATGTGATGGTCGAGTAAATACACAGACAACGCATAAGTAACGTTGCTTACTTTTAATACAACATGGCTGAACTGCAACGTATGAACAACGTAATACATAACAAAAGAACAAACAGTAATGTCCGACTGAGGGCGCTGCCCAAAGAGGATTAACAGTGTCACTACTTGTTTCTGCATAGAGTATATAGTACAGACTTCAACTTATACATATTTCATCACATAGATGACTCAATTAAGCCTGTGGCCAACCAGTGAGGAGAATTCCATACGGTTTGAGAGAAAAAATGGACCAAAAGCTAGATGAGCTGCTGGAGCACGGTATTATAGAAGAAGTGCCAGAAAGACCAACTGGATGGGTTTCCCTGTTGGTGGTAGTGCCACAGGTTGGTGATGACGTAAGTATCTGTGTGGATATGAGACGGGCCAATGAAGCAATGGTTCTACTCCGGAATAAAAAGGGCGCGATGCGTACGGCGTTCTACATACTCAGTACGCCCAAATAATCACGTGATGCCGGTACAAACAAACCCACATGTGTACTGAACGCGTATGGAAATACACGTACGTCTGTGCCATTTGCACACATATGGCTTTGTTTGTACCGTGGTCGATTCGAATTCCGGGTTTGGCCTATTATAAGAGAACGCCAGCCAGTTCCTACAGTGGAAGAATTGTTACACGATCTGAATGGAAGTGCAGTCTTCTTTTTCGCTTAGACTTAAAGTACGGTTTTCATCAAATCGACACATCACAACACGTCGAGGCCTGTATAGATACACTAGGCTGATGTTTGGACTTCCTTCTGCACCAGAGAAATATCAGAAAATCATCAAAGATGTACTTCGAGGCTGTGATGGTGTAGATAACATCGCAGATGATCCCATTGTACATGGTAATGGCACTGAGGAGCATGACGTGCTGTGCTGAATTGACTCAGAGAAATTGGTTTGACACTGAATGCCAAGAAGTGCCAGTTTCGTCTATCAAAGTTGACTGATATAAAAAATTACAACAATAATCTTGATATCATACGCTATATTTGTATGATTTAAATTGATAAAGTTTAATTTGCTTTAATTTTTTTAAATGTTACGTTGAACTGACGTAAGTACGTCTGCGGCTCATTGATAACATCAGCTTTTCACAAAGCTTTACAGATCAAGTCCACATAGCTCGCCTAATTATCCACATTAGTTGCGCTATAGATGTAAAATATTGCATATGTTATCGTCAGATTATATGCTTCAATTGTGTTATCTTGCATTTTTTGAATATTTCAGTAATTTATTCATTTTTTTTGCATTTCTACTGCTGTAATATTCGGCAACATCAACATACCTCACGCGATTTTGTGAACATCCACTGTAATCAGTCTCCAGCTGTATTTCAATGGTTCCACATCCTGAGGAAGCATAAATCCCAACTTCTCTTTCTGCGCGCCGCCATATAAAAATCTATTGCTTTATAGACAATAGCGATGGCAGACCTGATAGTGATGGCTTACCCGGCAGGCAGCAGAAGTTGCAATTGAAAAAATGACCTGAGGGCAGCGCAGCCCTCAGGGCAGCTCAGAGCGGTGTTAACATGTGCACAACATTCAATGACGTCAAAAATTATTTGAAATAGTTCAAGTACGCGTAAGCGCGGGCTACTACCCTATGTCTGTCTAGTATGTCTGCCCCGGGGGTAGATCTGATAAACCTTCTGCAATGCTGTAAGATTAGGAATGTATGTCTGCCCTGAGCGCAGCTCATATATATTGCTGTCCTCTGCTCTGATAATTTGCTTCCGTCAGGGCAGATTAGTAGATAGGATAAGAAATGTATGTCTGCCCTTAGGGCAGCTCAGATATATTGCTGCGCTCAGGACATATTGCTAGATAGGACAGGAAAAGTATATCAGCCCATGAGGGTAGCTCTGATAATTTGCTTCCATTAGGCAGATTGGTAGATAGGATAGGAAATGTATGTCTGCCCTTAGTGAAGGGCAGCTCTGATTTTATTGTTGCTCTCGGGGCATATTGGTAGATATACACTATGCAATCCTGTAAGCATAGGAAACGATGTCTGCCCTTAGTGTAGGGTAGCTCTGATTATATTGTTGCTGTCAGAGGAGATTGATAATTAAACGCTCTGCAATTCTGTACAGAAAAGGAAATGTATGTCTGCCGTTAGGTCAGCTCTGATTTTATTTTTGCTGTCAGGGCAGATTAGTAGATATACACTATGCGATCCTGTAAGCATAGGAAACGATGTCTGCCCTTAGTGTAGGGCAGCTCTGATATATTGTTGCCCTCAGGGAAGATTAGTAGACAGAATAAAAAAGTTGTGTGCCCTGAGGATAACTTTGATAATTTGCTCCCGTCAAGATAGATTAGTAGACAGGATAGAATATGTATGTCTGCCCTTAAGGCAACTAAGATTTTATTGCTGCTCTAAGGGCAGATTGATGGATACAATAGGAAATGTATGTCTGCCCTGATGGCAACTCTCAGTATATTGTTGCTCTCAGGGTAGATTGGTAGATATACACTATGCAATCCTGTAAGAATACGAAATGTATGTCTGCCCTTAGGGCATATTGGTAGATAGAACAGGAAAAGTATATCAGCCCTGAAGGTACCTCGGATAATTTGCTTCCGTTAGGGTACACAGTGTAAGTATGGGAGCATTCCTTTTTTGAAAAAATATCACGTGATCAGGATGATCCTTTGACCTCTATTTCACAAATATGCCAAGAAAGGACAAGGGTTAACGCATTCATATTGCTGGTATTGGCTTCTAACAGTGGTACATGCCCCTCCTAATTAATTGCATGTTGCCAAATTTTTCTTCGAAATTTCTAATGACATAAGATGAACCTTATCCTCCTTTATTGTATCTCAAGAACTTCAGGGATATTGTTTAGGTCAAAATAGAGAAGAGAACTTCACAAAAATACAAAATTGAAGGTATTTCAATAAACATTTAAAACAAGTGATTCCGAATACAGCTCCTTTGTCTTATGTAGAAAATATCATTGTGACAAATGTGTTGCTGGAGGAAATCTTATATAGCCATCTTCAGGATAGCCTGACCAAAATGGCAAAAATAGCTGCAAGCAGCGTTTGTGGGGCCCAAGCAGCTGCATGGTTGAAATTACTTTCGCTGATGATACTATGTGAAAAATTTTGAGCTTGAATGGTCTTTTGGTTCTTGTAAAAAGTAATTTTTGATATCATCTTGTGCTTACTGTAAGTTTCTTTGTGAAATCCAATATGGCCATCTAATCACGTGACCGATCCGTATGCCATTCTGAAAATTTGTAGTACTCACACCAAGGATGATATGAACAAAATTTCAGTTCAAATGGTGGGATAGTTCTGGAGGAGACGATTTTTGAATATTCGCTGGTGATTGTAGGTTTTTCACAAAAACCAATATGACCACCGGACCACATGACCGATAGCAAGTATTTTCGCAAAGATGATAACACTAACAGTAAAGATAACACATGTGACACAATAACACAATATGGCGGCCAAACCGTGTGACTGATCCATATGCCTTTTCCAAACTTGAAGTGCTTACAATAATAATGATTCAAATAAAATTCCAGTTCAATCGATGAGTTGGTTCTTGAGAAGTAAATATTGTAAATATTAAATTGGCATTTTTCGAAAATCCAATATGGCGGCCAATCTCACATGACCGCACGCTACATATTAACAAACTGTAAAGATCTTAGGTTATTCTGCTATAAACTAAATTTCAAATCGACCAGACCCCTATGCGATCAGAAGAGCCATTTAAAGGTATTGGGACAATCACATCTGGCCGCCAGGTCATGTGACCAATCGAAACTTCTAGGGTCAGGTGCAAAGGACTCATATGTACCTATTAGCCCTGCAAGTGTGAGAAGGTTACGTCAAACGGTTTTTGAGTTCTGGTTGAACAAAAGATTACAGAAAAAGAACCTAAAGAGGAAAAACAAGAAGATCAAAGCTGTAAGCAGCGTTGGCGGGGTCCTAGCTGTTGCATGGTCAAGTCCTTGCACTGTTGATGCTATATGCAATATATTCGCTTTAAGGTTTTTTTGAAAAATATAATATGGCGGCGAACCATGTGACCAATCCAAATGCCTAAAATAAATTCGAAAGTACATATACCACGCATAATATTAGTAAATTTTAAGTTGCAATGGTACATTAGTTCTTTAAAAAAAGAGATTTTGAAACATTAAATTGCAATCTTTTCATAAACCACAATAGCAGCCGAACTATATTATCTATCTTAGTTCCTTGGCTGGAGGGGCCCACCGTGCATCCCCCGAAAAACCTACTACATGGGTATATTTTTTGTTCTTTGGGATCTCTGAACCAGAAAAAAAATGGTAACATTGGATATTTTGTGATGCACTACCTCTCTGCACTGGTTTTTGATTGCGATTTGCATGTACCTATTTGTCTCTAGTCACTAACGTTGCAAATTTTGCTACATTGGTATATCGTGAATGGGCATTTTATTGGTATGCAATGAACTAATGCACACCTTTAAAAAGAAGACTTTAAAACACGCCCACATAGTCATATTGCCACTTTCTCCTTAAAGTAAATAGATTGTCAATGACTGTCTATTTGTTTTAATTTACTTTTTAAATATTTTTCTATAAAATAATTTTGATAAGGTAATTTGAGAAATGTCTATGCCTTCTTGTCTTACTTATACAGCAAGCATCACTAACAACTTTTTTTTTCAAAAATCATATTTATTCATCTCTATCTGCTGAACTTACTGTTTAACATGACCTAGCTTATGGGTATCATTAGAAAGGCGATTTATTCTTCTTGAAACTGTATATCGCAATATGCATAGTATATAGTTTTCATGAAATAGGACCAAAATTTTACCCCATACCCCAAAGTTTTATGTCGCAAATTACTGTCAAAACTAATCTAAATTCTACCAATTATTAATCTAGACATAATACAAAGGGCAATTCTGTGTATCAAATTTGTGTTATTTTGCTACAGGATCATGTTAAAACTTGAAATAAACTTTTGACTGAAAAAATGTTGAGATGCTGTAGCTGTAACAGTCATATTTTGTACGGTACCGCAAAATCACAGTATTACCGACTCACATTCGTTTTTGTTAAACCTTTCTTTTTGTAAGTCATCTGCTGAGCTTATTTGTAACATAACGAGGCAAATAGGGTATCATTAGAAAGTTAATTTACTCTGCTTTAAAATGATATGTTGCAATATGCAATATCTTCTACAATTTTCATGAAATAAGACCAAAACAAAACATGCCAGTTACAGTCATTCAAACCATATATTTTGTCTGTTAAAAGTCTATCTCATATTTTTGACATGTCTCTGCAGCAAATAAACAGATTTCATACAAATCATTGCCTTTTGTAATATGTCTTGGTAAAAGTTTGGTAAAATTTGAGATTAGTAGTGACAGTAATTTGCAATATAAACTTAGGGGTGTAGGGTAAGTTCTGGTCCTATTTCCTGAACACTAAAGACGATATTGAATATTACAATATGTTTATTCAAAGAAGAAGAATTACCTTTCTAATGATACCCACATAGCCGAGTTATGTTAAAAAATAAGCTCAGCAGATGACTTACAATAAGATAGGTTTAACAAAAACGAATGCGAGTTGGCAATACTGTGATTTTGTGGTACCACTGCATAAAAACCCTATAATACTTACTGTATTAACATGGATTATTGCCTGTATTTTAGCTGAAGAGTGCATATACAGATGAATACAGACAAGAATCCATTTTTTGTATTCAGCAAGCCTGTATTCATGTGGATTCATGTGAATTCACGTGTATTATACTATAATACAGGCAACTCATTAATGTGAATTTATCTGAATTATCGGGTTTTCATGCAGTGTACCCTTCCAAATATGACTGTTATAGCTACAGCATCCCAACAAGTTTTTGAAGTAATTTGCGACAAAAAACTTTGGGTATGGGTTAAATTGTGGTCCTATTTCATGAAAACTATATAAGATATTACATATTACAATATGTTATTTTAAGGTCAAATAAATAGTTTTTTTTAACGTCGGCCCGTAATCTAGGCTATATAAAAAGTTTGCCCAGCAGAAGACTTACAAGACGACATATTTAACAAAAACATATGCGAGTCGGTAATACTGTGACTTCACGGTACCCTACAAAACATGCCAGTAATAGTCGTTCAAACCATATATTTTGTCTGTTAAAAGTCTTGTAGCAAATAAAATATATTTTATTCAAAGCAGTGCCTTTTGTAAAGTGTCGAGGAAAATAATTGGTAGAATTTGGATTAGTTTGGATGGTAATTTGCGACATATAACTTTGGGGTAAGGGGTAAGTTTTGGTCTTATTTCATGAAAGTTGTAGAAGATATTGCATACTGCAACATATCATTTTAAAGAAGAGTAAATTAACTTATTCTAGGGATCCCAAGGCTACTGAAAAATACAGGTTTGTTATCCTGTGCGATGTGGGGGGGTGCACGTAGACACCCCCTCTAGCCCACGGCCTAGGCATAGGCAATTTTCCAAATACGTCTTATCAAAATTATTTTTATAGAAAAATATTCAAAAGTAAATTATAAAACTAGACAGTCATCAACAATGTATTTACTTTAAGGAGAAAATGGCATATGGCTATGTGGGCGCTTTTTAAAAGTCTTCTTTTTAAAGCTGTGCATTAGTTCATTGCATACCAATAAAATGCCCATTCACGATATACCAATGAAGCAAAACTTGCAATGTTAGTGACTAGAGACAATACTGCATGGTAAATACCCAATTTTGATATTTATTTTCGTCTTCAGCACATTGAATTAGTAAATAACATCCATAGTTTTTTTTTTATTTGCTTCATTTGAAGAAAACCATAGTTATCGTATTTTCTTCCAGTTAAAAATACTGAATTACCAAAAAAAAATAGATTTAAAGTTATCTTATTCTATGAAGTCATATTTTTTTACTAAAACCTTATGCATTTTAGAAAACAGTATCTAAGCTTTCTAAAACTATTAGTTATATGGCATTCCAAGCCAGATTTCTTCATCAAGGAAAGAATGTTGTACCCCCACCCCTAGCTTTTGCACACCCCATATAGATACACGCAATTAAAAATTGGCTCCAGAGAAGTAGTGTATAGTTTAATATCTGATATTAACACTTTTTTCTTCTTTAATATTTCGGAATAACTAATTTAAACTCAAAACGTTTTGAAAATGTTGCTTAATGACAAGTAAATCACAATTTTCAAATGGTATTTGGGAGAAAATAATTTCAAATTGTCGAAACATTTCGTTTTAAAGTCGTCCTATTCCATGTACACAAATTTATTTTGCTAAAATTGGAATTTCTCAGAAAAAGCAGTATCTGAGCTTTTAAAAAATGTAAATTTGTGCTATTTCATGCTAGTTTTCTTAATTTAGGGGAGGATATAGTACCCCCTACCCCTACCCATTTTCGCCATTTTTGCGGTACATACAAATCAAAAACCAGTGCAGACAGGTAGTGCATCCCAAAATATCCAATGTTAACATCTTTTTTCTAGTTCAGCAGATCCCAAAGAACAAAAAATACCCCTGCAGTAGGTTTAAGGGGGGGTGCACGATGGGCCCCTCCAGCCCACGGACTATCTCAATGTGTTTCACAAACTTGAAAGTACTTGCGCTTAAGGTGACATGTGTAAAATGTCAGCTCGATTTGTCAATTAGTTCTGGAGAAGAAGATTTTAAAATATAAAGATAGCATTTTTTGTCAAAATCCAATATTGCCGCCAAACCAGGCGATCGATCCTCATGCCTCTTGTAAATGTGTAAAATTTCATCTTAAAGGTTGTTGGTTCTGGAGAAGAAAAATTGTAAAGATAAATTGCATTTTTCGCAAAATCCAATATGGTTAAAAAGCATATGACCGATCCAAATGCCGATCGCAAACTTAAAAGTATTTCTATTGTGGATGATATGAGTAAAATTTCAGTTCAATCGGTCTGATGGTTCTGGAGAAGAAGATTTTTAACGATTAAATTGGTATTTTTTTGAAAATTCTAAATAGCGGCCAATGTCATTTGACCGCACGTTAGTTTATCAGTTAACATCAAAGAACACTTAACACGCCTGCTATACAAATAATTCAACTTTCTTAATACAAAATGGTTTGATCAAGTATCAATCAACGTATCAATTTTCGAAATCTCGCCGAGTGCTATTGCCACTCAGCCCGTGTCAGATGTAAATGAAGTTCCATTGAGCAGATCGCCTGGGCATGTTGCAGAACACCCAGCGAAATGGCTGAGTAATTAACACCATTGCTTGGCGTACCGCTGATGCGATGGCTGTAAATAACAAAGCTATCAGACAAATGGAGGAAAAAAATGTTTGGCTAAAATCGAATATTGCCCCAAAATTACAAATTGAAAAAATTTCAACACAATTTTAATTAACCCGATTAATATTATCCCAAGGAACATGGATACCGACTTTCAAAAGAATCAGACAAGCCATTTCAAAGAAGAAGATTTGTTGACTAAAAACTGAAAACAATACAAAACATGCAGATTTTACTACAATTTTATATAACTAATTTAAGATGCCTAAAGGAACCTGCATACCAAGTTTCCAAACGAAACTCACCAGCGGTCATAGAGGTCTAGCAATTTGCAGGGTTTTTTCTTTTTTACCTCGTTTGCATATTTTTAACACTGACATGTTCATTATAACGATTTCACACCTACCTGGCTGCACCTTCACACCAAATACTAAGATAGTTGGTGCTGCAGTTTTTGGGCCTTTAATATGGATAGATGAACAGAAAGATATACGTATATCAGGGTTTTACATCACTTTTAACTTTTGAGAGTCCCTGGGACTCCTGGTGTTAGAAAATGGGAGTCCTACATCAAAATATGGGGTCCCAATTTATTTCACAAAAATGTTTTATAGTTTATCAATGCCATGGTCTTCACTGTGTTCAATTAGTATTAATTTGCATACACAGAGACAACAAGGTTCCATATTGTACATGGAGGGGTAACTATTGTGCAACACATGCACACAACTATAGGGCATATTCAACTGACTCTGTATAGTTTGAACCGCCTGTATAACTATAATGAAGAGTTGAAGACAAAAACACATTTCACTAACCTTTTTATCGATTAATTTTGGTGTTTGACCCAACTTACATTAGTTTAATTCACGTACGCGTGTGTAACTATCTGTGGCTTATCGAGTCACGGACTCGTACTACCATACATACTAGTCAATCCGTTCGCCAAGTTTGATCACATTTTTTGACAAGCACGCCACAAAATCCGCCACAAAATGGAAAGAAACCACTAAGTATCGAGAAAAAAGTTTCATGTCCGGTTTATTTCAGTTAAAAAAATGCGTAACACGTAGGAAATGTCTCGCAATGTCAACAGTTCAGAACAACTACATTTCATTTACAAACCGGGTCGACTGTTATGGCCGTCTCGCTTCAGGACGGCCGGAGGTCAAATTCAACAGTTTAAAGGGGCTTTTTGGCAGTCAAACGCTTGAAAATTCACAAAATACACTTCAATTTAACCGAATCCTTACAAATTTCTCAATCTTGCATGTTTTGGACTTCGAAAACCTTAACCTCGGGTTCCATGTCGAGAGTTAGGCATCACACAGTGCCGCCATCTTGGCCGCCGATACGTTCGAAGTTCACTATCGCGATCGATTTGGTCACCAAATCGCGTCATTTTTCCATAAAATATTCTCAAAAAAACTGTAAAATCTATCATTTCTATCACCCAGAGGGCAGTAGCTTGGCATAATATAGTTGTCTTCCGTGTCTACGGCATGGTAAAGCTTTCAAAACGTACGTACGTGTTTCGTTCAATGCACTGTGGCCGTATCCGCGTACGGGTGAAACTGCAGACCTGATTAAATATTCATGAAAACCGCTGACCTCTTTTGAAGAAAGTTCGCATAAATTACTGGAATTTTCGATTGTTAGGCTGCATGATGTCATTATTTTAGTCCTTATATGGTACTAAACTGGGTTCAAAGGGTCAGGAATACCCTCCTTCTGGCTGAGTTCGGCAATGCATAGCTAAGTTAGGCATAAGCATAGAACGCAACCACTGTCGGTTTATATACCGACATGGCGCTGAGAGCGAAAATGCCGTGTCGGTTTATAAACCGACGCGGCACTTTAAGGGTTAAAGTACGGGGTCGGTAAGGTTTACTGGGATGTGTTTTACGTGTTCAGCAGCTTCGCAAGGTGTACACCAGCAACAGATATTGCTGCGTCCCAAGGGACGCGTGGTTTAGTTTTTGAGGGGTCCTGCGTCCGGTTTTATGCGTAAAGGACGCAGAAATGCGCGTCATGTAAAACCCTGGTATATACACAGAGACATGCAAATAAGATGCAAATGAGACTGACATACCTTATAAGATATATACTTACACCAAATGTGAGCTAAGATGGCTTCTCCTGATGACATCTGGGTCTGGTCGATTTGAAATTCTTTGTACAGCTTGCATGACCTCATGTTATTAAATTTGCTTATAAATTCGCGATCGGTCACATGACCTTTGTCGCCATATTGGATTTTCGAAAAATACCATGTTAATCTTTCAACAGTCCTTCTCAAGAATTAATCAAGTACTTTAAAATGAATTATCCAATGTCTAGAATATACAGATTTAGCAAGTTTTGTGTTGGAAAAATCATTATTCATAGTTCATAGACTACAATATATTGTGAATCAGCATTTCCAGTGAAATCCAAAATCAAATTTCTTGCTAACACGTGTACTTGCAACCACCTTATTCTTATAAAGCACATGTATATCATTATCAACCGTCTATAAATGCACAGATAATGGGAGGCATCATGGGCCAGTGGCTAAGAGCAGTGGACTCACGATCACAGGATGGTGAGTTCGAGCCCCGGCATGGCCATGGTGTTGTGTCCTTGAGCAAGGCACTTTATTCCTCATTGCTCCTCCCCACCCAGGAGTGATGGGTACCTGGTAGGACAGTGGTTGTAATGTGTGTGTTTAGCTCTGCTGCGCTTATCGGCTGCACATGTGAGCTGTAGTTTGCTCCCCAGGGAGTTGAGTGGTATCATATTAGGTCCAGTGACCAGGGGTAATAATAATTGTAAAGCGCCTTGAGCACATGTACTTGTGGATATGTGCGCTATATAAGAACCCAATATTAATGTGAGTTATATATTTGATATTAATAGCTCTTTCATAGACTACCATGTATACACTGCACATTCTTCTGGCTTGAAATATAACCACTTGGTTTGTAGGTGGCTTGTGGGTGAACCAGTGTGTATATGTTTGAAATATTTCGGTTTGCCCGAAATCCACTTAGAATTTTTGGTTTGAAGTCACGCCACCACACAGAGTATGAATGGCATGTATTCATACGATACATAAGTGGCTTATTATCAAGCCAGTCATGGCATAAATTAAAGCCAAATGGCTTCTTTTTAAGCCCCTCAGAATATAATTTATGGTTTAAAGTTGAGCATTGGTTCATCTTTAACCCAACCACAAGTGGCAACTTTGTGAGAATGGTTTAAGTTTAAACCATTCAAGCACTTGAAATTAATCAGCTTATTCACGAGCCATCGTCATGACAGTCACTGGTTAATATCTTAACCAGAATTGTACATTACGTCACTACATTGATGACGATGAGCATCCATGCCTGAATTCTGTTTGAATTTGTAGTACCATACAATTTTGTGAATTTTTGAATTGAACAGAAGACATGGACTTGCTTCAAGTATGAAGGCATAAGCCTATAAATATCAAAACAATATATTGAAGGAATTGACTGACAATACTGAAATGTCGTTGATCGCAAATAGTTCTGCTACCTCCATGCTTATGGTAACAAACCTGAAATCGCGATCAACGCTATTGTTGGCATATCCTGAATTTTTTTCAAAACCACAGCCTTGATCCAGGGACAATGCCGAATGTATTTCATTAATAAGGACACGTTTGAAATGGATACTCCATGTCCCTGAATTGTGCCAAAAATTTGCAAGCCATAGCATGCTAGCACAGCTGATGACGCGAGCGTGTGTCAATAATAAAGGTCGGTCAACGGTCGCGGTCATTCTGTAACCTTTCACCGACAGTACGGTTCACCCTTTGTAACATTACGCTTGAACATAGTTCAATTTTACACAATGATTTGCCGAGCCAATGTTAACTCCGTTATAGATATTATATCTACGTGACATATGTAAGAATTATAGTACTTGCTGATTGATCGTACTCTTAAAGTGACCGCTCGCTAGTGGAATCCTCACCCCTTCACTATAAGGGCTTATGCTGAACAACGAAATAGATACTTTGTGAAATCGTGAAATCATGAAATGACAACATTTCCACAACTCCAATTTTTTCCAATAAAATCTAATATTTAAATAATGTCCGTGACCACCGCAGTTGGTTTACTGGGTTTAATGAACGGATTAGGTACGTAACGGAATATTTTGAAGTGACTTCAATCACTGTCGAACTACAAGTGATACATGGCGAAATCATGAGCCGCCATGAGAATATCCGTATTAACCTGTACTCCCACAGTCACTACAGTACCTGTTTAGTCAGGGGAGTTGTGAAGCTTCACAAATCTCTCTCGAAATAAAGCCATAACATTTTGGAATTGAGGTTTTTAATCTTCAAACTCTAGCTGTCGAAAAGCTGCTATCTGTTGGCGGGTAGCGCGCGTAGCTATGCGTTGGCGGGGTTGACCTTTGATCAGCATAGCTCTGCATGGCAGGGTTGGTTTTCACAACAAGTGCGCATTTCGTTGTTCATCATAAGCCACTTTAAGGGAGTGGCGTATCAATTCCTTCTCTGAGCACAGATAGCGCGCCAAACTTCCATTTGATACGGGCCTGGTAGTGCAGCCAAGATTGTATTCTACGATCGTCCAATGATTTCATTCTGTACTACCTACAAAATTTCCTACACAACAGTCGACAGTAATGGCTTCCATCAACGACGAGGATGACTTCAGAAGAACTGGTTATGTAGCGATAACTATTATTGCGTTCATACGTCTCTGCTCCCTCCATGGTTCAACCATGGAGCCTGTACTAGAAAGAACGAAGCGACGTCTGAAATTGAAGGCATGTAAGCGTACAGTACGTACTTTTTATTACCTGCTTGAATTTGTTCAAACACGTGGATGACATTCCGAAAAGCGAAAACATTTCTGGGAGCCGCCATCACCAACTTTTGAAACACCGATGCACGGATGCCCCACGCTCAATATTTATGGAACGCGATCGATGTGTTTGAACAAATTCCAAACCCAATGAACGACAAGCTTAGTGTAGTATGGTGTTTTAAGTCTTCAGTAGTGCTAATCTGTACGACCAATGTAGCATTTCACATCAACACGCCTCGTCCAGTTATTTGGAACAATACAAGGCCGTCGGCATTGTAGCGGGCTAATGATGAACAACAGAATAGATACTTTGCGAAATCGCGAAATCACAAAATGACAAATTTCCACAACCCCAACAATTTTTTTTCAATACGCCTTGTCCAGCTAGTGTTTAAAGATTAAAAACCTCATTTCCGAAATGTTATGGCTTTATTTCGAGAGAGATTTGTGAAGCTTCAGAACATCCCCTGACTAAACAGGTCCTGTAGTGACTGTGGGAGAACATGTTCATACTGATATTTTCATCCGGCCCAGGATTTTGCCATGTATCACTTTGTAGTTCGACCATGATTGAAGTCACTTCAAAATATTCCGTTACGTACCTAATCCGTTCATTAAACCCAGTTAACCAACTGCTGTGGTCAAGGACATTATCTAAATATTAGATTTTATTGAAAAAAAAATTGTTGGGGTTGTGGAAATGTTGTCATTTCGTGATTTCGCGATTTCGCAAAGTATGTATTTCGTTGTTCATCATAAGCCTGTAGCGCTTACTGGTGAGCGAGGTCACAAACACCAATACAGACAAACTACCTAACAAATCATTTGTCCAAAATGACGTAATGTTTGATTCTGTTATTAAAGGCAAATTTATGTTTCCACAGTTTGATTATAACTTTAGTCCTTTAACATCATTGCTTACACAAATCCTGTGAGCCATCTTGTCATTCAAGACAGGAACATACTAAAGTGATTCACTTTCAGCAAATAACTTCATGTAGAACTGTTGACCATTGACTTCCACTTACCAGTAATAGATAATTATTTGTTTCTTTTTTCAACAGATTGTCCAGGACATGATATACTTGATACAGAAAATGCCTTCAGCTCCACAAATTTAACAATGGATTCTCTGAGTACTATGTGGAAGCAGAATGAAGACGCTGCTCTCAGATATGGTGGAACTCAGAAAGTGGGTATAAAAGGTGACGTCTCTTTGTCATTGTCACATAACTGACATGCTCGTTTACACTTGTCATTGTTATAATTTAAGGTAACTCACAAAATATGTCCGAGTTCATCATGCAGCAGAGGTGTTGTCATCGACGCTACGCCTCTCGGACGATACCGAAGTGTACGATGTACGAGGACATAAATCCCAGTATTTTGTGAATAACCTGATTGTTATATACCTTTTAATCCAATTTTACTGCACAAAAAGTCAAAATTAAAGCGTTTTTGGGATGCCCGGCGCGTAATACACTGAGCAATCACAAGCGAACTGAGAACGCTTTCAGTGTGTCAGCTAAGGGCACAGAACGAAATTTCAAAAAATTGTAGGTCAGCAGCATAATTTCACCCTAATTCACACGGTATTCACCACTAGTAACGTTGAAAATTACTGGATGTTTAGAAGGATACTTTTTGTTAAAAATCTAAACATCATCTCTCTTTTTTCCCTGCGCCAACATAAAGGGTTTTTAGGTCATATGTCAAATACTATGAGGTTTTTACGAAAATACCGCAAAGGATGCACGAGGACATTGGCGCAGCGTATCGCCCGACGCGAAGCGGAGGGCGATGCGCGGCGCCAATGTCCGAGTGCATCCTTTGCGGTATTTTCGTAATAACCTTATTATTATACATCTTATATTCGTGACTGGGGCATCAAATTGTCAGAGTAATGACCGTTTTCGTGCAATGTCAACAATTTTTCTTCCGATTTATAGCGCAAGTGTGCGCTATCTCGGACGCGCTTCTGCAAGTTCTGGATAGTGTGTGTGTGCACTACACACGTACGTACAGAGCGCGCGCGAGACATGTTCTGGCACTCGGCCAATGAGTCCCTTGAAACCGTTCAACAGTGAACGCGCAGATACAGCTGCAGGGGATGGGGCGCCTTGAAACCGTACGTGTTACGGAACGGGCGTTCCGTACGGCTTTTTTTAGCGCACGCTAAATTCTATTGTTCTCGATGGTAGATGTATAAATATTAATCATATAGAGGAGCCACTTGCATGCACCTTGTTTATGATATTGAATTTTACTTGGATGTATCAAAACTAAACATAATTTGCCATTTTCCTTACTGTTAAACAGGCATCAAAACGGTGCCAGCTTTTTTCTCAAGAGTGTCTTTGGCAGACAAAACTGCAGTTAAAAAATGGTTACAGTTGTGACGTAAGTATTTCTTGTCAAGAACAGCATCTTAAGTACCAACATTCTGCTTGACAACATACTGTTTTACATGTTTAACAATCGCTGATATTGTCGACAAATGAATTCTATTCCAGATTGAAATTCCAATTTTTGACATTAACAATGCTAAATATACACATATGAACTGGGTTGATGACCTAAATGCTAAATATTAATTATGCTTTAAGAAGTAGAACAAGAAACTGCAATACACAAGAAAAACTAATACGAAACTGCTAATAGTTACAGCTAATGAAGTTTTAAATATGCCGGAACTGATTTCTGTCAGACTCAGTACAAACACTTCTGTATACTTTCTGAGGGCTTGTTCAGGGATGTGCATATAGCTGTACCAGCCCTGAGGAACTACAGAGACTACCAGCTATTACAAAGATATCCCAAGTACAGCATAGTCAGAAAAATAAATATGACAGCTGCATTTCACATTCATGTGCCTAGTGTGTCAACAGTCCAGTACAATAGTTTTGCAAATAGTACATGCAACATGGGTTTGAAAATTCTGCTTGACCATCTGCTTCTCAGTCAGCCCTGTACCAGCAATGTATACAGTTCTGTATTGTTGGGGAAATTCCAACATAGCTGGTACATGAATGTGTGCATAGCCACAACGGCACTGTGTATTTACAATAAGACTAGTACAGGGAGGTAAGTATCTATGTGTCCAAGGTGAAAAAGGGCTGAAAATTTCAACAGGGCTGGTATGCGGATGCGTTCATCACTATGCCACAAATGCTAAACACAGGCCCTGGTATAGGGAGGTGAAAAGCACTTCTGGTACATGTATATAGTGCTAGGCACATTACATGCCTACAGCACACATCCCCATACTAGAGCTCTGTACAAATTATGGCTGCTACAGTTTTGTCAAGTACATAGCTGGTACAGGGATGTGCTCCTCAAAGCTGTGCTAGGATGTTGGCACAGCCCTGTGCTAAGATGTGAAAGGTTCCCTGTGCACCTTCAGGGTGTGTGATACATAGGTTCATACTCATATTTTACTTCAACCCCCCTATATTAGCATTTCCGCACAAAATGATCCTTGTACTCCTTTTAAGATGACGTATTCTCAGTGAGTAAGATATGCCACAAAACGGGTACACATGAATTATATGTTAACTTGGTAGATTATGGCTCAGTACTGTTATTCTTATCTCAATTAGCCACAACTTGGGGGCTTTTTCCCAGCATTTTTGTTCTGCACATCAACTGCAGTTTCCCATTCAAGTCATTGAAGCATGATGAAATCCCGAATGTTTAGCTTCTCAGGGCAGTCTTTTCTACATGGATGGGATGATAATTTATTTGTCAGTTATAAAGATGATCATAACAAATATACAGGCTGTGTTTACAAGCATAATACTTGGCATTTTAGTATGCTGAAGGAAGGTCAAGAAACTGTAATTGATAAACAGTACTGAAATACTGAAGAAGTAGCCAAAAATTACAGTTGATGGAGCCTAATTTTCTTATTTCAAATTTCATCGTATATGTGGGGTATGTCATCAATGATGAGTGTTGCATAGCCAGAGTTTTAAATACTTCCTCAAAGTTCTTTCCAACTTCTTTGCAAGTCTCAAAAGAACTTTGCACTATGACTCTAATATATTTTGCCTTTGAATAAATTCATTTTGATATTCTGGAATTGAAATTCATCATCATATTCAAACCATAGTTTTACTCATTATTGCCATTTCAGTGATGGAGCAAGGCCTATGACAATGACAGTGGCTTTTGAGAGCTATCTTTTTCATGCTAAGAGACTTTAATTTGAATAGTCATTTCAGGTTATTTGTGCACCAGGAAAGAATTAAGGCCTTATGACCGTCGCAAAAATACTCTGGCAATTCGACCAGCCGAGTTTCCATAATTTTATTTTTATTCTATCAATTCGCCTTTTCGAAAACCATATCCGTTGAACTTATGGAGTGAGTACAGTATTTATATTTCCTTAACCCTTTGAGTGCTGCAATTTTTCCCACCAAACTTTAGTGCAACATTTTACCCAATTTAAATGAATTTTTCTGTAATTTTTTCCATAATTGTGAACCAAATGGACATCACATGTCAATGATTACAGTTTCTTATCAAAATTTTGGCAAGATTGTGAAGAAAATGACTGGGGTAAAGTTTAAAAAGGCGGAAAAAATGTACCGTGGCACTCAAAGGCTTAATTGCCTTCATTGTACTAGTAGCTGGATACTGAGTGTTTTCCAGGAGCGAATCTTGTACCTATAATTTTTTACTGTTTGCATCTTTTTATTCCAGGATGCTGGAAACTCACATTGCCATTCACAGATGCGAAGTTGCCCTGCTTAGGTGTGCTAGTCTAGGAAGGAACAAGCAGTCTGTGTCGTTTCTTGAAGGTGTTACATTCTGCAGCATGGAAAGAGACAATGTTGTGCTACGTCTGCTTAGTTATCTGGGGTTTCAAACTTTGATTACATCAGATGTGTGAAAGGAACATTTCAATGCTAGAGACTTGTAGCGATCAGCCTAAACTGGGATGCGAGGTAAATGGCCTGGTAATTATGAGTAGTCTGTCGTGTGCAGGGGTTTCCCAGTGAAACTGCTAGCAATTTGGCATCAGATGCAAGAGGTAAATGTTATACCATCAAATTATGTTATCAATGTGATTTTACAAGTAGCATTCAAAAGAATGTCATTTTAGTGAGTATACCCTTGTAAGTATAAGATTTGATTATGTTGCAACAATTACTGTTTCGTTTCTTGTCAAATTGCAATAAATTTTAGTCTGAGATTAATTGTAATACTTTGTTTGTTGTTTTTAGTCCCCACGGACACCGTCCGGGGGGACTTATAGGTTTGGTCATGTCCGTCCGTGTGTGCGTCCGTCCGTGCGTCCGTCCGTTCACGCAGATATCTCAGACATGCCCGGGTCAATTTCTTTCAAACTTTGCACAAGGATAGTACCCTACCCCATACAGATGCACGTCGATTTGTTTCACAATGCGATCAAATTTGGCCGTGTTAGAGGACTTTTTAGTTTTCATCTCCATAGACTCCCATGTATAAGGCAGTCTCCATAGACTCCCATGTATAAGGCAGTCCATAGACTCCCATGTATAAGGCAGTCCATAGACTCCCATGTATAAGGCCAAGAAAAATAAAAATTTAGTTTCTCATCGTATTAATATTGCAAAAAGGATGCAGTGACAGTTTTTAGTCCCTACGGATGAAGTCCAGGGGGCTTATAGATTGGGTCATGTCCATCCGTGAGTCCATCCGTTCACTCAGATATCTCAGATATTTTGACAAAATGTCACGTGACCTCAGTGACCTTTGACCTCAAATATACATATTTGTCCATAACTCAGTAACCACAAGTGCTACACCATTCATGTATGGTATGATGGGAGAGCTTATGACGCCACATATTGTACCTCATTAATTATGCACATATCTAATTTTGAGCAAGCCAATTGAGCTAGAGGTCTGATTTTTGGTATATAGGGATAACTTAGCAATACAATTTTTTTGACAAAATGTCACATGACCTCTGTGACCTTTGACCTCAAATATACATATTTGTCCATAACTCAGTAACCACAAGTGCTACACCCTTCATGTATGGTATGATGGGACACTTTATGACGCCACATATTGTACCTCATTAATTATGCACATATCTAATTTTGAGCGAGCTAATAGAGCTAGAGGTCTGAGTTTTGGTATATAGGGAAAACTTAGCACTACAATTTTTTTGACAAAATGTCATGTGACCTTAGTGACCTTTGACCTCAAATTTACATATTTGTCCATAACTCAGTAACCACAAGTGCTACACCCTTCATGTATGGTATGATGGGACAGCTTATGACGCCACATATTGTACCTCATTAATTATGTGCATATCTAATTTTGAGCGAACCAATAGAGCTGGAGGTCTGATTTTTGGTATATAGGGATAACTTAGGAATACAATTTTTTTTGACAAATATCACGTGACCTTGGTGACCTTTGACCTCAAATATACATATTTGTCCATAACTCAGTAACCACAAGTGCTACACCCTTCATATATGGTATGATGGGAGAGCTTATGACACCACATATTGTACCTCATTAATTATGTGCATATCTAATTTTGAGCGAACCAATAGAGCTAGAGGTCTGATTTTTGGTATATAGGGATAACTTAGCAATACAATTTTTTTGACAAAATGTCATGTGACCTTGGTGACCTTTGACCTCAAATATACATATTTGTCCATAACTCAGTAACCACAAGTGGTACACCCTTCATGTATGGTATGATGGGAGACCTTATGATGCTTCATACTGTACCTCATTAATTATGCGTATATCTAATTCTGAGCAAACCCATAGAGCTGGATGTCTGATTTTTGGTATATAGGGATAACTATAGGATAGAAATTTTTTGACCTAATGTCATGTGACCTCGATGACCTTTGACCTGAAATATATGTTTATGTCGATAAATACGTAACTACAAGTGCTATGTCCTTTATATTTAGTAGGGTGGGAGACCTTATGACAACACACGCTTTACCTCATTAATTATGCACACATCTAATTCTGGGCAAGGGAATAGAGCTAGAGGTCTGATTTTTGGCGTATAGGGATTAATTAGCAATACAAATTTTTTTCAAAATGTCACGTGACCTTGATGACCTTTGACCTTGATTATACATATATATGCATAACTCGGTAACCACAAGTTCTATACCCTCCAATTCTGATAGGATATTAGACCTTAAGATGTCACATCTTGTACCTCATTATTATGCACATATGTATTTCTTGGCTAGCCAATACAGCTAGAGGTCTGATCTTTTTTCCCAATTTAGAACCATAACTTAGACATGCCTCATGTGTTTCAAATTGGGAACAACGACATAGACCTATGTGCCCATAGATTTCAACATATACACTCCAGTGATACTTCTTAATGACCACATTTCCCTGCCCCATCAAGACTAATACTCCTATTACAAGTGGGGACTATGTCATTGTCAATGACTTGTTTCATGTGGTCTGCAGGATTTCTAACTACTACAGCTGTTGTCTGTGTTTCAGATGTGGTACAATCCTACTTAGTGTGGCCTCATCACATAGAGGACCCAATAGGCTATTCCATTTGGCGATATCCTACCCTGTATTGAAAAATTTGATGAAATCAAATTTGAATTCAAAGGATGGTCAGAAATAATTATTTACCCCCATCCCCTGCAAAATGATTCATATTGAACTGGTTTGCGAGGCCATACAATAGCCCTGGAGCGGCATGCCTGCAAGCCAGCTTACAATGGCTTGTTGGTAAACCAGAGGAATTCTCAAAGTGGCTTACCTGTAAACCAGAATTAGTCAAAAAAATCGGTTTGTCGGTAAGCCACATTGCACTAATATTGGCTCATCTTCAAACAAGATGGTACCAGAATTGGTTTACTGTTGAGCCGGAGAAGTGCGATATGGGTTTGTAAATAAGCCACTGTTCAGCATTCTCTGGTATATCAGCAAGCCTTGAAAAATACCAGAAAAATTTGCAGTGTAGAGAATAAACATTTTCGGTAAATTCAAAAATCAAATTTCTTGTACACACATGTCTGTTCTGCTTCCCACTTCAAGCAAAGTATACTTACATATATTATCAAACATACATAAATCTACATATATAGCCTTTTTTGTATGGGAAATTGTCAATAGTTTGCCTGATAGACTCTAATGTATTTTGATTTGATATTTTTGGGTGAGCCACTATTTCAACCACATCTTGTCTTCTTATTGTTGCGCAAAATATTGTGACCGTCCTGACTATAACATTAAACTGGTCAAGTTATCATTTTCATTGAAGATAATACATTATCAGGGCCATGGGATATTTTTAATTTACAAAACATGTCCCTTCAAAAATGCTTGCGTGATAAATTGCAACTCTACCTTCAAAGAATCCATCCCTCCCCCCGTAATTTCTGTCGCTAACGTACATAAAAAATTAAACCAATTGTTCTGTAAATTAGCTGACACCGTTTCAGAAATTCCCGGGAAAATACTGAAGTGTTTAGGGAGGATAAATATTTAGAATGTTGTACAGAAGGAGGGTCACACTTTAGACAGGAGAATAGGGGAGGATCACATTTTACAGCACAGGTGTGCACTCAATTGCCCCAGCCCACCCCCTGTAATTACTGAAGGCTCCCTTACTATTAGCATCTCAACAACTACCTCTAATACTTGGCCCTTAACCCAATATCAATCGGGGTATCGAGTACGTAACAACCGATTACCCGTTATATTCATTGAGTTCTTTAAAGTGGCACTCCCACTTGGTAACACTTTTAAAACACATTTTAATGCCAACGGTCGATATTTGACGTGCCAACTGCGCGCGGATCGCGAGATATCGATGAAACAGTCATTTCCCTAAGTTTTACGATCGTTTCTGATTATGACCCGAAATCTCCCAAAGGTTGTTGTTGTGCTGATTGGTGATATTCTAGGGAGTCAATGATAAGTTCGAACGACGCAATTATTTTCACTCCCTCTGCGAAGACTTTATATACAGCATTATGCATTTACCTCAGGTAAGTTTTTTTAACTTCTCCTTAGTTATTGTCGTTTTCATTATTTTCAATCAGTTGTATTACATTTTTGACTAATACCACATAGATATGAGTTTTTTACCTGTAAAATATTAGCCACCTCTGATGACTACATTTTGTCGTCTGCCAGTGATGAGACAGCCTGTCGGCCGAAACTAAGTTCCGTTTCGTAAAATGTTACTCTCAGAGTGCAAATTGCAAACGTTTACGATGGTAGGGATTGTCGGGTTGATAGTAGGAATTGTGAAGCAAAAAAGTTTAACCATAGCGTCATTTAGCCTCCATAGTAATCTACCATCAATACTAACGGTTCGCAATGCAGTATTTGAAATACACCCATCGGTTCACCGTTTTTAATTTTCAAAAATTCAAAATATACGGGATGAAATGAAAATCATCATGCCGTCAAGTCACCCTGACCACATACCTATTCGTGATAGGTAAGTGGGAGCGCAGAAAATACTCCAACGAGAGGTCATCAAGTAAGGCCCAATATAATTCCAATCCTTCAATTGTAGATGTTAATGATATATCAGTCAACGTTTAAGTGACAAGTGCCTATTGAAAGAGCTCTTTTTACAGTATAATGTTTCTTCATTGTTTTCTCTGGATAAAAAGATTGAAATCCATTGACGTGTCAATGACACTTAATTACAGTGTGGGAACTTTTAAAATATTTACCAGATATTGTGAGTTCTTTCTAAGCGAGACTTTAACAGTGTACACTTATCTTTCTACATACACTAAACATTAAACATGCATCAGACAGCCACTTCTGGTAGTTTTAGACCACAAATAATTCTAATGTAGGTAAAAAATGGTTAACTTAATTTTGTCATGGAAGCAAAATTTATCAGGGCGACTCTTTCACAATTACCGCCGTACTGGTCAGTGACTGTCTTTTTTGCAACAGTCTAGGTGCAGTGGTAGTAGATGTCAGAGCCTCATTTTGATAAAAAACCACTGCATATCGCGAAAATCAAAATTCACTGTTTTGGTAATTACTATAAATTACTGTTTATGCCGTTGAGAAACTCATGTACTGTTGTTAAAGTTCCATTAGCTGTATCTTCTGGCGATTTTTCCGTTAGTTTTGATTCAAATGATCACTGGCCCATGTTGAAAAGTCTGTCAAATAACAGAGAATCGCATATTATTCAGAAACATTACGTGCCCGACAACTAAATAACATGTGATTTTACAACGAAAATTTCAATTTTTGTCCGGACAGAAATACAAACTCTGTTTACACGCAGATTCCAACGTAGGCATTCTTCTGCTCCTGCGCGAGCCATTTACAGCAATTTAAAAATAAATATTCATTACTTATGCCCGGTACTTACGTCGTAGTCTATTGTCCGAACACGTTGCGTAGCCAGATGTCTGGCAATCCACGACGCAATGTTGTTTTGATCCCGCAATAAAGGTGAACTTGTACATCTCGCGTGATCGCGGCGTCACCATATCTGCGTTCTCCCCAGCACGCTGAGCATGCCAGACGTCAACAAACGAGCTCGGAAGGGCAACACGTTTGAACAAAAATTAGCAGTTTTATGTGGCTATAACATCACTTATCATGTTTGTTTCTTCGTAAAACAACATTTTGCAACAAATGTGAGCCTCCAACATGGAATTTTCCGGGGTAAAAAATGGTCAAAACTTACAAATAATGACCCTTTAAGGAAATCATTCACTTTGACGTCAGTTCTGCATCAAGATCAATAATCTGGTCAGACTTGTTAATTATGTGCAATGGTGATACGTACTGTGAGAAATCTAGAAAGTAATAATTATTCTGGTGTTTATGGATTTAATAGGTACCTTGACGACAAATATGAGGTGAAAATGGCTTTTAAGGAATAATTGATCCAAAAACCAGCACATATGTACAAATTAGCCTTAGTGAACTTCCCTTTTAAATGCCGTACTAAAATATCCAAGTACGAAGTAATGCTATAGTTATTGAACTATTATGACATGTAAAATGATTACTCAAAAGTCATGATTCTTTGATCACGTAAAAGGTCATTTCACAAAATTTATAACAGTATTTATAGCTATCACTTATCTGTTAATTTAAAATAAAATGCATCAATTGGTCAAACTCAAGGTTATGTATAACACAGTTTGTAGGAGACTTTTCTAGGTGTATCTTTTCTGCCATCAGTGCCTCAAAATATTTTATCCCATAACTGAAAAGAACTAGATTCTTGCAAAATCTTCAAACGCTCTGATATCTGTCACATCGAAATAGGACTGGAATTGCCACAGTTAGTAAGTTTCTGGAAGAAACAGCCTTACATAATCTAACTCATTGTCAGAAGTTTTCGTTAATTTCAGTTATCTTTATTATCAGCTTTTTGATGCTCTCGGTATAATTTTTTAATGTTTTACTGCTATTGTTTCATAAACTACAATAAACGTTTCTCTTCAAAATCACGACCATGAGGAGCTTTTGTGCAAACATTGTTACCAGAAAAATAATTATCCAATATTTACCGACACTTAAAAATTCCAAATGTCTGTCTTATCTCTTTTGAGAAATATTGTATTTTCGATTTCGAAAAAAAGCTGATGAAACTTTTGATACTTTGGCTGAGGGCAAGTATCACAGACATTTCATGAAGTAGCAGTGCTAATAACATAATGATTACACAGTTTGGTTTTCCTCTCTTCTTTTTTGTCTCATCTGGTTGAATTACTCTTTCGAACAGTTCGAAGTTGGAGCATTTATAATCATAAAAACGAATTCTCGAGTGCACGTATCAGGTATCTTACACCAACTCGGATACGTGACAGAACTTCAAATGTTTTGCCATAACTTCGATGTTAATAGAGAAAAGCTATGTCAGATAGGCTTTTTTGGCGTCATGCCACCAATTGTTCATTTTGTGTCATGTGACTTGCCCTGATAAAACTGTGGCGTTACAACATGGTTGACACCCATCAGCTGCTGCAAAGCAATAAAGGGCACCATCTCACAACATCATAGATATGTGACCTAGAAAGAGTCCTGTACATGAAGTGAGTAATTCATGAGTAAACATTCCCAAACTAGCAATTACTGATTTATTGTGCTTCACATAAACCTATAAGACATAAATCCTTAAACCGATGACGTAGATGCAAACTACCAAAAGTTTGCATTCGCATAAGTTCTATGTTGCATGTTCCTTCGTCTTACAATAATATGGTGTTTTCAATCGGGTTCGAACCCACAACATACGTTAGATTATATTATCAAGTTGTTTTTCCAGAAGGTGACAATTGAGACTTGAATTCTATAGGTGTGAACGTAGACTTTAAACTTAGTGAGGTGGTCTACCCATCAATTTTATGGCTTTTAAATCTAACAAATCTTATCAGATCTCGTTGGAATGTTTATATACGCTTGATAACACCATGATGTATGGTAAGCCCATTCCTCACATATTTCGTCGTTCAGCGTTTCGTAGAACGAATAGCCGCTGCTAAGAAGAGGAAAGACGAACCCGAAACTTGTTCGACAGCATATTGTATCTGGTGAGTGTGAAGTAGAGTTGAGATACTTCTTTGACATTCCAATGCATAGGTGCATCGCTAAAACTGTACTGCAAATTGTGATGATGTTCACCAAAATTCGTGTACGTGATTAATCACATCCAAATTATGAACCCAAACGGTAACGTACACGTTAATGGCATTAATATAGAATGTAAAGCACAATGAAGAAATGGAGGTGCTCTGCCTGTACAGTGCCATGTTAGCTCCAGGCACAAGTGGCAAATATTGCATAAAGACGAAAGCAGTGGTAGGTTTTACGTAACAGCAAAATTACGATAGATTCATCCTGTTCAAGGTTTTTCAACATCTTCTTCAAACTATAAGGGATGAATTAAAAATCAACTTACCATCAAGCAGTATGGCCTGCCCGTCCCATCGCGATAGCTGAGGGGAGCACTGAGAAGTACTCCACCAATTCGACTGAGTACTGTGCCCGACCTTTATGTGTAGGTGGTCGGGGAAAGGGGCCGCTATTCTATATGTGCGCGTTCTCGAGTTATTACTTCTAAGACTTAGTTGATTCAAGTGCTTATCATAAAATACAGTTACAGGATGTAAGCAGACATCATGTATATTGAGTAGGTATCATGAATATTAATTGTGTGTTTGGTGAGTAATCGCATCATGACAACTCCCCTTCTTGAGTATGAAAAAGTTCACGTTGTTTCTATATGGATTTTGGTTTGCTATATATTGACAAAATTATGAAGTCATTAATCGCATTAATGTTTTTGAGATTAATTGAATTGTGTGTGTTTTGTCTGTATTACACTTGCTTCACGTTCTCAAGTTCACCTGTGTGCAGTGTTCATCAAGTGTTTTTATTATCGATTCTCTAAACTAAAGTCAGCTATAAGGAAAAATATGATTATATATAGCAAAACTCGCCATTAAGAGAGCATGGACTATCCCATTTGTGCATATTCTTACTAAAGTGAGTCACTGAGGGATTATTCTGTCCTTTTGACAGATTATTTTATAGTACGACTTCCATGTATAACAGAATCCGAACTAATTTCGGAATTCCGAAGTCCGAAAAATAACGCCATTCTCACTTGTATGCATACTATGTCATGAGTGTATGTTTGTTGGAGGTTTACAAATATGACACCACAGTTAAATTTGTTACCCTAGACTTTGTGCCACACCCATCCAAAATTATGTGATCAGCGTAAAATTCAGCTTAACTTTCTCACATTAATCTGTCCAAAAATCAGCTGATTTTTTTAAGCTGATATTTCCACGGCTCAAAAATTCGTTTATTTATTTGAAAATTCAGCCAAAAACTTCTCCCCGTGCAGGTATTCTGTGTACTAACCAGCGTGCGAAATTCCCGCTAACCCGATGGCCCGAGGCTAGCAATTTTAATGCCTGGCCAGTAAATCTTGGATGTCTTGCTGTTCCTAATGACGAGGGCCAGTAACATTCCCTATATGTAAAACAGTTTACCTTAATGTTTTGCTAAGCTAAATACCTGACAAAATTAGTCAAAGATACAAATTTATCCTTTCAAGAGATTTAAGTAAAGTTTGTAAATAAAACCTGAACAGACTGATTGACACTGCATCAAGGCGAAAGACCTTACCTCATTTTTACCGCGATGTGTTACGTGTTAGGTTCGAGATCTCGTTGCGGTCAAAAAAGAGTCATTGTTCTGCGTATTGACAGTTTTGAGATAAACTGGTCGTCGCTTTTCAAGCAAGTACCTTAAAAGCGACGAGCAGTCCACCTCGAGTCGGAGTGCAAGTGACGCGAAGTATGTGAAAGCATTAAATAGCAAATACAGCATTTTAAATTTAATGTATCTGGAGTCAATGCTCATTCTTCAGCATTTTTACAAAGAACTATGAGAAACTTGAATGTTATTTTAAACCATGATACTTTGAATATTTTTAGTTGTAATTAGGGCAATTTCGCAGATTTTTATTTAATAATGTTTATTCGTTTTAGGTCTCTTCTTAATAATGATTATTCATTTTATCTCTGTTTTTATGTCTTTGTTTCTCTGTTGTGCTTTATGTTAGCTTTTTATCAGGAACTGTAATTAGGCGAAAGCCTATTGTTTCGAGCCAGTAAATATATAAATAATAATTAAATAAATAAATAAATAACTAATAAATAAATATTAAGGAAATGAAGGCAACTTTGCACATTGGATCTACCACTATTAATGTGTGATGTATCAAAATGACCATTGCAGTTTGTTATCATTTGTGTAAAATACAGGGCGAGACGCAACTGAATCGTACAGAAATAACGAGGACGCCGTGACGTTGCACTTTTATATGGTATCGAAATTAGAATAGTTTTGTCAGATATGTTGGATGATGAAATCTCCTATGTAGGATATTTACTCACCGTCTTTGACAAGGCTAATATTGTATAATTTATGTTAGAGTCGGACCGTCACCATGCGGCCAGATCTATAAGGTAGTGAAATCCTTGATATACATCGGATATTTACCCACAATTTGACAACTCTAGTATCGACTAGTATCGATGTTAAAGTCTGATTGAGGAAGTCGGGCTTTGCGAGATCCGTGAAGTGGGAACATCTCCGAGATATATACCGGATATTTACCCGCGATTCGAAAGTCCAGAATCGACTAGTATAAGATATTATAGAGTCCCGAAATCGATTTTACATAGACCAGACATGCCGAGACACAAGGCAGGTCATTCTAGTATCGATATTATAGTCCCATTTCCAATAAATATGAAGTAAATATCTGTGATTTCACAGATCCGCGTGTCGAGACGCAAGGCAAAGTCATTATACAATGGTCTAGTATCGATTATTAGAGTCCCAAAATCGCCAATATGTATCAGCCGCAGGTAAACTATCGGCAGTTTTGCAGACCCGGAGTGTCGCGACAGAAGGCAATCCATTCCAGCATAAGCTAGTATTGACATTAGACCCAATATATAGATTGTTATGTATAACAGAAATATGTTGGACGTCAAACTTCGATACTAGAAAGTAGATGTCCGATAATTAAAAATTTGCAAATCATAGTGATTTGACCATGGATGGCCATTTGCCTTGGTCATCTGTAAAGATTACGCTTACATTTTTGTGATTCGTCTTTTATCGTGGGTTTCAACACTTCAGTGTATTTTCTTTTCAACAGTTACCCCAATTTTTTGTATTCCCTTCTTTGGATTTGATGATAGTCAATCTTCCCTCAAAGAGCAGAAGCCAGAATCGGTTTCGAAAGAGTCAACTGCTGTATTGACTCCATCTGTGTGTGATCCGGTGGTTTGATGTGCTAAAAATTACCCATCTCTGATCGGAATTCTGGGCGCTCAGCTTTTTCCGCAGTGGCACATATTTCAAGCCCAAGCTTTTCTCAGTGTTAATTTTTTTGTTGTGAAAGGCTATTTCAAGAAATAAAACGTTTTAATTTGCTTTTTACATTTCACTTTCGTATTGTTTTTTTGCACTTGAATCAGTTGCCCAAACTTTTGGTTTTGATAGTCGTCTTTATTTGCTTTCCTGTCGGGTCGGGGCGATGAAACTAAACCGCGATTGGTTCATCTCTGTCGAGTTTGACCAAAAAGAGACACTTGACATAGATTATAGCATCAAATGTTGACCGTTCAGACTGAAACATGATGAAAGGTTTAAAGATCGCCGTGATGTCGTTCTTCTCTACACGTTTTTCTGAGCTTGCTTTTTACTAATTTGCTCTAATATTATCTGACTTTTTTCAAATCTTAATCAACTTTTCTTTCCTAACCAGGGCACAACATTACCTTTTTACTTTCATAGTAACCTAGCAGTAATTTAATTCGCAGATTAATAGACTTATGTTCTTCCTCGATTGTCTGTAACTGATTTTGCTATCCCGATATCGATAATGCGTTCGCACTCAGGTGGCTTGAAACATGTCATTCACTGAAATAGTTTCGGACAAATTCAAGAAATTCGACAGCTACCAACGAATAGTCGGCAAAATTAACACAGACTAGCAATAATAATTATGGTCATTTTACCGTCTTTAGCTAAGCGGACTCGCTTGGCGGAAGCAGTATATAACGATCTGAGTTCCCATTTTTACCCTACCGTGTGAGTGTAGTATTCGAACGAGTGAGATCATAATCTTACGCTGTTCCGAGTGGCCTGGAGATTTTTTATAATATACAATAAATTGACCCTATCAAAATTACTCTGTTTTACATTGCTTGGATATTGATATTTTTTCTATACTTTTTGACTTTTGATTTGAAGTCTTTTGATTCTCCATTGGCGGCAGCACATGTACGGTTACAACCGTCATGTGATGACCGGAGTGTGATTGTAAAGTTGTCGGGAAGTTGTTCAGAAGAAAGACCATTTTGTATTTAGAGGCTGCAGCTCGGGATTTCAAGATAAACAACCCATTATACATTTCCTACATCTTTGAAACGGGGATTACGGTAATCTTTCATGTGATTAAAATTTTGTGAACGTCTTTGCAATGTGTTCCCACGATGAGTGTGAACTGATTCTTTGTTAGTAAAAATCGTCAGAAATGGTCCAGTGACCGTGATAAAATAGACACAGATGTAAAACCATTGCGAGGAAGATAGTAAGAAATTCACATTGCAATATTTACTGTCGTATTTCTCAGCAAGAATAATCATTTTTTTCACGTTGTGTATAAGAACAGCAAGCAGATGTTCGGCGGTCAATTGCTTCTATCATGATGACCTTGATCGCAGCTATTTGGTTAGAGGACAGCGGGTACTTATAATCTCGCAAAATTATTGAAATGCCTTTGTATTGAAAATTTCCGATCGGAGGCAGCAGCTCAAATCAACAGCGTGGTATACTGGGAATTGTGTTCTCACTGGACACCGAACTTCCTGTTATCAACAGTACGTTATGTACCATCGGAGGTAACACATTAGTCGTAATATTGTCTAATTCTGCCCCGCCTTTTGTACCGTCAAGAAATTTCAAAGGTAGAATTTTTTTTACCCTGACACATAATACAGTGACCTTGCACACTAATGATCATTCCACTGTTTCTGTTGGGGTTCGTGTGTATTTTGATTTGATTTTGATTTTTTCAATACGATACACACTTTGAATTTTTTCAAGGTATTCGCAGTGGGGTAAAGTTGTCTGGAGTGAAAGTGTGAGTTGACGCTGATAGAGTAGACGTCGAGCCCGGCACAGTTGACTGAGATCCGGTCGGTTTGGGGTCGTTTAGTCCAGAAACCTGCAGAGTTCTGTATGATCACCGTTCGGCCATTTGGGTGAATTTTCTTTTGGTCAAAGTAATTCGCTAACAATGTACGCCAGATTCCTTGTGTTGTTTTGTCACCGTCACGCGCGTATACGGACGGTTTTCGATTAAAAACGGTAAAAATATCCAGTGCTCGTAAATGCGTGCAAAGTTTATTCAGTGACTGTTTACGCAGCAATCGTAAATACGACAGGATTTACCACCACGTAACAACTGTAAACACCGCGTCAACAGTACTAGTCCGTACGAAAATTTTGTGCTGAATCGAGTGAGATAACAATGTGCTAGGAAAGGTCAGTCCACCATCCGTCAATCGGAAAAATCTTCACTGTGCACCAACTACATGAGTTGCTGTTATAGTTGTACACGTAGTTCCATGGGCTTTCCACTGTCCCTTGTTACGAGCTATGTTCAAAGTGCGTCAGGCTACGAATATTTTCATGTATGGAGTTACAGACATCGGTGAAGTACCGGATACATTGATTTTGTTCAAAACCACTGCCTGTTTTGTTCCTCGTGTTGTTTTTTGTTGTCCCTAACGTCGACTGGCTCTATGTGCGTACAAACATAGCAGTCGGATTAAGATTTCCTGGATAAATAGATACACTCAAAATGTATTCCGTCTCTGACGCAAAGATACACTCTGTTTTACATGTGCCACTCCTAGGCCCTGGGATCGATTTCCATAAAAGAATTAAAAGGCACAATGACAATTTGACGTTAGGATGTTGAAGTGGTGTCTTTTTATTTTTTCGATCAAATGTTCTAGAATATCAAAACAGTAAATGAAAGAATAAATTTCAGCAGACTATCACGGTAGAGTTGAGGTGATCGCGAAATTGAAGCAGTCTACATTGGCAATTAACGCATAGACGGTATTACATGGACCTATGCTGCGTACGATACGCCAAAGAAAAGCCAAACTTTTGAGCGACGACATGTCACCTCCGTTGTCTGGTAAGCGTGATTAACATCAAGTCACTAAATGGGTACCAAGTGTGCATGGGTCCTGAAGAGTACTGGTCTCTTTTACCTCTATCGTAAGATAAATATATTCATAGACATAGACTGTTGAAATGATATCAAATACACCTTGGAGTTGGAAACGCATTGTTAGCACACTGCCCAGCCACACAGAGCTACTGATTGACTTGCCTGGTCCTCTGGTCATGACTGCGTGAAAACGCCATAAGATAGTGTTTCAATCCAAAGTGGCGAAACATTACTTCTATACTAAAATTTTCTTATTTGTTCCATAAAGCACGTCGAAATGCTACAACGGTGTGTTTAAGAACTTCGTCCCAAAGAAATTTGATTCACTCCCGAGTATGGGTTTCAAATCAGGCTTCCTACATACAAAACTTTTCTGCAATACCAGTGGCAGTAGGGTGGAAGTAAGGGAATGTACAGTCTTGTGGTTTCAGTTGTATGGACACAAAGTTGTACAGATAAAGGTTAAACCGATATGTTCGTGTCCGTGACATGAATTTTACGGTATTCCAGCAATTATTGATCAAAGCCGATTTCCTGTCAGCACACACTGCATAAACTCGCTTGTGGTTACAAACGACCCCGCAAATGACCGGACGACCCCGCAAATGACCGGAATTCAAGGGCGACTGCTGCCATGTCAAATCGCCCTCATTGCAATGTACTCGCTTGTGATTTGAAATATCGTGCCAATGATACAAATAATTGCATTAGGCAGAGAAATCCTTCGCTCAATAGCATTCAAACAGATTTTGTTTGTCAAGAGGTGACTAACAATGTGCATTGCAACAATTGCAATAACTGTGTAACAATTGCAGTATCGATCGACAGTAAAGTCAAAAAGTCACCGATGTTGAGTCGCCCTTCTGGGTGCGATGTTTAAAAGTTCACCACGTGATTAAGCCTTGTTGGAAAACGAGACACGGAATGGCTGGAAAATTGCCATAACATCTTAAAAGTCTACGAAGATTAGGATATAAAGATGTGCTCACCATGAAATGCAAAGGAAAATTAATGTATATTATAGTGGGTATCTGTTTCACTATCTCCTATAGCAATCTTACATCGTTTTAGTTTTATCATAGAACCATCGGGGCTTTGGTTTTAATAATAATAATAATAATAATAATAATAATAATAATAATAATAATAATGGGTTCTTATATAGCGTCCATATCCACAAGTACATGTGATCATGGCCCTTTGCAATCATTATGACCCCTGGTCACTGGACCTATTTGGTACCACTCAACTCCCTGGGCAGCGAACAACAGCTCACATGAGCGGCCAATCAGCGCAGCAGAGCTAAACGCACACATTCCAACCACTGTCCTACCAGGCACCATCACTCCTGGATGGGGAGAAGCAATGAAGAATAAAGTGTCTTGCCCGCGTGATTCGGTACTTACAAGCAAATGCCCCTTTAAGTTTCACTATTTTACAGTAGTTTGTTTATGCAAGTGTTCCTCGTAAGCAATTGTGCTGACGTTTGTATGAAGGTTACAGGCCCTTCACGCACGATGCAATGCATGACAGGAAGTATAGTGCGTAGTAATTCGTTATGTGGTAGGAATCTGCAACAATGGCGGTTTATTCAATCGCGTGGACAACCAGAGAAACATTGAACATTGCCGTAAAGAGCAAGAAGGCCGTTTTGTACATCCTTGAGGCCATCTGTGGTCACTATTTCAGTCCCCTATTGATTTGACAGAGGATTTTTGCCATGAAAAATTTTTAGAAACTGTCCGACTTTGTCCCTTGAACTTCCTTGAGAATTTCGTTGATGTGAATCAATGAACACTGTGCTTTAACAGTGCTGACACTTATCTAGAAAACTCCTGAGGAAGCGTAGCTGCCTTGCATTGAGCACTCCAGTACACAGGTGGCCGAGGGCCTAGCTAAGCCGCCCAGCCCAGATAGTGTAGGCGATCAGTGTGCCAGATATTTACACCTAATCATAGAGAAACATAGATAGAGTGGCAACGGGTATTGTTTTAAGGCGTGAAGCGGTTACGTAACCCATCCATGTTCGCCTCGCCTCAGGTTGCTCTTGCCTCTCTTTTCCGAAGAGTGCCGACCATGAATCCTTCGGTAATTTTCGGATTTTCGCCAATTGTTAAGCGAAAGTATGTTCGGCAAAGTTTGTGTTGTTGTTGTCTGGTGGTGCTGAGCAGAATTGACGTGCTGGTGAAAACGGGAGTGTTTTGAGCTTCAGGAAAATGAGTTTTACCGTTTTAAAAATTCCTCTCATATTGTTATGAATATATAATGAGTGTTTTTGAACCGAATTTGAAAGTCTTTTATCGATACTGTCTGGTTTTACTCAATGGTTTACGGTCAGTCATACCCTCTTTTACACGTGCGTCAAGGAAGGACATGTTTATGAAACTGCTGGCGTGTTTATGTTTTGATTGGCGTGAAGCATTGTTTCTGGCCTGAGAGCTCACAAAGTAACTATGGTTGCTACGCGACTGGCAGTACGATGCCATCTCGTCGTACTTTTCGCATAATCTCGTGTAATTATCAACGACAAACAAAGCCTCCAAAAGTGTAACACCTTTAGAGCTCATTTTAATATGAAAAGCCAATAGTCTACCGAGACGACCATGGAACAAAAGGCATGCAAGCGTTGCGACTCTGTCCATATTACTCTGTGACCTAATCAATTTTAAATCATCTCTTCTTGAGAATTTGGCCTGACAACATGCCTTCACGCTAATATGTAGTTTTAAAAGTGCCAACTCCATTTAAGGTTTTATGACGCCAATCTAAGACTTTTTGCGGCGAGAAAACTACATAAGTTTTTGTGCTTAAACGTGACTCGCATCTGGTTCCATCCATGGATCGGAATGACGGAAAGACGTGTTAAACGTTAGGGGTGGACAATATTAATTTTCAGCTACTCCATGTATATACAACTTAAACGTCATGGCGTCATTCAAATATTTGAGCACAGATTTTAAACAAGGCTGTTCATGTTAAGAAGTGATAAAGAGGTGGGATGGCAACTGCACTTCGTTCACATTTTTGGTAGTTTGTTTTGTGGTACGGTACTTTGTTTGACTGTGGCTCGTCATTGACGGTCGACTACAGTTCTGCTCCTCCTGTTCTCGTTTATGTTGAGGTTTCTATCTTTAAAATCTACAGGCCCGTAAAATCTGAAGAGTATATTGTAATGCCAGTTGGCGTTGTCTTATTCGATGACGATGACATTCTCAGTTGCACTGATTTCGCTCATGAAATTATCACCATCACCATAGCCAGTGCACTAAAGTCGCCATCACGCATTCTATTAGTGACGTCACAGCTACTTATGCCAAACAGGGCAAGCTCGGCAATTCGCCATGATCGAAGTCAAAACCTGGAACTTTTTCTGTATTTTCGTGAAAAGAACACAAGAGAATAGTTTAAAACACGCTCAAATAAGCTTCATCTTTTGTTGAAATGTTTGTTTTATCAATCGTGATGGGTAAGGTGGGGGAGTGCAGAAGAAGTACTCCAACCAGAGGTCATCAAGTAAGACCGACTATCATCCATCCACTATTTGTAGGTGTTAACGAGATATCAGTCAACGTTCGAGAGACAAGTGCCTGAGTTTATGGTTCCACAAACATGAAATGTGAACCCAGAAAAGGCTCTTTGTACAGTATAATGTTTCTTCATAGATTTCTCTGGATGAAGAGATTAAAATCCATGGACGTGTCAATGACACTTAATTACAGTGTGGGAACTTTAAAATATTTACCAGATATTGTGAGTTCTTTCTAAGCGAGGCTTTAACAGTGTACACTTATCTTGCTACATACACTAAACTTTAAACATGCATTATACAACCATCTCTGGTAGTTTTAGACCACGAATAACTCTAATGTGGGTAAAAAACGATTAACTTTATTTTGTCATGGAAGCCAAATTTATCGGGCGACTCGTTCACAATTACCACCGTAGTGGTCAGTGACTGTCTTTTATGCAACAGTCTAGGTGCAGTGGTAGCAGATGTCATAGACTCATTTTGAAAAAAACATCACTACATATCGTGAAAATCCAAATTCACTGTTTTGGTAATTTTGTGAAATGAACTTTTACACAAAATCACACACTCACGACTTTTGAGTAATCATTTTACATGTTATAGCAGTTCAATAACTATAGCATTACTTCGTACTTGGATATTTTAGTACGGCATTTAAAAGGGAAGTTCACAAAGGCCAATTTTTTCATATGTGCTGGCTTTTGGATCAATTATTCCTTAAAAGCCGTTTTCGCCACGTATTTGTCTCCAAGATACCTATCAAATGCATAAACACCAGAACAATTTTTACTCTTTAGATTTTTCACATTACGTATCGCCATCACATATTATTAACAAGTCTGAACCTGAGTATTGATCTTGATGCAGAATTGACGTCAAAGTGAATGATTTCCTTAACAACAGTACATGAGTTTTTCAAGGGTATTAAAAGTAAATGTAAAGATTCCTAACATTTACAGCCGATCAATGATTGCCATCGAAACAATAATGTTTCCAACAACGGGCCCTTTGTGTTGGCTATTATACTTTCAAAGGTGCTAGCTATTATCCTACTAAAGAGTTGACAACATCATATGATATGCCATTATCTACAGCTTCGTTTCAAACGTAATCGTTAAATTGAATTTTTATAGTGAATGTTTGCCTTCAAAGAAATTATTGAATACTATATGCTTGTTTGCGGTCTTGGTGCATCAACAGCCTTCGATCGCGTTAACTACTTCAAATTAATGCAGAAATTAAACTTCAATAAAAAATGCCGTTTTCAATATAGTCAGATCACTTTATATATATATATATATATATAATATATATATATATATATATATATATATATATATATATACTATAGAAACTACTTTATTTGTGAGTAATGGGGAAATTCTATGTCTGATTGTTCTCTTTAAGTAATGGTTAAGGCATGGTGGGTGCTTTCCAATTATCTCTTGTAATATTTACATTGATGATCTAAGTAAGAAGCGTTGTGTTTCTTATTTTGGCTGTAACATTTGTAGTGTCATGGTAAATAACAATAAGCTATGCAGATGATATGACTCCTCTCAGTCCCGGTGTGAAGGATTTACAGTGTCTTTCATGTATGTGAAGATAACGTTTAAAAACATGATATAATTCATAATCTAAGAAAATAGAATGTATTACATGTACGTTTAATGGAAAGAATATTACAGTCTCTTGAAGACCTTGTGTTTTACTGAAAGGTAATAGTATAAAGGTTGCAGTTCTGTACTCCTACTTTGGGTATATTATCCAAAATGCAATGGTTAATGATAGCGATAATCAAGACAAGCGCTTGTTGCCTCTGTTAGAGCAAATATGCTACTGAGGTACCTTAAACATTGTTTTTAAATGTTTAGAAAGTGTTTTTATAGCTATCTCTTATCGGTTAATTTCAAATCAAGTGCATCAATTGGTCAAACTCAAGGTTATGTATAACATTGTTTTAAAAGACTTTTCTATGTTTATCTTTTCTGCCATGAGTGCCTCAAATAGTTTTGGCCTAACAAAATAATGTTTCTTGAAAGTTATCCGATAACTGTAAATGTCTCGATTCTTGCAAAATCTTCAAACGCTCTGATGTCTGTCATATCGAAATAACACTGGAATTGCAACAGTGAGATAGTTTCTGGAAGAACAGCCTTATTTGTCAATGTTTTCTTTTTTATTTAAACGGAGAAACACAAAAAGCAAAGGACAGAACAACGCACACAGGACAAAAAGCAAAAAGAAATGAAGGAGAAGAAAGAGCATAAACTTAAAATTTCCATTTCATTCTATGTTTTTCAAGTGTTCCATTCTTAAAGGCAATATTCTGTTAAACTGTTGTGATTGTACTTACCACTCTCGTGTAGTTACCAATTGTTAATCTCTTTAGTGTTCTGACATCACAATGAATGTTTTGTTTCGCAAGGATGAGTAGATTTTCTAAAAGAATACCCTTTGCATTGAAATCATACCAAAAATGACTGACATTGCATCGAGTTGAATATCCATATTGAAACATCGAAAACGTATAAGAAAATTATTTCCAGACTGCTCCAACGATTGGACGAAACCAAAAGCTGTGTAAAATGGAGTCAAATCGTTCAAGACAGACATTACAGAGCTCACTTTGCACTTTACCCAGATTTAAATGAAAATGACATCGGTGAAATATTTCTATGTAGAGGGTTGAACTGGAAAATCTGCTTTTTGATTCAATGGCGCACTTATATGGGAGGCTGACAATTTTCTTTCCAAACTTTTACATCAATCTCGCCAAATATCTTAGCCCAGAAATTCATAGTCTTTTCTGGCATAGAAACAAAAATCTTTCATTACTGATTGATGGATAAATTCAGAACATTTCTTGTTAAATACATTAATACGAAATTCTGAATGGCATGTGTACAAAGGGTAAGACATGCTTACACGATATTTCTTCTTGCATTCCATGATAGCTTTGACAATACCGAAATAAGTAATAAAATTAATTTGTACATTGTGTCGTAACCTAAAACTATTGTAATCTATAGCCGAACCTTCATTAATGAAATCTGTCAAAAGATAACATTACAATGATTGAGTTTCTTTGAAAAAATGGTTTTGCCATCTATCAGAATGTCAGAATTGTTCCAGAAAATACGATCCGACAGAGTAATAACATTATTCTGAAAATTTTACCTGGTATGAATAATGTCGTGTAAAAAGGATAAGTCTTGAAAAAATTAAGAATATGGCGAATGTGCAAGTTGCAATCAAAAACAAATAAACCACCGAGTGAGGACAAAAGATGGGTATAAATCAACTTAATTGGGGTATTGTTTTCCATCTTAATGAGTCTTTTTACCTATCGAACTTTCATGGTCATGCTAATCACCCTTAAGTTTGGAGCTTTCAGACCTCCAAACTGTCGGTCATTCATAAGAAAGGTCCTTCTTTTTCTATCACCCTTATTATTCCAAATAAAACTGAAAATAATACACTCTAAACCTTGAAAATATTGTCTGAGGAATCGGGTAACACAGAAGTAAGATAGGTAAGTTCGACAATGCAAGATTTTCAAAATAGTAATTTTGCCATTCAAAGAAAGACCTATGGTTGACCATATATTGAGGAGAATCTTCATTGACTGGATTTTTGGTTCGTAGTTCCAAGCAAAGATATTTTCTTTAACACTAAGAGGAATAACGACACCTAAACATTCAATTGGGCAATGTGACCAAGTGACAGGGTACCGGGTATGTTGTCTTGTAATTGGTAGCTTTTTGACGCAAGGTACCAATTTTATAAACTTTAGGACTTATCGAAATTGACTTTCAAACCTGAATCATTTCAAGCGTATTCAAGATTAATAACGCTTCATTAAGAGACTGTTCAGTGCCATTCAAGTAAAGAATTGTATCATCTGCATTCTGTGAAATCTTATGTTCACGATCACCTATCACAATACTTGAATTGACAAGTTTGACCTTATTTCTGCAGCAAAAAGTTCAACACAAATAATAAACATGTATGGGGACAGGGGATAGCCCTGGCGAACACTTCTTTCAATAGGAAATAATTCGGAAGTCAATCTATTGTTGATTACTCATGACATTGGGTTAGAATATAAAAGTTTTATCAAATACATTTAAAGAATCACCAAAGTTGAAATACTCAAATGTTTTAAAAAGGAAAGACCGGTCAAGAGAATCAAGGCTCTCTCGTAATCAACTGATAATACTAAACCAGGAATTTTTCCTTGTCCGCAAAGTTAATTATTTCCATGAGAGTGCGGATATTCTCTCCAATATATCAATACTTTACAAAGCCAGTTTGATCAGTATTGATAACAGACGGGAGAACCTTACGGATACGGAAAGAAATCGCTTTCGAAGCGACTTTATAATCGCCATTCAGCAGGGAAATTGGTCTCCAGATATTTAAATACTATGGGTTTTTGTCTTTTTAGGGATAATAAAAATGACTCCTCTACGTTGTGAGATAGACAGCTGGCACAATTTAAGGAGTTAAAGAGAGGGTCAGAAATCGATTTCCAAAACACTACATAGAAATCAACAGGAATACTGTCTGTACCTGGTGAACGCCCATTTTCTGTTGGTTTAAGATTAAACAAATTTCTTAATTAATTCAACAAACCTTCACAACTTTGCTTAGCTTCATGATTCAGTTTGGGTATGTCACTAATATCTGGTAAGAAATCTTCAATAATTTGGTCGGCACAATTGTCCAATTACTATGTGTTGAATTAAGCTTTTTATAAAAGTCTTTCTCTTCATTCAAAATTCCCATTGGATCCGTTATAAAGGACCCATCATCACCCAAGAGTTTTGAGATAGACTTCAATTACTCTTTTCCAGTGACAGAAATTTTAGGAGCTTTTCTCCCGATCGTCATAATACCTTGCTTTAGAGCGAATCATAGCACCTTTGGTAGCGTAATCTAGCAAATTTCCCCGCTCTAATAACTTCTCTGACAATTTAATTTCTAAATCATGTGTATTATCAACCTGTATGATTTCTTTTTCTCAAGTTCAGTAACATCGTTTTCCAAAGTTGACAGAAGAATACGCTTTTTGTTTCCTTTTCCTTGATGCAAACTGGATTGTGTCGGTTCTAATCACAGGGCGTTGTCTACATGTCCGTCCCCAGGGGTGGTGGGTGTTTCGTTGTATTGCTAATAAAGATATATTCTACCAACCTTTGGTGTTTTGGTCTTAAACTTAGCACTGCCCTTGACAATCTTGCGTTAACGTTTTATCAACATGCTGTATCTATTATCTGATGAGTTTGAGTGCCTAATTAGCCAAAGTAAGCAAGGGTAAATTACTAATCTGTGGACGCTGTCACCAGATTATCACCGGCTTAAATTTGACAAAGTCAACAACGAACGCGCCAGCAAGGTGCGTTCGTTGTGCTAAGTTTAAGACCAAAACACCAAAGGTTGGTAGAATATATCTTTATTAGCAATACAACGAAGCACCCACCACCCCTGGGGACGGACATGTAGACAACGCCCTGTGTTCTAATGTTACATTTAATCATTTCCCACAGCAGTCGATCATCAACATCTGTGTCGTTCGCATACATATTTTTGGTCTCATCAGTACATGCATTTATGGTACTTACATAGTAAACGTCATTTTTTTGATGATCTCAGTAATATTTTCCAATGTTTTACTGCTATTGACTCATAAACTTCAATAAATGTTTCTCTTTCAAAATCACGATCATGGGGAGTCTCTGTGCAAAATATGTTACCAGAGAAACATTTATCAAACCATTCACGACACTGTCTGTCTTATCTCTTTTGGGGAATATTAATTTTCGATTTCGAAAACAAGCTGATAAAACTTTTGATACGTAGGCTGAGGGCAAGTATCAGAAACAGTTTCATGAAGTAGCAGTGCTAATAACAATAATGATTACACAGTTTGGTTTTCCTCTCTTCTTTCTTGTCTTCATCTGGTTGAATTACTCTTTCAACCAGTTCAAAGTTGGAACACTGATAATCATATAGCGAATTCTCGAGTGCACGTATCAGGTGCCTTAAACCAACTCGGATACGTGACAGGACTTCAAATGTTGTTGCCATAACTTCGATTTTAATAGAGAAATATGTTATGTCAGATACGCTTGTTTGGCGTCATGTCAACAATTGTTCTTTTTTTATCATGTGACTTGCCCTGATAAAACTGTAGCGTTATCACATTGTTGACACCCATCGGTCGCTGCAAAGCAATAAAGGGCACTTGCAGGCATATTTCTGGACACCATCTCACAACATCATAGCTATGTGACCTAGAAAGAGTCCTGTACACGAAGTGAGTAATTTCTGAGTAAACATTCCAAAAGTAACAATTACTGATTTATTGCGCTTCACATAAACCTGTAAGACATAAATCCTTTAACCAATGACGTAGATGCAAACTACCAAAAGTTTGCATTCGCATGAGTTCTATGTTGCATGTTCCTTCGTCTTACAATATTATGGTGTTTTCAATCGGGTTCGAACCCACAACATACGTTAGATTATATTATCAAGTTATTTTTCCAGAACATGACAATTGAGACTTGAAGACCATAGGTGTGAACGTAGACTATAAACTTAGTGAGGTGGTCTACCCATAAATTTTATGGCTTTTAATTCTAACAAATCTTATCAGATCTCGTTGGAATGTTTATATACGCTTGATAACACCATGATGTATGGTAAGCCCACTATAAATAGTGTGGTTTCGTTGGCGGACACCAAGATTACACAGCAATAAAAGACACACGAACCCATTCCTCATATATTTCATAGTTCGTAGAACGAATAGCCGCTGCTAAGAAGAGGGAAAGACGAACCCGAAACTTGTTCGACAGAATATTGTATCTGGTGAGTATAAAGTAGAGTTGAGATAATTCTTTGACTCTCCAATGCATAGGTGCATAGCCAAAATCGTACAGCAAATTGTGATGAATTGAAGAACTTTCACCAAAATTCGTGTACATGATTAATCATATCCAAATTATGAACGTAAACGGTAATATACAAGTTAACGGCATTAATATAGAATGTAAAGCACACAACGAGAAATGGAAGTTCTCTGCTTGTACTATATGTTAGCTCCAGGCGCAAGCGGCAAATATTTCATAAAGACTTTAATGGTAGGTTTTGCATAACAGCAAAATTATGATCGATTCATCCTGTTCAAGGTTTTCCACATCTTCTTCAACTATAAAGGATGAATTAAAAATCAACTTACCATCAAGCCTTGCGGCCTGCCCGTCCCATCGCGATAGCTGAGGAAGCAATAAGAAGTATTTCACCTATTCGACTGAGTACTGTGCCCGACCTTTATGTGTAGGCAGTCGGGAAAGGGCCAATGTTAAAAATGTGTTCGTTCTCGAGTTATTAATTCTAAGACGTAGTTTATTCATGTAACTATCATAAAATACAGATACAGGATGTGAGCAGACATATACATTGTCAAAAAATCAGCTGATTTTATCGGCTGATTTTTCAACGGCTGAAAAATTCGTTTACATTTTTTTAAAATTAGCCAGTAATTTATCCGTCATGCAGGTATTCTGTGTACTAACCCCATGTTCTATTGTATTTCAACCACATAAAATATTGAGCTTTTTTATCAATTATTCCTGGCGTGGAAAAGAATTGTAGCATGCCAGGCAGGGGCAAGAGATAATTTGTACTTTTGTTTCTTTTCTAATGTCAGTAGCAAATCAAAATATTTTATATCATCTTATTATATTCTTTAAGGCGTCGGTACCGCGAAGATACTGTATAAATGGACTCGCGCACTAGCTGGGCGACCGACTCAATCAATTCACGACTCACTCAGGCAAAGACACTCTCACAGGCAGACTCGCAGACTGATGTATCAGTGGCTGGGCCGTCAGGCCTAGTCCTGGTTCTATTCAATAAAGAAGTACAAGTTGTACATTATCCCTCGACGTCAGTTCGAGCTTCTTTCTGTGGTACGACAACAGTGTAAGAGTCTGACAGGAACACTGCAATGCAAACTACATAACAGTTTCATATAAAACTTCAGTATTCAGTCAAAAACTGAGAATACCTTGATCTACCTTGAATACTAAATATCGCTATACAAAATTATTTATCCTACCCTATCTAACAAGTTCCGTAAACTATACGAAAATTTCCTGAATCAGTCAATGCAAAAGCTAACTCTGAAATACCCTTTAATATCAAAGTGAAAAATTTTACACGGGTTGTATTGCAGACAGTGTGTAGGAAATCACGTGGTCCAAAGATGCTATGTATAACTTGAGTTTCCATTAGCCAAAGTGGATCGCACGAACACGTGTAAATATCATCGAAACTTCTGAGAAATAAACTCCAAATTGCAATAGGTTTAAGATTAACATCTTACCAAAGACATCTTAACATCTATTAAATTCTGGTAGGATGACTCAGATATAACGTTTACAAGGAGCCCAGCCCAAGCCCTAAAGAAAGGAAAGAAAAGAAAAAAATGACAGTCGGTCACATGGCAAATACACTGCGCATGTGCACAGTTTGCACATGCCACATTAAAGGAAAAAAGTTTTTTAAACGAAATTTGATACAGGACACTATTTAGCTTGTTTGCATTATTCCATCCTGGTTTCAGACCACAATAATGAAAGCATCGCGAAAAAGAAGAAATGGTCTGCACAATTAATTCCGCTACAGTTCGCCGCTTTGATCATCCGCATCTGATAAAAGACATACAAAGTGACACGCCATGCATTAAATTATATGGCACTAGAGGGAGAACGCAGTCTTGCAGTTTCAGGATTCCCTACTGCCGATGCCGTTTGTTAAAGATGCGTACTAACGAACCGATAACGTAGTAAATTTTTTCTAACCGGTAACGTGGTAAAAATTTACCGATAACTTAGCAATTTCTCCTAACGATATCGTATCAACAAATTTACCGATATCAATCAATCAATCAATCAAAGCATTTATATAGCGCCAAAATCCATTACGAGGTAATGTTCTAAGGCGCTGAACAAGAACACAAAAATCAAAAAGCTCTCTCAAAGAGATGCGATTTCAAGCCCTTTTAAAGGTTATCAACGTAGGCGACTGGCGAAGTTCCCCGGAAGACTGTTCCACAAATCGGGAGCACATCTTGAGAAGGAGCGTTTCCCATACGTTTGCAGGTTACACCGTGGCACATGAAGAAGACTTTTCTCATTTGATCGAAGTAAGCGAGGTGAAGGTTTGATGTGAAGCAGATCTGATAAATACACAGGAGCAGTGCCATTTAATGCCTTGTATGTAATCAGAAGAATTTTGTAATGGATTCTGTATTGTACTGGTAACCAATGAAGTTCCTTAAGTGTAGAGGTGATGTGGTCAGATTTCCTTATCCTTGACACAATCCTAGCTGCAGTGTTTTGGGCATGTTGGAGTGGCTTGATGTCCTTTGAAGGTAGTCCAAACAGGAGAGCGTTACAGTAGTCTAATTTGGATGAGATGAAGGCATGCATAACTGTCTGACAGGTTTCTTTTGTGAGATATTGACGGATGTGACCAATTTTCCTGAGATGATAGTAGATGGTTTGCATGTGGTGGCAATATGCTTCCTGAGAGTGAGTCGATCATCAAAAGTCACTCCGATATTACGGGCTGAACTTACAAGCTAACCAACAGATGATCCAATGTTTATAGAGTCGATAGGATGAAGTGTTCGGGCAAATTGGGATCGAATTAATAGGACTTCTGTTTTACCATCATTTAGTTGAAGTTTGTTTTGATTCATCCACGATTTAATTTCCTGAATGGCTATTTCCATCTTCCTCACCGCTGATGATGTGTCGGGCCGGGAGAAGAATTGGTATAACTGGTTGTCATCGGCGTATTGGTGAAAATCCAGATTGTGATGTCTGATGAGCTTAGCAAGTGGAGAAATATAGATGCAGAACACATTGGCCCTAACACAGCCCTGCGGTACTCCGAAATTCAGGCGTTGAGGTTCTGAAGTTCTGCCAAATATGGATATTGATTGGTATCTGTTCTTGAGGTATGATGAGAACCACTGTTATGGGATGCCTGTAATGCCAAGTTTTGACAATCTTGAAATCAGTATATATGTTATATATATATATATATATATATATATATATATATATATATATATTATATATATATAATACATTATTATTATATTATATTATGATACATTATATATATATATATATATAATATATATATATATATATATATATATATATATATATATATATTATATATATATATATATATATATATATATATAATTACAGTGTTGGAAACTGGCCAAAATATTTGCCAGACATCAGCACTGGTTACTTTCAAAACTTGCCTGTCCTGCCAGAAAGTTGCCTGTCCTGAATTTTTGACAAATCCATTCATTCAAAAAACACAAAACCATTATGTACTTCAAACTGTAAACAACTTTATTTTCAACATGAGTATTAACTGTGATCTTACAAACAAACTGTTTGAATTCCACTGTTTGAAATGAATTCTAATCCGGACTTGAATACAAAATTTCTACAATAACAATGCTGATAACACTCTGATACATTGTGTTGATAACCGAGTACTGGACATTTCATCATGGATCTGTGCATGGTCTCCTTGATGAAATCAGTGCTGACATGAGTCAAGCACAGATTACATCAAGTTAGTGTCACTACCAACATCACTTTCCAGGAGATCAGAAAAGTCTGATTCATAATCAGAGTCCAGTCCCTGTCCTGCTACAAATGACTGTGTATCTGCTGAACAATCGCTACTATCAAATTAACATGTGGGATAACAAAACAATTCGAGCGACTGATGAAGGAACCGCACTCTGGTTCCGAATCACTCTAACACATAACCGGTTCTTTTCCCGGGGACCCAGATCACATGACCAGGGTCAAAGCACTATCGATTCACCGGTGTCTCGCCATGTTTTTCCATATCATTAAACCACATTGATCGATTCAATATACCGCATCACTATCAAAGGTAGAAAACGATGTGTAAAGTTGCTCTCATTTTCCTATATATTCTGACTTCATCACACAACCAAGCGAGGGGATACAAACAAGAGAGCGACTGATGAAGGAACCCATGTTTGGTTCCGAAACACCGTTAAGACGAATTACTCAATCAACAAACCGGTTTACCGGGGACCCAGATCACATGACTAGGGTCAAAGCACTATCGATTTACCGGTGTCTCGCCATGTATTCCACACTAAATAAATGCAATGATCCTTTTATTCACCATATCGTCATACTAAACAGTTTAATCTTGCTAGAGCCAATGTGTGGAGTTGCCCTCATTTTCCTTTATACCTTTAAATCTCGCTTAGTGTGAGATTTACTAGTATGAGTGACTTCCTGTTTACCCGTGTTTACATGTCTCGCTTGCATTGCGTTTCGGCGTCACACAGTTGCAGTTTCAGTAGCATAAGCGCGTCGAAGTCGGACGTATTGGTATACTACATTTCGTTTATTTTACACAACATCTAGAAGCAGCTGATCGATGAGATTACTGGGTATGCTGTATGGGCTACTATCGAGAGCCCGACACACGGACGTGGAAGTACAATTTTCCTCCCGTCCGACTGAAAAGTTACCCGTCTCGGACGGGAGGACGGGCAGTAGTTTCCAACGCTGTTATTATATATATATATATATATATATATATATATATATATATATATATATATATATATATATATATTTATTTATTTATTTATATATTTTTATATATATGTGGTGTGTGTGTGTGTGTGTATTTATATATATCGATGGATAGATAGATCGATCGACGGATAGATAAATAGAGAGATAGTGTATCAAATCAATCCATAATGTAGCAAAGTGAACAATAATGTATCAAATCAACCAGTTACCTAGCAAAGTCAAAGGGTAAACATTCCAATCAACTGACAATGCATCAAGTCAACAAATAAATTATCAATCGACCGATGAAGTATTAATAAATGGAAACTAACTGAATATAAATAAGTGTTGTATCTTTCGGGGTTGTTTTCAAAATCAATCCGTTACACCTTCAGAGCTACATATATATGGAGTATACTGTTTTCGTTATACTATTCAGACATCACGAATCGAATTTCATCAATTTGGGAAATGCGAACTAATTGATAAGTATTCCTGCAGGATGACTTAAAGATACAACACACATGTGAGTGTCTTATACACTGCAAGATCCGAGGTGCAACTTTTTATAGACTACCCCCTCGCTATGTATTTAAGTGTTGCGAGTGTAGCGAAGGCTAGGAAAAGAAGTCTAATTACAGAGAAATATATCAATGCGCAGCCTGTTTAAGATGGGACTATTTTCACATAGGGTGTCTTGTATGGAACAGTTCGATCTTCCCATCGATTTACATATCGTGAATAATTATTCCTTTCATAAGAGAAAGAAAGTTTAGAGTAGTAAAAGAGAGAGGGTCACCGGAACTTTGTTTAAAGGACCAGGGACCCCAACGAATAACATAAAAACTATACTAGGGTACGTTAGCGATGGATGAAAGCTAAAACATGATAATTTTCAAGATATGTTAAGGTGATGTATGTAGATATTCAGTATGGAATACAGCAGTAAAGTTGTAAAAGAGCAGTCGCGTCGTTACTCGCCAGAGAGACATCAATCTTGTAGCGTAGTTAAGAACGTGTAGCGAGGTGTAACCAAGTCTAGGAGTAAAATTTTGAGAAAATTGGAGAAGGGGGTGTAGCGAACGTAATGAAGTGTAGCGAAGTGTAAGGGGCTGTAAGATGGTCACTTTTTACTCGCCAGAGAGACACCAATCTTGTAGCGTAGTTAAGAACGTGTAGCGAGGTGTAACCAAGTCTAGGAGTAAAATTTTGTGAAAATTGAAGAAGGGGTGTAGCGAACGTAACGAAGTGTAGCGAGGTGTAAGGGGCTGTAAGATGGTCACTTTTTACTCGCCAGAGAGACACCAATCTTGTAGCGTAGTTAAGAACATGTAGCGAGGTGTAACCAAGTCTAGGAGTAAAATTTTGTGAAAATTGGAGAAGGGGGTGTAACGAACGTAACGAAGTGTAGCGAGGTGTAAGGGTCTGTAAGATGGTCACTTTTTACTCGCCAGAGAGAAACCAATCTTGTAGCGTAGTTAAGAACGTGTAGCGAGGTGTAACCAAGTCTAGGAGTAAAATTTTGTGAAAATTGGAGAAGGGGGTGTAGCGAATGTAACGAAGTGTAGCAAGGTGTAAAGGGCTGTAAGATGGTAACTTTTTATTTGCCAGAGAGACACCAATCTTGTAGCGTAGTTAAGAACGTGTAGCGAGGTGTAACCAAGTCTAGGAGTAAAATTTTGTGAAAATTGAAGAAGGGGGTGTAGCGAACGTAACGAAGTGTAGCGAGGTGTAAGGGGCTGTAAGATGGTCACTTTTTACTCGCCAGAGAGACACCAATCTTGTAGCGTAGTTAAGAACATGTAGCGAGGTGTAACCAAGTCTAGGAGTAAAATTTTGTGAAAATTGGAGAAGGGGGTGTAGCGAACGTAACGAAGTGTAGCGAGGTGTAAGGGGCTGTAAGATGGTCACTTTTTACTCGCCAGAGAGAAACCAATCTTGTAGCGTAGTTAAGAACGTGTAGCGAGGTGTAACCAAGTCTAGGAGTAAAATTTTGTGAAAATTGGAGAAGGGGGTGTAGCGAACGTAACGAAGTGTAGCGAGGTGTAAGGGGCTGTAAGATGGTCACTTTTACTCGCCAGAGAGACATCAATCTTGTAGCGCAGTTAAGATCGTGTAGCGAGGTGTAACCAAGTCTAGGAGTACAATTTTGTGAAAATTAGAGAAGGGGGTGTAGCGAACGTAACAAAGTGTAGCGAGGTGTAAGGGGCTGTAAGATGGTCACTTTTTATTCGCCAGAGAGACACCAATCTTGTAGCGTATTTAACCCCTTGACTACCAAGGCCAATGTATTCCTATATACCAGGGCCCTTATGTAAATATTGATAAAATCTTGGGTGTGGTCATTGCATGAACACTGCTTAGAGTAAAAATTAAGTAAGTACCAATAAACCATATATTTTCTGAATCAGCATGAAATTTTCCACTTTTTCATACATAAGTTTTGTATTTCCAGGTCACGTGACTGATCACATGACACATCATGTGACCAGAGTTGGCAAAAAATATGAATATTTGAAGCATCAGGACGTATTTTGAATCAATAAATGACGCAAATTTGAATACAGTTGCAATTTTCATGACATTGTCTTTACATATATGTAATAACTACCCTTTACTTTATTTATAGATGTACCTATTTAATTTTTTTCTCACAAAAGGCAGAGTAAATGAACCACAAACATCAGCATCTGACATGATTCTGTATTTGAAAATCAACACATTTTATATTTGTAAACACCTGCTTTATGTCTTCCTTGAAGAAACATGCATCTAAAATGGATATGATTTATCAAAAAATAATTCACATTATTTAAAAATACATTTCCGGGGAACAACATATCACATGACCAAACACATGACCAGTCATTTGACCAGTCATAATGTTAATATGGCTGCTATAAAATTTCACAGGCTTATAGTAAAAAATTGTATTTCCTCTAGTTTCATTTACGAATATTGCTGTGAATAGAACATATTTACATATAAATCATTTGTTTTCAATAAATAAACATTTCATTTCATTAAAAAAAACAAACCATGAACATCTTCGCGATCGTCCTATTTCTGAAAACTGTAAACAATCAGCGCGACGCTTCTGTGATCAGCTTGACCTTTCAGGGTCGAGGTCATGGGTCACGACATTTGCTTCCGGATTTTGGCCATACTCGGACGTACGGGGGCGCAATCACATTCAGGCCAGATCGGAATACATTAATCTTAGTCGCGCTGCATGCCCATACCGAAATTACGGGATTTTTAGCGACAAAAACGAAGCAAATACGCCTATTTAACTGTGCCGGATATTTCCGGCACTCTAGGTATATGGTAATTCAATATGGCGCCGGATATATCCGGCGCCATAGGTAGTCAAGGGGTTAAGAACGTGTAGCGAGGTGTATGCAAGTCTAGGAGTAAAATTTTGTGAAAATTGGAGAAGGGGTGTAGCGAACGTAACGAAGTGTAGCGAGGTGTAAGGGGCTGTGAGATGGTCACTTTTTACTCGCCAGAGAGACCCCAATCTTGTAGCGTAGTTAAGAACATGTAGCGAGGTGTAACCAAGTCTAGGAGTAAAATTTTGTGAAAATTGGAGAAGGGGTGTAGCGAACATAACGAAGTGTAGCGAGGTGTAAGGGGCTGTAAGATGGTCACTTTTACTCGCCAGAGAGACACCAATCTTGTAGCGCAGTTAAGATCGTGTAGCGAGGTGTAACCAAGTCTAGGAGTACAATTTTGTGAAAATTAGAGAAGGGGGTGTAGCGAACGTAACAGAGTGTAGCGAGGTGTAAGGGGCTGTAAGATGGTCACTTTATATTTGCCAGAGAGACACCAATCTTGTAGCGTAGTTAAGAACGTGTAGCGAGGTGTATGCAAGTCTAGGAGTAAAATTTTGTGAAAATTGGAGAAGGGGTGTAGCGAACGTAACGAAGTGTAGCGAGGTGTAAGGGGCTGTGAGATGGTCACTTTTTACTCGCCAGAGAGACCCCAATCTTGTAGCGTAGTTAAGAACATGTAGCGAGGTGTAACCAAGTCTAGGAGTAAAATTTTGTGAAAATTGGAGAAGGGGTGTAGCGAACATAACGAAGTGTAGCGAGGTGTAAGGGGCTGTAAGATGGTCACTTTTTACTCGCCAGAGAGACACCAATCTTGTAGCGCAGTTAAGATCGTGTAGCGAGGTGTAACCAAGTCTAGGAGTACAATTTTGTGAAAATTAGAGAAGGGGGTGTAGCGAACGTAACAGAGTGTAGCGAGGTGTAAGAGGCTGTAAGATGGTCACTTTATATTTGCCAGAGAGACACCAATCTTGTAGCGTAGTTAAGAACGTGTAGCGAGGTGTATGCAAGTCTAGGAGTAAAATTTTGTGAAAATTGGAGAAGGGGTGTAGCGAACGTAACGAAGTGTAGCGAGGTGTAAGGGGCTGTAAGATGGTCACTTTTTACTCGCCAGAGAGACACCAATCTTGTAGCGTAGTTAAGAACATGTAGCGAGGTGTAACCAAGTCTAGGAGTAAAATTTTGTGAAAATTGGAGAAGGGGGTGTAGCGAACGTAACGAAGTGTAGCGAGGTGTAAGGGGCTGTAAGATGGTCACTTTTTACTCGCCAGAGAGACACCACTCTTGTAGCGTAGTTAAGAACGTGTAGCGAGGTGTAACCAAGTCTAGGAGTAAAATTTTGTGAAAATTGGAGAAGGGGATTTAGCGAACGTAACGAAGTGTAGCGAGGTGTAAGGGTCTGTAAGATGGTCACTTTTTACTCGCCAGAGAGACACCAATCTTGTAGCGTAGTTAAGAACATGTAGCGAGGTGTAACCAAGTCTAGGAGTAAAATTTTGTGAAAATTGGAGAAGGGGGTGTAGCGAACGTAACGAAGTGTAGCGAGGTGTAAGGGGCTGTAAGATGGTCACTTTTTACTCGCCAGAGAGAAACCAATCTTGTAGCGTAGTTAAGAACGTGTAGCGAGGTGTAACCAAGTCTAGGAGTAAAATTTTGTGAAAATTGGAGAAGGGGGTGTAGCGAACGTAACGAAGTGTAGCGAGGTGTAAGGGGCTGTAAGATGGTCACTTTTTACTCGCCAGAGAGACATCAATCTTGTAGCGCAGTTAAGATCGTGTAGCGAGGTGTAACCAAGTCTAGGAGTACAATTTTGTGAAAATTAGAGAAGGGGGTGTAGCGAACGTAACAAAGTGTAGCGAGGTGTAAGGGGCTGTAAGATGGTCACTTTTTATTCGCCAGAGAGACACCAATCTTGTAGCGTAGTTAAGAACGTGTAGCGAGGTGTATGCAAGTCTAGGAGTAAAATTTTGTGAAAATTGGAGAAGGGGTGTAGCGAACGTAACGAAGTGTAGCGAGGTGTAAGGGGCTGTGAGATGGTCACTTTTTACTCGCCAGAGAGACCCCAATCTTGTAGCGTAGTTAAGAACATGTAGCGAGGTGTAACCAAGTCTAGGAGTAAAATTTTGTGAAAATTGGAGAAGGGGTGTAGCGAACGTAACGAAGTGTAGCGAGGTGTAAGGGGCTGTAAGATGGTCACTTTTTACTCGCCAGAGAGACACCAATCTTGTAGCGCAGTTAAGATCGTGTAGCGAGGTGTAACCAAGTCTAGGAGTACAATTTTGTGAAAATTAGAGAAGGGGGTGTAGCGAACGTAACAGAGTGTAGCGAGGTGTAAGGGGCTGTAAGATGGTCACTTTATATTCGCCAGAGAGACACCAATCTTGTAGCGTAGTTAAGAACGTGTAGCGAGGTGTATGCAAGTCTAGGAGTAAAATTTTGTGAAAATTGGAGAAGGGGTGTAGCGAACGTAACGAAGTGTAGCGAGGTGTAAGGGGCTGTGAGATGGTCACTTTTTACTCGCCAGAGAGACCCAATCTTGTAGCGTAGTTAAGAACATGTAGCGAGGTGTAACCAAGTCTAGGAGTAAAATTTTGTGAAAATTGGAGAAGGGTGTAGCGAACATAACGAAGTGTAGCGAGGTGTAAGGGGCTGTAAGATGGTCACTTTTTACTCGCCAGAGAGACACCAATCTTGTAGCGCAGTTAAGATCGTGTAGCGAGGTGTAACAAGTCTAGGAGTACAATTTTGTGAAAATTAGAGAAGGGGGTGTAGCGAACGTAACAGAGTGTAGCGAGGTGTAAGGGGCTGTAAGATGGTCAGTTTATATTTGCCAGAGAGACACCAATCTTGTAGCGTAGTTAAGAACGTGTAGCGAGGTGTATGCAAGTCTAGGAGTAAAATTTTGTGAAAATTGGAGAAGGGGTGTAGCGAACGTAACGAAGTGTAGCGAGGTGTAAGGGGCTGTGAGATGGTCACTTTTTACTCGCCAGAGAGACCCCAATCTTGTAGCGTAGTTAAGAACATGTAGCGAGGTGTAACCAAGTCTAGGAGTAAAATTTTGTGAAAATTGGAGAAGGGGTGTAGCGAACATAACGAAGTGTAGCGAGGTGTAAGGGGCTGTAAGATGGTCACTTTTTACTCGCCAGAGAGACACCAATCTTGTAGCGCAGTTAAGATCGTGTAGCGAGGTGTAACCAAGTCTAGGAGTACAATTTTGTGAAAATTAGAGAAGGGGGTGTAGCGAACGTAACAGAGTGTAGCGAGGTGTAAGGGGCTGTAAGATGGTCACTTTATATTTGCCAGAGAGACACCAATCTTGTAGCGTAGTTAAGAACGTGTAGCGAGGTGTATGCAAGTCTAGGAGTAAAATTTTGTGAAAATTGGAGAAGGGGTGTAGCGAACGTAACGAAGTGTAGCGAGGTGTAAGGGGCTGTGAGATGGTCACTTTTTACTCGCCAGAGAGACACCAATCTTGTAGCGTAGTTAAGAACGTGTAGCGAGGTGTAACCAAGTCTAGGAGTAAAATTTTGTGAAAATTGGAGAAGGGGATTTAGCGAACGTAACGAAGTGTAGCGAGGTGTAAGGGTCTGTAAGATGGTCACTTTTTACTCGCCAGAGAGACACCAATCTTGTAGCGTAGTTAAGAACATGTAGCGAGGTGTAACCAAGTCTAGGAGTAAAATTTTGTGAAAATTGGAGAAGGGTGTAGCGAACGTAACGAAGTGTAGCGAGGTGTAAGGGTCTGTAAGATGGTCACTTTTTACTCGCCAGAGAGAAACCAATCTTGTAGCGTAGTTAAGAACGTGTAGCGAGGTGTAACCAAGTCTAGGAGTAAAATTTTGTGAAAATTGGAGAAGGGGGTGTAGCGAACGTAACGAAGTGTAGCGAGGTGTAAGGGGCTGTAAGATGGTCACTTTTTACTCGCCAGAGAGACATCAGTCTTGTAGCGCAGTTAAGATCGTGTAGCGAGGTGTAACCAAGTCTAGGAGTACAATTTTGTGAAAATTAGAGAAGGGGGTGTAGCGAACGTAACAAAGTGTAGCGAGGTGTAAGGGGCTGTAAGATGGTCACTTTTTATTCGCCAGAGAGACACCAATCTTGTAGCGTAGTTAAGAACGTGTAGCGAGGTGTATGCAAGTCTAGGAGTAAAATTTTGTGAAAATTGGAGAAGGGGTGTAGCGAACGTAACGAAGTGTAGCGAGGTGTAAGGGGCTGTGAGATGGTCACTTTTTACTCGCCAGAGAGACCCCAATCTTGTAGCGTAGTTAAGAACATGTAGCGAGGTGTAACCAAGTCTAGGAGTAAAATTTTGTGAAAATTGGAGAAGGGGGTGTAGCGAACGTAACGAAGTGTAGCGAGGTGTAAGGGGCTGTAAGATGGTCACTTTTTACTCGCCAGAGAGACACCAATCTTGTAGCGTAGTTAAGAACGTGTAGCGAGGTGTAACCAAGTCTAGGAGTACAATTTTGTGAAAATTGGAGAAGGGGGTGTAGCGAACGTAACAGAGTGTAGCGAGGTGTAAGGGGCTGTAAGATGGTCACTTTATATTCGCCAGAGAGACACCAATCTTGTAGCGTAGTTAAGAACGTGTAGCGAGGTGTATGCAAGTCTAGGAGTAAAATTTTGTGAAAATTGGAGAAGGGGTGTAGCGAACGTAACGAAGTGTAGCGAGGTGTAAGGGGCTGTAAGATGGTCACTTTTTACTCGCCAGAGAGACGCCAATCTTGTAGCGTAGTTAAGAACATGTAGCGAGGTGTAACCAAGTCTAGGAGTAAAATTTTGTGAAAATTGGAGAGGGGTGTAGCGAACGTAACGAAGTGTAGCGAGGTGTAAGGGGCTGTAAGATGGTCACTTTATACTCGCCAGAGAGACACCACTCTTGTAGCGTAGTTAAGAACGTGTAGCGAGGTGTAACCAAGTCTAGGAGTACAATTTTGTGAAAATTGGAGAAGGGGATTTAGCGAACGTAACGAAGTGTAGCGAGGTGTAAGGGGCTGTAAGATGGTCACTTTTTATTGGCCAGAGAGACACCAATCTTGTAGCGTAGTTAAGAACGTGTAGCGAGGTGTAACCAAGTCTAGGAGTAAAATTTTGTGAAAATTGGAGAAGGGGGTGTAGGGCGAGTCTAACGAAGTGTAGCGAGGTGTTAGGGGCTGTAAGATGGTCACTTTTTAGCAAAGTTTAACCAAGTGTGGAGAATTTAATTTTCTTGAAAATTGGAGGGAGAGGGGGTTTAAGAATGTAGCTGCGTTTGCATGATGTTAATTCAAGTAATACAACAAAAAGTTACAGAGTGTTGTTAAAAATGTTTACAAAATTACTCGAACATATTTAATTTGAAAAATTGTCACTTGTATAGTGCCCTGTAGCCTCTATAGAGAACCTTTTTTAGATTATTCAAATAACAGAAAATTCCCCAAAACGTCATTCTTTCTTCTTCGATCAAAACCCTCGATCTTAGGTAAATTCTGTAACCTTCGTACGGAGCTATTTAACCTCGCGAAGGCATGGCACTGTGAAGCTCACCGAGCACTCGCACATGCGTAATTATTAACAAAAACACTTCATATAGTACGCAAATACAAACACAGCAACTAACTTATACATCGGTAAATTGTGAAACAGATAGCCTTCCGACAGTAAGTGCATAAATTGGTTCTTAAGTATCGATGCCCTTATATTATCAGGAAGAGCATTTCCAATAAGGCATATTTTTGTCAGAAAACACTGATAGTTTCATCAAAATTTGTGACATAAAGCAGCTTTTGAAAAGGATATTATTGTATTATTGCTCTGTGACAGTGATTAACTTGAAGAGGATAAAATCATCAAAGTAAACCGCGTATTTAAAGAAATGGAATCTTTATCAAGAACAACAAGTGGAACTGAATTAAAGCGCAGTGGTCGTCGCACTGCGCATGCTCCTGAGGGTCCCCCCCCCCCCCTTGTTGACAACATATCCGAGAATGCCGCATGAGGTTACGGGTTGATTATTATGTTTGCGATATTGTCGATAATATGGCGGCTGATTTGTCACAAGCATACCACCTTTCCAAATCTAACACGCAATAAAAGGTCAATTAATCTAAGTTAAATATCTTCTGAATATTGAACAGTAATTACACGCTGGATTGAGATCACATTTGATCATGATTTCCTTGAATCAGTTGAATGGGCCTCGCTCGAGCCATGGGCTGAGTGTACGTCAACGCGGTGACCTTCTCCATTATCGAAGCAACAACACCTCCCTTGTGCTGCTCTGGCTTGCCGATCATGGTCTTGAGTGTAATTTTTGTGTTTAGGCATTGTGCTTGTTCCTGGTCTTCATATATATACAATGTTGATCATTTTAGTGATGTATTTTTACTGTGCTGTACATAGCATTGTGTACAACCAGCGTGACCGCGTGATCAAACCCATTTGTTCACTGTGACTGCGTGCAGTAAACTCGGCGACATAATGTGCAGAGTGTCTCAATGTTCGTAGCCTTACATGAGTTTATAGATAGAAATACACCACTGAAGTTCGTTTCCGATCTTAATATTTTACTATTGCATGATGTTGAGTCTTACAAAGGCGTTAACAAAGTGAGGGACCGCCCCCATCTCACTCCAATTGAAGTTGGCAAGACTTATGTTTACAAACATTTATGTTTATCAACAAAAAAATCGCGCACGGGCAGCGCGACGACCACTGCGCTTTAAATTTCCTAAATACCACTCATACGTCATGAATCGGCTCTTCAATATATTTCATTTGCAATTTACTCAAACAATGACAATGAGAATGCAACATCGACGATGGACAGAGAGACAGACACTGAACAAATTAGGAAAATACATGTACAGCTGTTTTGCAGTAAAACAACAAAAACATCAAGAAGCCTCAGATCAGAGTGCCGTGCACCAAAAGATGAAACTTCTCTATAAAATCATAAACATTTCGGAAGGTGGTACACGGATCGGTATTAGCTGTTCAGTGTTTCCTTACCTGCTCAGTGTCTGTTTTCTCTGAAACAACAGCACTCATAGCTTGAAATTTAATTTTAAAGTGTACATGCAGGTTTGGTCTATGACAGTTTTTCTGAGATATTAATATTATGGCTCAAGAAATATGAAATTGAGTTCGAACAAGAAAGAATTAATAAAAAAAGCCAAAACTACCCGACCAAGATTTGTTTACATTTTCCCAAAATATAGCCTTACTGGGTGGCAAACCTAAGTTGTTTAAGGAAAAGCCAAGTTGATCAATTGGTATACAAATAAACATAGGGAGTGATCGCTCTATGACTTTCAAAATTTTGTCATTTGTTTTTATGTTGTTGTTGTGTTAGTTTGTTGAACCAAGTTGATGACATAACTAATAGGTAATTGTACAAACATAATCCTTATAGTAATAAAAAATTCTAAAATATGAAAGTATTTTCGCTGTAGTCTTAATGTCGTATGAGCAAACTGTCGTTGCAAACAGCATTTTCATCTTTTGTGTCCAAAAAATTTAGTTTGATCCTGAAAGGGGCTGAAAACATACTCAATTCCGTACAACTTGAAATTATAAAGGTGGGTTGATCATGTCAAATGAGGGAATGGAAGGGATAGGAACAGGAATACCCGTGGTGTGCCGAATATGACTCCGTTCTACGACTAGGGCGATGTTCGGCCTCTGAAATAAACCATTTCATAAACAGATATGTGAGATGACAACTTTCACACCTCGGGTAGCATTCATTGATTAACCGATCGACCAGTAAGTTATATGGTTGACCAGCTTCTTTGATAATGAGTCATGCTGTCGAGCGTCTGCAATGTCGCATTTGTCGTAGAAAAGGCGATACAATCTATACAAATAGAAATTAGAAATTAGGCTAATCATCAATTTTCAAACGTTTCTTCACGTTGATGAAGCGCGATTTGGCCCTTTTCGAAATGAACAAGTTTTCAACGCCGGTGAACTATGAGAAATTGGTAAAAACAAGTCATTGACAATGACATAGTCCCCACTTGTAAAAGGAGTATTAGTCTTGATGGGGCAGGGAAATGTGGTCATTAAGAAGTATCACTGTGGTGTATATGTTGAGATCTATGGGCACATAGGTCTATGTCGTTGTTCCAATTTGAAACACATGAGGCATGTCTAAGTTGTGGTTCTAAATCGGGAAAAAAGATCAGACCTCTAGCTGTATTTGCCAGCCAAGAAATACATATTGCATAATAAATGAGGTACAAGATGTGACATCTGAAGGTCTAACATCCTATCACCAGATGTGAACTGAAAATGCTCACGTGTTTCATACAGTTATGTGTAAATTTGAACCTTTGCCACATGTTTGCAACTTCATTGAAAGTATTATGATCAACATAATGAACAATAATCACCGCTGATTAATTCTCAAAGGTCATGAAGTATACAAATATGTAATTAGCTGAAATAAAAATATTACAGTTCTTTGACTGCTGTCATTTATATAGCAAGTGTAATTACCGTTGGCCAAGTCCTTCAAGCCATATATGCCGAGCTGTGAAAGCTCATTAGATACGCAAATTGTAAATTAGCTGACATGAAAATGTGAAATGACTTTCGATATTGTTTTAACCAGGTATAATCATCAATGTTGTCATGTTTTGCCAACTTTGATCAAGTAAATCCCAGTATATATCCCTAATAAGCAAAGTTCATTAAATATGTAAATTAGGAATTGACTTAAGTAAAAATGCTTAATGATTGTCAATAATGTTGTATCATGGTATCTGCAATATATGTAGCAAGTTTTGTCAACTTTGGTCAAGTCAATTCAGATATATATCTCTAATTAGGAAAGTTCATTAAACATGCAAATTAGGAATTTGCTGAAGAGAAAATGATTAATGACTTTCAATAATATTGTATTACAGTGTCTGAAATGTACATAGCAAGTTACATCAATTTTGATCAAGTCAATTCAGATGAACATCCCTAAGTATGAAAATCCATTTAATATGCAAATTAGGAATTGGCTGAAGTAAAAATAGCGTCAATGACACTGTAGCTCCCATCCTGGACTATTTAGTGTTTGTTCTCTGGTCAGATATTTGAACATGTGTGAAAGGGATAAAGTGCATGAAGTGAAAATACTTAAATGAAATGTACTGGAGACAGTGAAATATGTTTAATGTAATTATTCAGAATATAAATGGAAAAAATACAGAATTAGATATATCGAATACTGTGATACAACCATTAACTCAACAAGTCATTTACAATGACATAGTCCCCACTTGTAATAGGAGTACTAGTCTTGATGGGGCAGGAAAATGTGGTCATTAAGAAGTATCATTGGAGTGTATATGTTGAGATCTATGGGCACATAGGTCTATGTCGTTGTTCCCAATTTGAAACACATGAGGCATGTCTAAGTTACGGTTCTAAATCGGGAAAAAGATCAGACCTCCAGCAGTATTGGCCAGCCAAGAAATACATATGCGCATTATAAATGAGGTATAAGATGTGACATCTTAAGGTCTAATATCCTATCAAAATTGGAGGGTATAGAACTTGTGGTTACTGAAATATGCATATATATGTATAATCAAGGTCAAAGGTCATCAAGGTCACATGACATTTTCAAAAAAAATTATATTCCTAATTAATCCCTATATGCCAAAAAATCAGATCTCTAGCTCTATTCGCTTGCCCAGAATCAGATGTGTACATAATTAATGAGGTAAAGCGTGTGTTGTCATAAGGTCTCCCATCCTACAAAATACAAAGGACATAGCACTTGTGGCAACTTATTTATTGACATAAACATATATTTTAGGTAAAAGGTCATCGAGGTCACATGACATTTGGTCAAAAAATTTCTCTCCTATAGTTATCCCTATATACCAAAAATCAGACATCCAGCTCTATTGGCTCGCTCAGAATGAGATATGCGCATAATTATTGAGGTACAGTATGTGGCGTCATAACGTGTCCCATCATACCAAACATGAAGGGTGTAGCACTTGTGGTTACCGAGTTATGGAAAAATATGTATATTTGAGGTCAAAGGTCACCGAGGTCACGTGACATTTTGTCAAAAAAATTGTATTGCTAAGTTATCCCTATATACCAAAAATCAGACCTCTAGCTCTATTGGCTCGCTCAGAATGAGATATGCGCATAATTAATGAGGTACAATATGTGGCGTCATAAGGTGTTTCATCATACCATACATGAAGGCTGTAGCACTTGTGGTTACTGAGTTATGGACAAATATGTATATTTGAGGTCAAAGGTCACCGAGGTCACGTGACATTTTGTCAAAAAAGTTGTATTGCTAAGTTATCCCTATATACCAAAAATCAGACCTCTAGCTCTATTGGCTCGCTCAAAATTAGATATGCGCATAATTAATGAGGTACAATATGTGGCGTCATAACGTGTCCCATCATACCATACATGAAGGCTGTAGCACTTGTGGTTACTGAGTTATGGACAAATATGTATATTTGAGGTCAAAAGTCACCGAGGTCATGTGACATTTTGTCAAAAAAATTGTATTGCTAAGTTATCCCTATATACCAAAAATCAGACCTCTAGCTCTATTGGCTCGCTCAGAATGAGATATGCGCATAATTAATGAGGTACAATATGTGGCGTCATAAGGTGTTTCATCATACCATACATGAAGGCTGTAGCACTTGTGGTTACTGAGTTATGGACAAATATGTATATTTGAGGTCAAAGGTCACCGAGGTCACGTGACATTTTGTCAAAAAAATTGTATTGCTAAGTTATCCCTATATACCAAAAATCAGACCTCTAGCTCTATTGGCGCGCTCAAAATTAGATATGCCCATAATTAATAAGGTACAGGAGTGATGTCATAAGGTCTCCCATCATACCAAATATGAAGGCTGTAGCACTTGTGGTTACTGAGTTATGGACATATACTCATATTTAAGGTCAAAGGTCATCGAGATCACATGACATTTTGTCAAAAAATTTGTATTGCTAAGTTATCCCTATATACTTATTTTCACTTTGTTTAGTGTGATTAGATATTATTTTAGCTGAAAAAAGGGTCCAGGGAAAGTAAGGAAAATCCAGTATTCCACAGTGTAACAGTTGGCTGAAAATATAAAATTTCTTTCAGTCTCTAGAATCCGAAACCGAATCGAAACCGAATCCGAAACCGAGTCTAATTTCAGCATCGTCTAGCCAGAGTGTAACGTGGGGATAGCGCCCTCAAACCACAGATACCGGCTTCCCATAGACTACCATGTATCAGAAAAATTAAAACTGTGATAACTTCATTAATATGCAAGCCACGCCCACCAAAACCTTTTCAGTTCTAGCCATTTGAATTCTGAAGATGTCTACCAAATTTGACTGAAATACGTTCAGCCGTTTTTGAGAAAATGGACCAACAGACAGACAGACAGACAGACAGACAGACAGACAGACAGACATCGCTGCGACATATGCCCACGTGTGTGAACACGTGAGCAAAAAATTGGAGGGTATAGAACTTGCAGTTACTGAGTTATGCATATATATATATATATATATATATATATATATATATATATATATATATAATCAAGGTCAAAGGTCATCGAGGTCACGTGACATTTTCAAAAAAAAATTGTATTGCTAATTAATACCTACATGCCAAAAATCAGACCTCTAGCTCTATTCGCTTGCCCAAAATTAGATATGTGCATAATTAATGAGGTACAGTATGTGCCGTCATAAGGTCTCCCATTATACCAAATAGGAAGGGTGTACCACTTGTGGTTACTGAGTTATGGACAAATATGTATATTTCAGGTCAAAGGTCATTCAGGTCACATGACATTTTGTCAAAAAATTGTATTGCTAAGTTATCCCTTTATACCAAAAATCAGACATCCAGCACTATAGGCTCGCTCAAAATTAGATATGCGCATAATTAATGAGGTACAATATGTAGACAACATAGTTTTCCTTTCCTTTTTATCCTTTCTGTCACGATTCACGTCAAGTAACATCCTATTTGAAGTAGGATTACGAAGACATCGCAAATTATTGAGAAGTCGTACATAGTATAGTGCTGATATAAAAAACGCTTAGGCCAAGAAAATAAAAAGCTTGTTTCTCATCCTCGCGCGCGTCAACTGAGACCCGCCGCGTCTCAACGTTTTTCTGCTCATGAGGAAATAAAATGAAAAAAAAAACAAATACGCGACGATAGTACATAACACAGTGTTGGCCTTATCCAATATGTGTGCGAAATTTGCGATGTTGGCTATCTGTGATTGCGGTATTGCAATTGGTCTGCTAGAGCAAAAAGCAGTCCCGAAGGAAAAAAGGTTTTCCGTTTTGTAGCTGGTCCGATTTCTTTGTTAAAAACAGGTTTTGTGATAATTACATTTATATGCGAAGCAAAGTATTCCCACGACTTGCCCGTATAACGTTTGTTGCAGCACGAACGACTATCTTGATCTAAGTGTTGCTACACTTATGGAATGGGTTTGGAAAGTTGTTTCTAATCTCGCTATTACAACCATACTTTCTGTCTGAATTGTAGCCGATACATACACTTAATAGTTCTTTCTCGGTAGGGTTTTCTCTGTAAACCAATAGCCGCTCACTCCCCTGCCTTTGTTTCATCACTACTTATACTATCTTTGAATTTTATCCAAACTAGACCTAAACTGTAAAGCTACTATAGCAAGACTAGAAACAACTTCCCAAACCTCTTTCAGTAGTTTAAAAACATTTCAATAAACTTAGTCGTTCGTACTACCATGAAAACAGTCGAAATACGATTGATTTGCTGTAAAAATGTGTAACAATTTAAGCTAAACTGAAAAAATAAATAGAATAAACGAAAATTGAGTACAAGACAATGTGATAACAAATCGATCGATAATTCTGTCTATCTATCTATCTATCTATCTATCTATCTATCTATCTATCTATCCATCTATTTATAGAGTCAATCAGTCAATCAGTCGATCTATCGATTAATTGATCTATCATTCTATAGATCCTTCATTCTATCGATCGATCTACCCATCACTTTATCTGTCGATTGATTGATCGATAGATTGACCGACCATCTATCAAACGTCTATAGAAAGATCGATCGATCTATCAATTGAGTGATCGATTTATGTATCGATACATTGATCGACCTATCTATCTATCTGTCTATCTATCTATCTATCTATCTATCTATCTATCTATCTATCTATCTATCTGCCCACCTATCTAATATCTATCAATCGATCGATCTATCGCTCCCAATGAATCGCCTAATCAGATATTATCAGTTAATTGATACGTTATTGGTTGTTTCGACGCGGTATTGGTTGACTTTTCTAACTTATCAGTTGATTTTACCCTTATTGGTTCATTGATACGTTATCGGTAAATTTGTTGATACGTTATCGGTAAGGAAAAATGACTACGTTATCGGTAAATTTTTACTACCTTATTGGTTAGAAAAAAATTACTACGTTATCGGTTCGTTACTACGTTATCGGTTGATTTACTAGGTTATCGGTAATTTTTACTACGTTATCGGGTGTGATACGTTATCGGTTAGTTACTACTTTATCGGTTGTAACAAGCCCTGCTTCACACAGAGCTACTGACCGACTTTGCGGGGTCTTCTGGTCATGACTGTGTGAATATGTTGTACGTGCGTACGATACTGTTTCAATCCGGCGAGACATTACTTCTATACTAAGATTTTCTTATTTGTTCTATAAAGCACGTCTAAATGCAACAATGGTGAGTACAGAACTTAGCCTCAAAGAAATTTGTTTCACTCCCGGGTATATGTTTCAATCAGGCTTCGTCCATACAAAATTTTTCTGCAATACCAGTGGCAGTAGTGTGCAAATAAGGGAATGTATAGCCTTGTGGTTACTGTTGTATGGACACAAAATTGTATAGATAAAGTTTAAACCATATGTTTGCGTCCATGTGACATGAATTTTACGGTATTCAAAGCAATTATTGATCAAAGCCGATTTCCTGTCAGCAAACGCTGCAAAAACTGGCTTACAGTTGCAAACGACCCCGCAAATGACTGGAAGACAAGGGCGACTGCTGCCATTTCAAGTCGCCGTCATTGCCATGTACTTACTTGTGGTTCGAAATACCGTTCAACACTGAAACAAATAATTGCATGAGGCACAGAGTAATCCCTCGTTCAATAGCATTCAAACAGATTTTGTTTGTCAGGAGGTGACTAACAATTGTGAGTAGTATTAATCGACTGTTTCCGGCAGTGTCATAAAGTCATCGATGTTGAGTCGCACTTATTGGTGCGATGTTTAAAAGTTCACCACGTGATTACCATGTTGGAAAACGAGACACGGAATGGCTGGAAAATTGCCATAACATCTTAAAAGTCTACGAAGATTAGGATATAAAGATGTGCTCACCATGAAACGAAAAGGAAAATTATGTTTATTATACTGTGTACCTGTTTCACTACCTCCTATAGCAATTTTACATCGTTTTAGTTTTATCATAGAACCATCGGGGCTTTGGTTTTAATAATAATAATAATAATAATAATAATAATAATAACAAGGCAGTATTGCTGAAGGCAATGAGTACTTGGGCCGTGATAGAGTAATTTTGAGGACAATATATACTACTATTCAAATATGGTCTTGAATTTCCTCCTGTCAATGAGGCATTTGATTAACTGGTTATTAAACGAAGCAATGGCATGACAACGGCAAAATATGTCTAGCAACTTTTGTGGAGTTTGAGGCAGGGGTTCTTTATTTATAGCGGGAATTGCTTAAACTCCTTAAATATTCAAATTACAGCAAATTTCTTTTGTTCTCGATGGTAGATGTCTAATATTTAGATGGGCATATTTAGATTTCTACCCTATAGTTATCCCTATATACCAAAAATCGGACATCAAGCTCTATTGGCTTGCTCAGAATTAGATATGTGCATAATTAATGAGGTACAATATGTGGTGTCATAAGGTGTCCCATCATACCATTTATGAAGGGTGTAGCACTTGTGGTTACTGAGTTGTGGACAAATATATATATTTGAGGTCAGAGGTCATCGAGGTCACGTGACATTTTGTCAAAATAATTGTATTGCTAAGTTATTCCTATATACCAAAAATCAGACCTCCAGCTCTATTGGCGCGCTCAAAATTATATATGCGCATAATTAATGAGGTACAATATGTGGTGTCATAAGGTGTCTTTCATACCAAATATGAAGGATGTAGCACTTGTGGTTACTGAGTTGTGGACAAATATATATATTTGAGGTCAAAGGTCATTGAGGTCACGTCACATTTTGTCATAATAATTGTATTGCTAAGTTATTCCTATATACCAAAAATCAGACCTCTAGCTCTATTGGCTCGCTCAAAATAAGATATGCACATAATTAATGAGGTACAATATATGGTGTCATAAGGTGTCCCATCATACCAAATATGAAAGGTTTAGCACTTGTGGTTACTGAGTCATGGACAATAATGTATATTTGAGGTCAAAGGTCACCAAGGTCACATGATATTTTGTCAAAATGTCTGAGATATCTGCGTGAACCGATGGACTCACTGATGCACTCACTGACGGATATGAGCCAATCTATAAGCCCCCTGGACTTTATCCGTGGGGACAAAAAAACTGTGTCACTGCATCCTTTAGGCAATATGAATACGATGAGAAACTAAATTTTTATTTTTCTTGGCATCATACATGCGAGTCTATGGAGAACTGCCTTATACATGGGAGTCTATGGAGGTGTAAACTAAAAAGTCCTCTAACACGGCCAAATTTGATAGCATTGTGAAACAAATCGACGTGCATCTGTATGGGGTTGGGTACTGTAGGCGTGAACGGACGGACGGACGCATGGACATGACCAAACCTATAAGTCCCCTCGGACTTCGTCCGTGGTGATTAAAAACAACGCAACAGTTATTACAGCTACACCGGCGGTAGGTTCATATCCAGAGCCCCGTACGGTCTGCCGCCGTCGCTTGAAAACAATCTCATGCACCCGGCCATATGGGCAGCGGGCCGGATCACAGTCGCTCGAGAGCTATTCAGCTCTGGGACTATTCGCCCCATAGACGAGTATACAGAAGCGAGGTATTTCTCGCTTCTGTATACTCGTCTATGGGGCGAATAGTCCCAGAGCTGAATAGCTCTCGAGCGACTGTGGCCGGATGCATGACTTCCCGAGAAGGCGAGCTGTCACGTTCAAGCTCAGGATTATTTGTCGATCAAATTTCAGTAAATTTACCTTACCTAGATGAAATTTTGTCTATAGGCTGAAATTTCGCCGAAGTTTGACAAAATTACATCGATTTTTCAGGTTCATATGCGACATTTTTGAGTTTTGAGTGCAGACAGAAATAAGTTTTGAGGCAACATGGCTGCGACCCCATGTTGACCCCTAGCCCTGCGTACGATGCTATGTGCTACAGCTAACACACAGCATCGTACGCAGGGCCAGCGAGAGAGTTGCCGACATCGACGGTTATTTACGAGAAGTGAATAAAAGACTGTCATTTTTGGAAGCGATCGAGTAGCTGAGGTAGGCTGGGATACGACTTGGGCCCAAGAACGCTGAATTTCGGCAGTAATTTGGCTTTTTACGTCAAGTCCCAAAATGGATTTGAAGTCACCGACCCAACGTACGGGTCTTTGCAGGGCTGTGGTGAGCGGGGCGGTTAGCTGTAGCGGAACACACAGCATCGTACGCAGGGCTAGTTGACCCCCAAGTGAAAATGTGTTCGCGATCAAATCTTCCTATATTTTTTTCAGAATTTTCAACAAAATCATTGCTTCTTACATCTTTTGTAAATATAAAATACTAAAATAAAACTGCGATGTGCCATGTCTCCAGATTTCTAAAATATCGTTCGTTGACCGTTCGACACAAACTTGTGACGCAGTTGAAATTCAATACTGACCGCCAAATAAATGAGACGAGATCAGTCTAGACATCCTCCAAATTATCCAACCATTCGCATTGGAGTTCAGCTCGCTTAGAGTATCATAACATTTTCGGCCTTTTAGATCGACCCTAATATCTCCCATTTAGGAAATAAATACACAAGCGACCTCGACAAAACTTCGTGCACCATGCACCATCCAAGACCAAACGCACTACAAATCTGTCTTGACGTCATCATCTCCTTACATGGTAATCGGCATACCGTATTTTTTAGCAAAGGGGACACAGAATACGTCGGAGTATTCAGTTTCAAAACGTATTACATTGTGTGATGTTGTCAAAAAAAGTCATGTTACTGCAGTGGTATAAATTACAAAACACAAAAGTTCAAATCAGTTTATTTTGGACTGGCTTTACCCAATATTTCATATTGTTTCTTATGCCAGATTTGACCACGTGCTTACTGGCGACCCCTTTTCATGCAAATTTTGTGTCAAATGATGTGTTCCCCTGGAAAAACAAACGTACGATTTCTACATGAAGGAGGCGAAATTTGCCCTCAAGACTCGAAACCACCCCTTATGGGGTGTACCTAGCTATTTTTAACGAGCTTCTCGAATCTGCAGCTCTATTTCGAAATGATGGTCTGGTTTTCTCAGCTCAAGGATAAGTGTTCTCCATCGCTGTGGGCGTTACTATTCTCAACCGGGGGTACAGTTTCCAGTCGTAATGTTTTTCATTGTGTCCGGGATATAAAACCTTTCCTTTTCAAACTTTCTCTTTGATTAACACTAATCCACATCTTGTCAGTGATTAAACATGTTTCAAGTTTAAATGTTAAATTCTGGTCTCGAGCCCTCCTGTTCGACCAAACCGAAATTACCCCTCCCACTTTGGCTCGTCCAGTGGGTGTAGCAAGGGTCGTGCCATCGCCTAGTAAACGGAGGGTGCATTAATTGTTGCATTTCGATGCACATTTTGATTATATTCAGAAGATTTTGTGGCAAAAACTCAGATAGAGAAGCATTTATATTCACATCTCACTTATTCAAGACTGGCTGAGAGCAGCACTTCCATTCAGTTAACATCATTACGCCATTTATTATGCCAAGAAAGATGAAGCCAATACATTTTGCCCTCCCTGGTCTCAGCCAGAAATGGTTATACCTTACAGTTTTTTCCCACGGAATGAAAACAAATGTACTTGGGCTGAGGCCCAAGTACAATAATAATAATAATAATGGGTTCTTATATAGCGCACATATCCACAAGTACATGTGATCAAGGCGCTTTACAATTATTATCATCCCTGGTCACTGGACCTAATTTGGTACCACTCAACTCCCTGGGCAGCAAACAACAGCTAGAAGTAAAACATGCCAAAACTGGGCAAGCTCGGCAATTCGCCATGATCGAAGTCAAAACCTGGACTTTTTCCGTATATATTTTCGTGCAAATAACACAAGAGAACAGTTTAAAACCGCTAAAATAAGCTTCATTTGTGTGCAAATGTTTGTTTTATCATTTTAGTTTTATTGACAGCCAGAACTAGATTGAAGGCCTCAAGGCAAACGAAAAAAGCCTCAAAATATGGCGAGACTTACCCTTTAAACGAGGCACTAGAGTAATAAAATGCAAATTAAAAAGTCCAAGGACTGCTTCAATCTCATATGTAATTTTCACCGACTGAAACAAACGTTTCAAAATGAGAATGTTTGAAGCGATGTTCTGTCGCAGTGCGCAATGTATACAGTCACCGATTGCTCCGTTTGGAGCTGGAGTACCCGAGTAGCGATTATACATATTATGTTGGTGGATTCAGTTGAAGGTCATTACCTGTGCTGTGTATTAGTAATGACTTTGTGGCTTAGAGGTCTGGATTCCAAGTTTATCGATGTGCTGTCGTTACAGACGTACCTTGAATTTGAACTTTTGTGGTAAAGGGACAAAGTAAATCTTTTTTTAAATTACCTTTTTGTGGTATACATGGATGTTTCACATTATCTGCTATTTTCACCCAATTTGTATTACATGGATGATTTGCGATGCTATAAAGGCATCAACGCCTATAATTAATTTGTATGATGCAGCTTCTCGATTATAAAAATGTGACAGCAAACCCTTATTTCTTACCAGGGGTACTCCAATAGGAACGGCAAATGTGTATGTGCCGTCCGCATGGGTATCGTTTTCACTGAAAAAAATCCTTAAACATTGGTAGACTTTTCATCCCGAACCCCTAAACATGGGTAGATAACAGAATGACATGGGAATTGCTCGTCCTTTAGGGAAAGTCTGCGGTAACGATCGCTCTACAAGACTGCTATAGGTCGTGGCTCTGATTACATACACAAAGCCTGTTTGGACCATGATATCCAGATATGTTAGAGCAGTTTAAGATCAAGGGGTAAACAATGCAAATAAATTAATGTAAACAAACCTTAACAACCACAAACAACAGTTACTGCTTTCCCTCGCATGTAAACTGCACTTAACAACTACGTTCTTGAAGGAAAGCTTGACCTTTGGTGTTTTTTGTTTAAAATCTGTGTGCGTAGAGAGAGAAAGAAAGAATGCCTGATCAGTATTTTTTAAGAGTCTGTGTATTTTTACGGTAAGTAAAGGCATGTCCGTAAGCGATCTTGAACCGACAATCTCACGATATGACCCCTCAGCTCTTCCATTTAAGCTATCAAACTTGTTAGCTATGACAGTGTAAACTTATTAAATATTTTAGACAGCCTAGGAAGACACAGAGAAAACATGGCGCTCGTAGGTTTTTCAGTATAATAAAGAGAATATTGCTCCACACATCGGCTTTTAATTATGTTTGGATGTTGGGAATTGCATCATGGTTTTATGACCATTCGTTTTAATCGCAGTGAATAGATACGCAGCTAGCTGCCGAACGATTGCGGGTCAAGGGCCATAACTGCTACTCGTGCCATTCTAATAGTGGGTTGTCAAATAAATCGAAAATCATAGGCTATTATCTTTTGCTAAAAAAGTATTTTGTTTTGTTTCAATTGTTCAATAATTACCTTAAACTCGGAAAAGGATTGTGGACATCTAGCATTAATGTGTATATTCTTATTTCAATAGGTTTTCTTAGCAAAGTACAGTGGCTCAAAGAGTTGATGAAGGCTTTGAGCCACAAAGACAATATTTCAATCCGCACGTGGAAAGTCATTTTTTTCCTTTTATATTCATGAGCAATAAAGAATGGACAACCTTGAGGCGTGCCGTTTATCTAATACATGCAAGTTAGCATTTTTTGACCATGACCATTAATTTATTTTCGCAATGGTTTAATGTATTGTGTCTAAAACCGGGGTCGAATATGTGCATGGTCACCCATTCATTCAGTATCTTTCAACGTGTTAAACAATATAAGAAGTATCTCGTATCAAACAAATTCATGTAAAATGGGCGACTTTGTCCCGTTAAGGTAGAAGCCAAGCTGCGCATCCGGGTGGAAAAGTTGGACACATCACTGGCAAGCAGGTCCGAGTGTGGAGCTTCACCACGAAGCACACAGAATGCGAGCTGTGAAGCCTTTGGGACGTGCTGCAGATCCTTCTGCCACAAACCCTGGTCTTTGCAACTTTGCGCTGCTACTGAGCGACACAAGGCCTGGCCAAGGTCCAGGAGGACACAAGCTTGGCCTTCCAGCAACGAGGCCCACAGAAAAATGGCACCACCTCTACTCGTTGTCAACAAGCAGTGAAACCTAAATGCGCCTCGAGATTTGCAAAAGCGAGGCCTTCCATAACAGAGAAGGAAAAGAGATCCACTGGACCCCCCCCCTCCATGTCCAAGGAATCCCTCCCTTCCATAACATGGAAACCCCTAGCACTACGAGGCCCTGCACATAATTGAAGAGTGTTTTGAGCTGCACCTGGCTAAGCCCCCCCCCCCCCAGCTATAGACGAAACGTCTGCTAGTAGCTGATCAAAGTCGTTTTCGGCGTTCAGCTTGATGTGCCCCATCATTGATGGACGCCAGTTTTACGGTCATTTCATTCACATCCGTCATCAGTTGAAGGGGGCTTCATCGATCAGTTTCAACCCAATCACCATTTCCTCTGGTATCATAGAACAGGCCAACGGTGCCCCCAGCTCTGTATGTATGCTATGTATGTATGTATGTATGTATGTATCTATGTATCTATGTATCTATGTATCTATGTATGTATCTATGTATGTATGCATGTATGTATGTATGTATGTATGTATGTATGTATGTATGTATGTATGTATGTATGTATGTATGTATGTATGTATGTATGTATGTATGTATGTATTATGTCTGTCTGTCTGTCTGTCTGTCTGTCTGTATGTATGTATGTATGTATGTATGCATGCATGCATGCATGCATGCATGCATGTATGTTTGTGTGTATGTATGTATGTATGTATGTATGTATGTATGTATGTATGTATGTATGTATGTATGTATGTATGTATGTATGTATGTATGTATGTATGTATGTATGTATGTATGTATGTATGTATGTATGTATGTATGTATGTATGTATGTATGTATGTATGTATGTATGTATGTATGTATGTATGTATGTATATGTCTGTCTGTCTGTCTGTCTGTCTGTCTGTCTGTCTGTCTGTCTGTCTGTCTGTCTGTCTGTCTGTCTGTATGTATGCATGCATGTATGCATGCATGCATGCATGCATGCATGTATTTTTGTGTGGGTGTGTGTGTATGTGTGCATGCACGCATGCATGCATGCATGCATGCAAAAACATCATCACAGAGAGTGATCGGAGGCTGGGATAACTGCAGACACACCAATGGTGTGAATTCTCAAACAGAAAGATGCAAAACTGGTGTCAGAAGACATCCGCTGGTTCCACACATACAGCAGCAAAAAGGCAAGCATCATGGAGCACTTCAACGAGACCTGAAAGGGCTGATGTGAAAATACTTCACCCACATAAACATGCACACCTGGGTTGACGTCTTGCCCAAGCTGGTCGTGAATTATAATGGCACCAAGCATGGCAGCATCCTCATGAAGCCAAAGGATGTGACAGCCGCAAATGACCACATAGCCTTCCAAGCCCTGTACGGGCAAGAATTCGCAGCCAGAGGAATCAAGCCAAAATTCCATGCGGGGGAAGTGCGACTTTTGAAGTACAAGGACATTTAACTAAAGGGTATCTATCGAACTGGACAGAGGAGATCTTCACTAACTGCAGGGTCCTTCTCGACACAAACCCCCTGCATACAAAATCTCCGACCTGCAGGGCAAAGAGGTAAGTGACACATTTTATGAGAATGAGCTACAGAAGGTGACAGCTTGTGATGCCGACGTTTATAGGATCAAAAGGTACTCAAGATGAAGAAAGTGAGAGGCAAAAGTTCTTCCTGATCAAGTTGAAGGGTTGCCAGAATAGCTTCAACTCATGAGAGCCCAAAGATAATGTGGTCTCGCTCGATTGAAAAGGAAGCTTCTGCAGGTCCTTATTCCCACACATCTTGTAAGGGTGCCTCAGCATGAAGACTAGCTTGCCGTGTTCCTGTTCCTTCAGCTGGCCGAGCAGTCACTTTACTTCTTTTTTTCTACCTCCATCCAGTATTCTTTGATGATGCTCTCATTGTCTGTCTCGTTCAGAGTGTAGAAAAGCACGAGCATCCCAATGTTCTCTCTGAACCCCTTGCTGATGCTGGTGTATTGCTGTGTCAGAACCCACCACTAAGGTTGTCGTTCCTCTTGTCATTGGCTTTGTTGTTCAGGAAAGTGGGTAACAAGAAAACTATGTACTCAAACTTCTGACAATAGGGCCCCGTCAACATGCTCAACGGGTACAGGAAGGATGCTACCAAGAAACAAATATCCATCTTTCTTCTGTCTTCTGCAAGTTGAGCATGCCTATACTTAGAAGAGGATACTGCTGAGATGGTTTTGTTCTGATTAAACCTACGCGTCTGCCAGCACATAGACAGCACCTGTTGTCACAATCTGCTGTGGCTGTGTTTTTTAGGGGATTTCCAGCTGCACCCAATCCTTCGTGTTCATCACTCTCAGGCCGTTGCCAGGGAACATTTCATGCTTGAAGCTTCTCAAGTCCACAAACAGGCAGAACTTGTTCTTCAAGAAATTGATCTCACCAATAAGGAGGTCCTGGTCTTCTTGGCCCTCTGTGAAGTATCGTAGGCCTCTTCCAGAAATGCTGGGGGAGCGTTCATCAAGCAAAGACTTCGTTTCCAATTCCTTCGACTGTCCCACTAATGCTTTCAAGGTCAGGATTCACGAATAGCTCACTATCTAGCTTGGCTTGCGCCTGTGTCTTTGTGAACAGAATGAGCAGCCCTTTCATACTTCAGTGATGGAATTTTGACATTCTCATTAATGATTGTATCGGTTTCTAAGAAGGGGATTGTGCAAAAATGGTAGATTGTACGAGCATATCTACCATGCTCGGGATCTTAAATGATAAAGTTATTATCTCAGTTCTGTTATCAGTCATCACTGAAATTTGTAACAATTCACTAAATACGGGTTGGTACTCATTTGTTTTAAACAGGCTGTTGTTAAACCGTTGCAGAAAAAAATCCACATTGGATTGTAATATCATAAAAAACCTTCCATCCTGTGTCAAACGTGCCATTTCTATCGAAAGTTCTGGAACGTACTGTTTCCATTAGACTAAAGGCACATATTTCTTGTAATTCTTTAGATGAATCTTTACAATCTGCCTATAAACCTGGTCATGGCATATAGATGCTCTATTAAAAGTAACTAAAGACATTTCACTTGCTCTAGATTCAAAGCACGATGTATTAGTCATTTGTCTTGACCTTTCTGCTGCTTTTGACACTGTCGATCACACTATTTTGATAAATTGCTTACAGTTTTGCCTTGGCATCACTGGTGCTGCTTTAAGTCATATCTTTCAAATCGTAGACAATGTGTTATTGTAGACTCTGCTAAATCACCTTACTATCCCGTTGATACTGATGTACCTCAAGGTTCTGTCATTTTACCTATATTTTTCAATGTTTACACATCTCCTCTCGGTGATGTGATTTCCAAAAATGGCTGTAAATATCATTTTATGCAGATGACCAAGGCATGTATATGGTTTTTCAGAGAGCATATTATGATGTTACAATCCAAAATTGTGAAGCATGCATCTCTGATGTCAGAAACTGGATGTTTTCTAATTTCCTTTGTCTAGATGATGACAAATCTCAGTTGTAATTTGTAATCTACAAAGACAACTTCAAGCTCGACAAGGATCTACAACCAGTGATCCCAGCAGTAGATGAAGCATGGGCAGCACCTATGGGTGATCTCAGGGAACTACTGATGGGGCTCAAAATGTACATGACTAGGAGAGAAAAGTTCGTCACCCACCCTATAGATATATTCAAGAATAATGTCATTGCCACAGGAATGCAAAGAAGGCAAAGATTGGTCGGCCGTCACATCCAGTACTGGTCCAGCATTTAAACTTCACATTTTGGTGAGCCACGGCAGATTGTGGAGCACCTTTCAAAGACTACTGGTTGGTCTCCACTCGGACCCCTCAGATCAGATACCTTCTCCATTTCCATGTGTATTTCATCACAAGGCGTGTTCTCCATGAGATGAGGGCTGCACTGCTTGACGATGGCACTTTTAAAGTTCAGACAAACCTTATGACAAGGTTATTATGAAACCCTCTGCCAGGAGTATGGCATCAGTGGGGCTATGAAAGCGGTCTGAAATCACCAAAGTGCGCCGGCGCAGTTTGCCGGCGCATTTCAAAGTGCGCCCCATTTTGCACCGGTATATTGCGCCGCCCAAAACGCTCCCTTTACTCTGCGCCATTGCGAGGTTTTAATGTCGAGCACGCTACTAATATTCTATTTTGGTTTAGTCAAGCGATTTCAAAGAAATATTCATGTTTTTCGAGGGGAATATGGTGAAATGTGTCACTAAAATGCGGATGATGGGAGTATTTTTTCCGACAGGTATGTGAAGTATGATAATATCACTTCGGCGAGAGGGAAGGTAACTCGGCCAGTCGAGTGCCATTTGCATCGTAAATCGTAATGCGACCTTTGAATCTTTCTGTAGTTTCTACCCGAACCTTGTGGATAAATTCTTGAAGTCACAGTTAAAAAGACGCTAAAGTTAACACTCTCAAACTATTTCGATGGCCAAATATCTCTGCCATTATGCGTTTCGTTGGGTAACTATTCAATACGTGGCGAGAGTGTCCTGTCTCAGTGTCTGAATAAGGAGTCACAACCGTGATGAGGTTATTCAGAGTTGATTGACCTTGAAACGGACCAAACGATAGCACACAATTACATACAATCTAGGTCTAGTGTCCTGTGACACTATGGTGAGTTTCCGAGTTCCCTGTTGCGGTTTGGAAAACGACCTGCCGACAGCTGATGACAAAACGCGCTCATGCTTTTGATTATAGACCCTGGAGCGATGTTTTGATGGATTTCAAGCTTCCTTACCCTATAAACAACTTGAAACTAAAATGAAAGACGAAAAAATATCCGTGAACGGATGAGAGATTTCCTGTAGAAACTTCAGATATTTACTGAGGCGGATCATCTATTGTTTTAAATTCATCAGCGGATCATAGAAGTGAAATTACCTCAATGGACGGATCGATCGGAGCACCGAGAATATGGCATTTCCCGTTCGATTTCCAAAACATCATCGTGGAGTTTCTGACAGAAAGGAAACAAATTGAAACGACAACTGATATCGTGTCATTTAAATACGGGCTTTTAATTGTTCATTCATTTTAGTTATTATCGTCGTGCCGTTTTAGAAGATTTTTGAGGACCTAAACGACATCATGTGTTGGTCCATTGCCATGGAATCCTATGTCAACGAAAGGCGGTGACTTTTTCAAAGTTGAATAAAATTTCCTTTCTGGTTGTGTTAGTCAATAAATCGAAATATTTTTGTTCCCAACTGATCATAAACCCTCGATTCTCCCGTCTATAATTCGATATGTACTGACTCATTCTTTCTCTTCTTTGTCGATCGATAAAAGTAATTTAATCTTCAATACTCTGTCCTAATTTGATAGATGTAACATCTTCACCTATATTGTCATTAGTTTCTATTACCAACGTACAAAAACTTGGGTCTATGATTGCATGATAACAAAGGCGATGACTCAGTTGAATAAAACAAAACTAAACTTTTTGGACATCATATTTTTATCTTGGCGTACACTTGTCGGTTCGATGTGCGACCGTACGCAGATCGCCCATATTCTCCATAAAACTAGTCAAAACAATTCTGCGACAAATCCGTGATGTTGTCTCGTGAACGTCCTTGAACCCGTAGCCGCGACCATTGTTTTTTATCTGTTCCGTGCTTGATGATTGGTAGAATTAATGCATCAAAATTTGAAGACACATGTGACTAAATCCTGTGATTGTTAGGCAATTGACGGTGTGTAGGGGCGAGACGGAAGGCAACAATCCAAGGACCAAGCTAGGGAGCACCATGCATGCTTTCTAAACAATGAGCCGCGTGTTTCCATATCTATATACCATACGAAATCCAGCTTTGAGTTTGACCAATATTCCTGTCCTGTTTCAGAGGATAACTTTCGAGCTGCGTAACCGATGTTTAGGTTCAGATATCCGAATCTTTCGTTTTCGAAAGGCTTATTGATTTACAGAGATAAAACTTTTGTTATTAGTTTACATGTACATAACCCAGCACACGGGGCAAAGCCAAATACCTACCAGGTTGGAAAATTTCAGCGAGTCACATCCATTCGGAAGCAAAAACGTTTACAGACTGTTTTTATAGTGATAACTAGCTCCAGGCCGTGACATGAACTTTTGGGAGAGAGAGAGAGAGAGAGAGAGAGAGAGAGAGAGAGAGAGAGAGAGAGAGAGAGAGAGAGGGGTGGGAGAGGAAGGGAGGGAGAGAGGGAGGGGAGGGGTTTATGCAGTCGCGAACTGATCATGCAGGGTCGGATTACACATTTGCGCTGCACAGATATCGAAAATGTACAGATACTTTCCTGAAATTTGACTTATTTTATAACAAGAGTAGAACAAAACAAAAAATGTTGAAGTTAGGCTACTCTTCGGATGTTTGACTAGCAAGTTTGCTAAAGTTAGATTACATGTATACTTACAGAAAATGGTCGCCGTAGTCTTCTGTTCAAAAAATATATATGTTCTTCAATACCACGTTTCTTATGATCGGTGATGTCACATTTTATTATTTTTATAAATATAAATTAATGCACCGATTTCAAACCGTAATTATTTTTTTCTGGTCAAATTGAGAGACTTTTTAGTAGTTCTGTAGACGAAACAATCGGACACGGCAGAGGATCTTGGCAATAGCACGACGTCTACGCTATCGTTTAGCTGCAATAATTGTACAGTTGCAGCCAGAGCCCTGGGTACGCCGAATTCGGAAGGTAATAACGTCAGTTGCAGCGGCGTCGTGGATTGACTGTACCTTTGTCATTTCTGTTGAAGTACACCTGTTATTGCTACAAGCATTGCGAGCTTCATGAAACGTTGTTTCTCTGTACATGTATACTGGTCTCGCCGTTATTCAGTGACGTATAATCTGTTGTTTGCATGTCAACACATTGGCCTGTGTACAACCTCCTGTGCACACTAATCGTGACCGTAATTTACACAGACATAAACATTCGATCCCGTCTGTGAATCGCAAAGGTGAACAGGATTAACTTGATCCCGGGTATCAAGTCCCTTGCCTTTAAGGGAGATGCAAAATTCACAAATTTTGACTGCTGCTGAAGCCATATCCTTTCACGATACTGCCAAGTATCAATTCAAATCAATGCACAATTCACAAATTTTGACTGCTGCTGAAGCCATATCCTTTCACGATACCGCCAAGTGAGTGTAATCCGTCCCATCCAAACATAACATGGTCTCGTACTTCCGAGACTCCATTCTGAAAACATGTCAAAAATCTTACTGGCAAAAGATTTATTTTCACACCTTATTGAAAGAAAATTTCTGTACTGCAAGCTCCTGTTTGAGAAGTAACTTATGGTTCTGTCTGCTAACTACCTCCATAAGCTTATGTGTCCACGTACGTATGTGTATAGTCCCAAAACAACTACTATTCACGTCATTTTTTCGAGCTGCATTTTTCAGGTCATGTGGTTGTCGTCGTCATGGATATTAATATCTACATTCTACACTGCTAAAGCGTCCTGCTACACAAGTGCGAGTGCTCGATCTTTTGGCGCAGAGTAGGGGTGCATTTTTCGGCGGCGCAATATACCGGCGCAAAATTGGGGCGCACTTTGAAATGCGCCGGCGCAGTTTGCCGGCGCACTTTGGTGATTTCAGACCACTTACATACCTGATCAGTGACAATGAAGACTTCAGGTACAAGAGGAGCAAACTGGGGCAATGGGGTGAGAGGGCCCACTACTATTTCTTCAGAAACAATGAGGCTGAAGGACAGTATAAGTGGTTTGTTCCTGCTGGCGGTGTTGGGGAATGGATGCAGGCAGGCGCGGCAAGAGTGAACGAAAGCATCAAGGCCTATGTTTACTGTATTCTGGGGGCCAAAGCCAGTGTCAGGGACACCATAATTGGTGGAACAAGAGGCACAGAACAAGCGCGGGTGTTCTCCTTGAAGATGAGATCGCAAACCCGGACAAAGTCGCCAGCTACCAAAGGTGTGAAGACATGATTGCGGCCTCCAAAGTGACACTGCACATAGCAGTTTTGCCGGCTCTGCTGCTGATGCCAAGCAAGATGCTGATAATCACTGGAAGCATTGCAGGGTACAACAATGAGCTGCAGTACACTACCGTTTAAATGAGGTATGAGAGCATCAACGCCAAAGCAAAGAAAATGATGGAAGGGCCCCCTGCAAAAACAAACAGGCTCATAGGTGACAAGCTCTCAGCAGGGGACAGCCCCTCTCTCACAACTACCCCACGTCCTCCTGCGCCTACACTTTCAGGCAAAGGGGCTCCTGCCGAGATAGACAGGCTCATCAGTGACAAGCTCACTACAGGGGCAAGCCTCTCTCTGACTCCACCCCACTTCATGCCCCTACATTGCGGGAAAGGGGGTCGTGGCCCGCAACCCACAGCATTACAATTACAAATCGTTTTGGTAATAGGCGATGGGGTCATGACCTTTTTGGCGGCTTGTGAGATGGCCCGATCGTGTACACAGTGACCAATTTATTTCAAAAATTTAATGTTGTAAATCGCCCTATTTTTCAGAAATTTCGCTATCCTCAAATATTTTTACAACCATAACCTCTACAAGCATAACCAATCATACCAGTATTATTTAAGAAATTAATTAGCGCAAGAAATTCTGTCTGGACCCCTGTCTTAACTTACTCGCAGAGGCACTAGAGGCTGCTTGCTCTCAGACTTGGCATAATGATTATGTTCTCTTCAGGGTGGCCAGTGTTGCTTTGATAGCCCTAGGTTTGGACTACTCAAAACGTTAGTACACTTGTCCTCCAGCCCGCCCACCCACAGTTGCACAGACAGCAGGCCAAGGTGGCCCTCCTCCTCCTTTTCCTCCGTTTATTCCTGCTATGCAGCATTCTCTTTACAAAATGAATAATTTATGGACGCCGCCCTTCATATTTAATATTAACATATTTATGGCATGATGGACACCAAGACCCGTGGTACCACTTTGTACGAAGGACCTTTGTTGGCATGGCTGACTGTTGTCTCCTCTACAGGTGCAGAAAAAATACTGAAAAGAGAGATTGGCGACTCTGGTAAACCCACCTTGACACAAACCCCTATAGGGCAGGACTGAATCCTGTAGGACGTCAGAAGGGTACCGGTAGGGCAAGGCTTGCCCTATAGGGCAACACTATCCATGCCCTATAGGGCAATATTATACTCTGTAGGGCACTTTTATTAACTATAGGGCATTTAACCATGCCTTATAGGGCAATATTATACCCTGTAGGGCACTTACCCATGCCCTATAGGGTACTTTTATTCCCTATAGGGCATTTTCCCATGCCCTATAGGGCTCCTAAACATACCTCATGGAAGACAATGTTTTGCCGTGTTGGCCACTGAAACATGTTGCATGCATCAGTATCCCTGTCCTGTCCCTGTGTAGCGCAATTACTTGACCTATAGAGCAATATTATGCCTTGCAGGGCACATACAAGTGACATACATACTGTTCACAAAAAAGTATAGAAAGTAGTCAGTAACATATCATACACTTCTTTTTAATCTACACGCACAAAACTAGACTAAGTTTTAATATTCATTCTTTCTTTCCTGTTTCTCCACCATCTTTGCCATGAAGCTGTATTCTACACTTTTGAAGTCCTCTATAAGATGCTCCTTAAGCCCAGAATGCATTTGGGGCTCCAAATGCATTCTGGGGCTCCAATGCATTATGGGTAGGCATCATCAAAACAATATGGCCGCCAGTGAAAAGACACAAGGCAGTTCCAGCTCTAAAAAATGACTGTGTAGCAACATAACCAGGTGTTTGACAGCTTTTATTCTCTGCATTATGGCAAGGTTAGGTAGGATAGATTATCATATTTCAATGTTTTGCTTTGGAAGACTGAAAAGTTACATATGTGTACAGTCAGGTTCACAATGGTCCTTTCTCTACATGCCTGTTCTGTGTATAGACACTTTGTAATTAGTACATGTAGCTTGTTGACCATGGCATTTCAGTTCACACAAACAATATAAACATGAGTGCAGTTTAAAGGCCCAGTTGTGTAGTTAGGGATATGATTTTATATACAAATTATCAACAATGCATTGATATTTACGTGAGAGTCAGACCTTGGAGGTAAAAGAAACCTCCATGGTGAGACAAAGAACCTATGAAACAAAGGGTTTTGACTGTGTTACATAACAGAACAGGACATGGATATCTAAGTAAATTTTGCTCACATATTGCCATCATGAAGCCTGAATTCTTTCTATGCTGGTGACTAGACCTCGTTTGGCTATTGAATTGCTAAAATTATGGTACTGAAAATTGAATGCTTTGTGTCATCAGTTTGGATACTTGACAATGCAGCATCTACTGAACCTCTAACACCTCACCTCTAACAAAAGTCAAGATATGAGTTTTACCCAATGAGATAGCAAGTCAAAAAATGCCTGAAAGGTAGATCTTAATTTCAATGTGTAGTATACTTGTGCAGTTTCAGCTATAAGAGTCAATTTGAATTGTTACATACAGCTTTGCATAATATTTTGTGTATCTCAATAACTTGTCATTTTTTGTGACTTTAGAAATAAAGTTTCTTTGTATAAAGATACTAGGTTTCGTAATCAGTGGTTTTGTATTCATTTTCAGCTTTGTAAATAGCATTCCTTCAAGAAAACTTAATAAATAAAATAAAAAAAAGCTATTTTCGTAAGGGCCCCACAACATAACATAGCAGCCTTTAAGGACCAATAGAGTTCATCTTCTTTTGGGCAGAGCTAGTGTCCCATAGGTACCCTACTAGTGTCTAATAGGGTTGCCCTACAGGGAAGACTGCTGGTGTCTTATAGGGTGGCCCTGTAGGGACCCCTCAAGTGTCTAAAAATGCGCCCCTATAGGGACCCCTTTAGTGTCTTAAAGGGCAACCCTCTTGGGACCCTTTAGTACCTAGAGGGCGGCCCTATAGGGCAGCCCTATAGGGGACCCCTCTAGTGCCCTATAGGGCGGCCCTATAGGGCGGCCTATAGGGAACACTGCCAAAATACTATAAGACATCCTTAAAGGGCACTCCTACATGATTTCCCAATAGGGTCCAATGGGGTTTTTTGTAAGTGAAGTCCTCAAACGTTGGGGAGCTATGGCAGCAGCTGTTGCAATGAAAGACATGCTTGGGCAGAAAAACATTATTCCGAAAGATCCCACTCTTTGAGTGCAAATTATGGCAGCAGCAATTAGGATGATAGTATTGTGATTCTCAATGCCACTACCTTCACCAGTGGCAACGTACTTGTCCGGACACTTCCTCGTCAGGGGAGAGTCTTCGAAGCAGAGAGAGGAAGGAACATCAGGGCATCGGAGAAATTTAATCTAGACAGAAAGCATACATGAGCAGACACGATAAAATCAAAACTTAAAAGACAGACACAGAGCCAAGAACTCAAGGCTGAGAGAGGGCTGTCTTTGACGGACGAGGACTTGCAGCTCTTTTCACAAGAGATGGCCCCCTTATGGCTGATGAGCCAATTTCAAGAGTACTACACGCTGAGCACTGGACAAAAAAATGGGAATTGATCTATGTCACGGCAGGCCTTGTCGGCAGCCTTGTGGTGTTTCTCCTTTGATTGGGGCAAGTCACTTGCTGCTGGACTTGCCGCTGACTTGCTGTTTGACTTGCCGTATTTCTCTATATCTCTCAAGCGCAAGACATTTGCAGTTAGTTAGCTATGAGACAGCAGCTGGCTTGTTGTCTCTGTGGTTTCTTTGGGCCACTTGCTGCTGACTTGCATCCTACTTGCTCTTAACTTGCCGTATTTCTCTGTCTCTCATGAGCGAGTTATTGCACATGATCGCATGAGATGTCAGCAATTTTCGGATGGAAAAAATAGACAAAGGATGCTCAGCTTCATCCAGCCCTCTGCATCCCAAGACCCATGGAGATCCACACACTCTCAGCAGAGGCTGCCGCCCCTCCCTACTCTCTGTCGACTTGCAGAGGGCATACATCGCCCGGAACGGATGGCTCTTTGACTCCGACATGAAGATGAAGATCCTCCATATCATGCTGGCAGAGGTCTGTCGGATGGCCAAGACAGACAGAGAGGAGGAGAAGCCTGTCATTCTTGAGAACACTGGCACTACAAGGTCTCGATCCTCTTGGACCACATCCCAGCAGTGCAGTGATCCTTTACATCTATCATATTGTTTGTGGCTGGATAGCCAAGTTGCACAAGCCTGCCCCCGGGGAGTTATGTAAGAGTGCCTTCAACAGCATACTCCGAGTTCCAAAACCGAGTCGGACTTACAAGTCCGAGTACTCGGACTTGCATACTCCGAGTAAAACTGCTTACTCAGACTTGTATACTCCGAGAACATGGCCTACTTTGACTTGAGTACGCTGAGTTACACTTGCTTAAAGAAAAACAATGCCGGAAAAAACAGGAAATATTCGATCTTGTGATAAAAATTTGCAATCAGTGTATACAGTACAAGTACTTCCAGTCGCTCAGAGAAAAGAGTTGTTAACGCGATCTGTCTGATCTATGATATGTGTATCTTGTACAACACGCTCAAGTCATTGTTGTTGTCGAGTGTAGCTACCGTCACGCAAATTATGAGTTTGTCTTGTATTTTCGTTTCATTACCGGATCAGATCCTGATTTGATACATGACTTGAATTGGGCACAACAACGTTTCATGGTCACCGCGATGAGTCACATTGAGTTATTAGAGCACGGAAACCATTATCAAATGACCTGTCGACCCGTGACGTCATGGCCTTGGTTTGCTACTGTGGCGAGGCCATGATAGACTTGCCAAAGCATTTTAGGCATATTATGTCTTGATAAAATAATTAAACTAATAATTGTTCAAAATAAAATGAGCACAGTGCGCTCACATACGGTATGGTATGAACTGAATGCGAGTGACCTCTTGGTCGTAAATAATGACCTGACTTGACCAGTGATGTCATGCATTGATTTTGCTAAAGGAACAATTGTGGATATCGAACTGAGTAACTGGCTGGACTTGCCTGAAGTTTATTGGTTTTACTGTAAATGTTACATCTAAGTCATTGAAAACTAGCCGCATCATCTTTCAAAAAACTTCGCTGTGGGCCGTGGCAGCATGCAGCTTTCTTCTGAGGGTAAAATCACGGCCGCTCCTTGTGAAGGGACCATGGTTAATATACACTGCGCAACAGATTACAAGACATTGTGAAAATTATTTTTTTCAAAAGAGGAGATTTTCGAAATATCGATAAAATACCATTTCTCGACAGATCGTTTCTTGTCTGGTATGGCAAAATATGCATTTATAGGAAACACCTATTACTCGGTGTATTCAAGTCCGAGTAGGCCATGTTCTCGGAGTATACAAGTCCGAGTAAGCAGTTTTACTTGGAGTATGCAAGTCCGAGTACTCGGACTTGCAAGTCCGACTCGGTTTTGGAACTCGGAGTGTATGGTTTGAGATACTCCTACATAAATGCCCTGGGAGGAGCTGTAGCTCTACCTTCAAGTATGAGATTGAAAAAAATAGTGGCTGTCGTAGGCGCCCCCTCATTTTTCGGCCTCTTAGATTGAGTACATCATAGGACGTAGGTCCATATAACTCGGCAATAGGGCGCCTTGCGCACTTGTCCTTCATCTTGCCAAAGCACCTTCTGGTTCTCGTGGCTTGCGAGGAAGTGATAATGCAGGTAGTTGGATGTGTCGTAGAGGGGCAGGCGCCTGGCCATGTCCAGGTAGATGTCCTCTGTCTGGAGCCTGAGGAGGAGCGGACTGCTGGGAGGTCACTGTCGATAATGCTGGCCAACAAGGGCTGGCCAGTTGGTGCCGAATCTTGCTCTCCTCATGTGCATGCACAAGCTGCATGTCTCCATGGTTTCCTGATTATTGAGTTGTTCATCAGTGTGAAGAGGTCCTTTTCAAATGTGATGGCCATCCACTTCCGGAGCATTGTGTTAAGGTAGCACGCACCTCGAGGACAGACATTCAGACTCTCAAACTTTTACAATTCTCAAAAAGAAAACTTTTCAATGGCTTAGTTTTTCGAAATTCGAAAATTTATATTTTTCTCCATAGAGTTAACACAAGGATGGCGGCCATTTTGAATTTCTAATATCGGTAAATATTGTGAAATTTGTTTCTCTAGTACCAAAATTTGCAAGATGACCCCCTATTTTATTCTTGATTTTGAAAGAGAATGATTGAAAGATTCCTTGAGGATAGTTAGAGCAAAAGTTTAAGTCTTTCACTTTTGAGGTGCATACTACCTTAAGCCGGATATAGGGTTCCATCCAGAGATTCTTCGAGAACTTCAGGGCACGGTGGATCTTCTTCAGCCACAAGGATCCTTAAGGATGTAGCCTTCAGGAGCTCCCTCTGGCTGGGTGGCGATTGCCACCCTGAGCATTCCACTGTCATCAACCTATTAGAAGCCCCATTGTGGGCAGCAACTGGCTCGTAGCCCAGCCTTGGCGGCTGTTGGTTTCCAGGTACAGGATGTAGCTGTTGGGCTTGGCCAAACATTTATTTACTGTAGGGCTGTTTGCCTTTGCATATATTTTCATCACCATCGAGATCCCTCCTCGAAGCCTTTCTCGATAAGGAGGGCATGTGAAGTGGTGGGCCCTGTCCAGGCCAAACTAGCGCATGCTTGTCTTCTGGAAGATCTCCAACATGTCTACCAGGACGGGGAAGTCTGTGCACTTGTAAAGGTCATGTTAGTTCACAATGGTGTCGCAGCTGAAGGTTTCCCAGACTTCTTTTGAATGGGCGTAGACGTTCTCTTCAATGCATGAGCCAGACAGCTTGCTGTGGAAGGCCTCTGTTTGCCAGAGCAGGGCTCAGTGAAGCACTGCAAGCCGTCTATATACTCTTAGGGGTAGACGCCTTTGTGATGTATGAGGGCGCATCGCTCTTTCCAGGGCTTTACTCTTATGCAGTAGGCCTCGGGCGGGTTGACCACAACAAGCTTGACTAAGGTGGTTAACAGGAACAGGGCACTGTCAATGAACCAGAGCTGCCTACGTGAGAGGGGGATAAATTTTTCTCTGTTATTGTTGATGCAGGTGATCCTGCCCGAAAATGGTGGAAAATATTGATCTTGCGTTTGTGGTCTCAGTCGGACTTACAAGTCGTTCCGATCTTCTTTTACTCTGCAGGGGAGAATGAATTACGTGCCTCATGGGTTTCGAATATGGCAAAAACACGAATTTTGAGTGGATTTAAGATTTTTAATGCCAATTCGTAAAATTGGGAGCGGAAATTTCAGCTTCCAATTTCTTCGGCGCGATCGTGCAAGAAACCTCAGTCTGTAAGCTTTTCTCATGTTAAGGAGCCATATAATACCCCCTAGCCTCAGCCACCATAAAAAATTGCCATTGTTTCGTAACATCAAATTTGATTGGTCAGAAGTGCATTTCTCGAAGTATTTTGGCCAATAGAAAATGCCCAAACAAAACTGCTATACCTCTGTAAGTTTTATTTTATCATGGCGGTCAAGCATCAGTACACAGGGATCGGCTTGCCATTTTCTGTTAGAATTTTTCAAACGTAGACGGACTATAACTGTGTATAGCAAGTAAGACAAGAGTGGAAAGAAAGTAGATAGCTTAGAAAACAAGATAACGGACACAAAGAAGCGCTGAGAAGATGCACAAAGTCCTAGAACTGAACATAAAGGTCAGTACACATAGTAGTACTGTATGCATACTGTACAGAGTACATGTCAGCAACGAGATGACTTTGAAAATCAAGCAGCTCAAATAGGTCACTCATCAAAGGTGTCTGGGACATTTAGGGAGCGTTCAGTTATTATGGCCGGGGTGGGCGGGCAAAATCCAGGGGGTCACCTTAAATTTGAAAACTGCAAAGGGGGGGGGGGGTCATGTATTTTTCAAACAGCTCAGAGGGGTTACTTAATTTCATAAGTATCCGTCCCGTCAAAAAGCAGTTTCAGTGTTCAGAAATATTCTGAGATATGAAAATGATTCGCTGCATGATTTCATTCTCTGAAGTCATCTAACTAAATCCGAACAAAAGTATAATTACACATGAACATCTTAACTAGGTAGCTCTGAGGCTTGTCTTATTGTTAATCAAGATCACTGAGGGCGATGGACAATTCCTATTACGTACACATTAGAGATATAGCAAGTTTTGTCAGGGAAATTAGTTAACATTTACATGTAGACTTCTAGTCCATGAAAAGTGAAATTATAACTTTCAGGTGAAATTCCATTATCATAGTTGTTGTCAACATCGGAACTTTCAGATACCCTATTGAATCAAGTACATTTGTATCAATTATCAACACCTATAAAAGCACAAATTAATTTAGTCTAGAATTGTAAAACAGTGTGCGGAATTAACGTCGGTCGACGGTCCGAGACCGACAGATTTCTCGTCGGGCCGAAAGTTTTCAGCAACATGTCGGTCCTTAGGACCGACTGCAATTTGGAATAGATGATGAAAATTTCTCCGTCAAGACCTGTAACAGATGCAGATAATGACTAACTTTGAATCATATGATTCAGACTTGAATGTCATGCACCTATCAATGTTTTCCACCGTGGGAGTGCGGGGCAACAGGGGATATTGATAGCACTTCGTGTCCTGGTAGTGGAAATTCGATCTATTGTACGCCAGACGGGGAGGAATGACAATGTCGCAACATAGTAATTTTTGTCTTTCGACGTTTTACATTTACGGAGTCTAATCCCTCTGACCGAGGCGCATAGCACAGTGCAGCTGATTACATTCAGATCATTATGAATTACGTCCGTGCATGCAGATTCTAGCAATGGAATGGATTTATTTTGGTGCAACAATGCGATACAATATTATAATAATACTTGTCTAGTGAGTGTAACCCTGGTAATTTTAGCATATCTGTGTCATATGATAACAACACCCAGTATCACTTCACTAGTTCCACACTTCAAGTGTTCGGAATTACAATACACAAATGTACATAAGACAGCCCTTCATTTTATCAAACTGACTCCGTTTTCTTTGCTTTGATTTTCAATTGACGCGTTCAAAACATTAAACGGTTCATAGAAGAGTTTAAGACAAAAACCTACTACGAGTACAGTGCTGTTGCCTAAACATATTTGGTTTTGAACATGGAGGTATTTTTTTACCTCCAATTGCGAGGTTTTGAACTACGCTCAATACAAGGATAAGATGTTACACGACAGCCCAATAGTGCTACCTTCAGTCGACAGTCAAGTTCACGTTTCGCTACGTTTGTTTCTGGACCGCTAGATCATCTTGCTTGCTCGTTGGTCTTCAACCAAAGTTCACAAGGTCGACTGTTAGCACGATATATCGACGTGATAACAAGTGCACATTTTATAAAACAGAGCGGCCTTATCATAACAGTTTTGTAACAGTTTTGTCGAGTTGCACGATCCGTCGTGTATACTCTCGGAAGCCGAGAGTAGGGCTTCAAATTGTTTCGATGTATACCGTTTGACGACAGGCATGCAAAACTCACCGTCATCCTGGGCTGTACGCCTAAATATCGCAAAAAAAATACGTCTTTTAAGATTTTACGGTATCATTAACTGATCGTGTCGCGATCGTTTTCAGCAGTATAGAGTGTCTGTCAAGCTTTTCAGAATCATTTTAAACGGCAGTGAGACCCAGCAATCGCCCAGTCAAAACTTTTCAATCAGAAAATATGCATTCATTTCCGCGAGTGGCGACGTGTGCCATTCATGTTGTCTGCAATTTCTATAATCGAGAAAAAAGTTACGTTATACTTGACGTCCTTTTAAGTAAAAGTATAACTTCACCTGTTCTTCATGAATGCAACAGAGGCCACATTTAAGCACATTTATTTTTTGAAAAATTTTAAAGTAAGCCATACGTCATATCAAAATACATACCAGATATTTTCTTCCTTCTGTTTTACATTACAATTAAAAAAGACGTAGTGATCAATGTTTGCATAAAATATTATTCACACACTCCCCTTACTCATGACCGTTTTCAGGGTTAAAGGTATTCACTCGCTCCTCTACCACTCACGTTGGCTAATTTCAGAAGTGATTTTAGCTCGCCAACCATTTTCAAATCACAATATCACATGCCCTGGTGAGTGTACAATTTTACACAGCCATGTAGAGAACATTATCTACCACTGACTGTCACGAGAGACAAACTGTCTCGCTTTCATCACCCACACGTAGTCAGTGCATGAGTCTGTATTCGCCGGCACCTGGGTGTTTGACATCATTTTATGGTCCGAAAGCGGGGGATTTGACATGGCTAGCAAAAAGTCAAATTCTCCTGTTAGTCCCATAGTCCCCCTCCCACCCCATGGCTGAAAACATTGATAAATGTGTGCGCATGACAGTGAGGAAGATGAGGGCTATCATCTTTTTCAGATTCCAGATCATGTAGTTTAATGATGCATTGACTTACACCATTCTGCAATTTATGTGACCAATAGTCTTTTGAAGTGAATACTTGCTGACTCTATTGATAAAAGGACATGAAAAATTAAATGCTACAACATTCAAAAACATAGTAATTAGTTTCGAGAGTGTTTACTTTAATGGTCGTTAACAACTGAATTTATTGAGGACCGGCAGTTTTCTGTAAGGACCTGAAGCTTTGGCTTGGTGCAGGTCCTTATGACCTGAAGCTATTTTCTCTTAATTTCGCACACTGATTGTAAAAAATTATTCATAGTTTCCGCATAGACTACCAATTGTATGGTGATTCAACATTTCGATGAAATTGTAAAATCAGGTTTCTTCCACACATATCCATTTGTAACAACCCTAGTCTAATCAAGTACATTAATATTAATAATCGAGAGTACATAAACACACAGATTTACCTATTTTTGTATTTGAAAAAAATTATTCATAGTTTCCTCATAGACTCCCATGTATAGTGGATGGACATTTTCAGTGAAATTCCAAAATCAGATTTCTTGTACACATAATATGCACCTTTAACCATCATATTCTAATCAAGTACAATTATGTTAATTATTCAACGTCTGTATATGCACAAGTATAGCAAGTTTTTCTTGGAAAAAAATTATTCACAATTTTATCATAGACTCCCATGTATAGTGGATGAACATTTTTGGTGAAATTCTAAAGTCAATTTTTTGTCCACATACCACTTGTAACAACCCTATTCCAATGAAGTTATTTTATGTAAATTATCATGTATCTGTAAATTTATAGATATAGGTTTGTATTGAAAAAGTGTTACATAGTTTTGTCATAGACTGCCATGTATCAACATTTATGAATCAACATTTATAAACAGCTGATTATCAATTAAATCCAAATATCATTTTGTACGCGCACGCTTGCGCAAAAATATTGCGATCCACCTGTAATTTCTGTCCCATCCCTTTGAGGGGTAATTTCAAATTATAGCAAGTCTGAAGGGAAACTTGAACATTCACATCTTGTGAGTTTGTAAGGAGAGTCATTTGAAAAAAATTGAGAAGCTGTATTTGGGATTCTATCGCCCCCCCCCCCTTGTGTGCAGCTTTACTCTAGCAATGTTGGGTTTCATGAAATTTTTGTCATCTTAAAAGGGGGGTCATCAATTTTTTGGAGCATTGGGTAGGGGGCTTCCACTTATTTTGAGAGATGCGCAGGACGAATTTGCTGGCCCGCACCCGGCCATAATAACTGAACGCTCTCTTAGTGAGCTATGTAATGAGACAGTGTAATGTGAACACCTTGATTGAACTAACACAACTACCGAGAGGTATTTCATGTGATTCAAGTAACACTATAGCAAGTGCATTGTAAATCAAAGTATGAGAGTGTAGCAGTAGGAACACGAAATCATTTTTGGGCTGGTGACTAGCAAAGTCAATCAAAATTTTATTTATAATTTGTACCATAATTTGGCCATGTCAGTGAATTTATATGAAAATTCTGCAGCCATTCATATTTATTAACAGTAAATATAGTATTTTTTGGCTTCGCATAACTACTTATCACTGGTTATGACCACTGTTAATGTTCACTCATTACTTCAGAATGTTAGTGAGAGTGTGGGACAAGACTGGCACTTTCTACAACTGATAATTGTAATGAGTTTGCTAATTCATCTGTACAAGCTTTGCATTTGTATTCCTATGTCTTATATTTTCAAGAATGTTGACTTGAATTGATAAAGTTTATTTTGACATGTCATGTCTACTTTTCATTTAATATTGTTTGCTAAAATCAAATTTAATTTCTCTCTCAGATAACTCTTCTGTGGTATTAGCAAGACAGAAAATGACATGTCATGATGTATGAATGGTGCAAAAGGGTAGAAGTTATATAGGTTGCTACTCTATCACAAAAGACAACAGTTAGTGTTGAAACATGCCCAAATCAAGGAGAGTGCTTCAGCTAGAGACTGTACACATTTGTAGACTTCTCTGAAACTTGAGAAAGCTCTGTTTGAACTGATATTTGATCGAAGCAAGACAATAAAGGTGTTATTAAATGAAGTATTAATGTGTGTTTGTACCATCATTCAGTGTAGTCGATACAAAATAGATGTTGCTTTTTGCTTGTACAATGTCTCACTTCGTTAATTCTCAGTTTACTAACAAATTTTGAAATTTGAGACTGAATTGTAAATTACTAAGAACTTTCAGAAGCCTGAGGAAACACAGGCATACCAGTGCAATGGGCGACTAGAAAGTCCATTGAAATCAAGCTGGTTGTTCTTACATGAACATCGCTGTTTGGTGTGTTGATTTGTGACACACTGTTCTAACATGTTTCAACACCTAAAGAAACATTTGCAACTTTATAGTTAATGCGACATATTAATCACAATATTTTAATTTTGTATCAGAATATCATAACACAATGTTGTGATCATCGCGTTCCAGCCGTTATGAGTAAGCATTGTGTACTTGGCTGGGCCAATCACATTTCCGCAAAAATCAATTCAGTGTCATGGACAAGCTAAAGTGACGTCTTTCATAAATATGTCCATTCAGTATCCAAAGAAAGTCAAAGCTATCAATGACACGAAAGTTTGTTTGGAATTATAATTTCTTCGTACACTTACAGTTTTTTGATGCTGCGTGGTCATCTGGCAATCCATCATCACAGCTGATGTAGTGCACAGTCCACACTGTCCAGTCATGCGTGCATGTTTTCCTGTATAATTCAATCGGGTCAGAATCTTGTAGCAAGGAATGTACAAAATATTGCAGATCAATCAATTTGGATGATATTTTTGAACTATGCAAATTCCAAGTTTGGTGGATATGTGAAAATTATATCTTTTGACTTCATGTACGAGATGGCACATTAACCGAACTGGACGCTCACTGTTAAAAAACAATAGGTTTTATTAGTTTCACATTTCAACCCTCTGCATCTTTCTCAGCAACATTCCCCAAACCTCTCTCCTTGCATCCCTGCCGCTAAATGCACTGAGGAGCAACAATGTCATCACTGACGATATTTTTGAAGTATTGAAAATCCTTGTCTCCTTTTTGATATTTTCTGTTCATTTTCAAACAAGTCCTTTACATCGATAAGAAAAACTGAAAGTCAAGGACGTATTTTCTGGAGTCTACATTTATAGATGTGGTACTTTCCAGAGAACAAAACCAAGTTTACCAGGGCAATAAAATTTGATCTATTTGTTGTCATTCCAAACAAAACATCCTTCAGACTAAAGTTAATTTCTTCATTTGTGATGGTACACCACCAATTAATTACATCACTCCGAAACTGTGATACAAAAACACAAGTGAACAAAAGGTGATCTGTTTTCTCCGTAAAAAGTCATAAAAGTACACTCAGAATGATCAAGCTTACCAACAGTAGAAAGAATGTAATTGTTAAAGACAACATTATTTACTATTTTACACTGAAATTCACGTATTTTTACATTTCTTACAAGCTTATTTGAAAATGTGTAGAAATATCTCCACTGGTCTTCCTTTATACCAAAACGATCGGAAAATTTAGACTTAACCACGGGTGGAGTGATATTTTTTCTTATTAATCTTAATCTTGGATCTTTTTAAAAACTACCTCTCCGATAGGAGACAACTGTATGTGTTAATGGGGTTCAGTCCCAAGAACTTCCAATTACCTATGGAGTCCCACAGGGGTCTGTACTGAGACCCACTCTTTTTCTCATTTATGTCAATGACCTGGCAAAGTGTACAGATTTCTTTGATAGTCGCCTATTTGCTGATGATACTAGTTTATTTCATTCTTTTGACTCAAGTGAAGTCATAAATTACATTATGTTACTGTGGTTTTACGACTTATCCGGACACCAAACTTGCCAATTACCCAGCAACTTCGCTGATGATATTGAGACTTTGATCGGTAATTACCAAAGCACTTTGGTAATTCACCTCAAACTTGATACTTGATCTGGCTGCATGAGTGCTCCATGGGGTACACAATGTGTATACAAAGTCACTGATAAGTATCATACTAGTGCCATAAACTAATTTGTGACCAGGGGTTGGCATTCCACTGAACAGCATTCCTCAGTAAAACCAACATATGTACATGTGTGCTGTTCATCTGTGCTACATGTAAAACTCAACTACGGAGAGGTTAGGAGAGTATAATGGGTCGTTAGAGTTTGTTAAATTACTTTTCAGAGCAGAAAAACTATCAGTAACGTTGAACAAGCTGACATTGGAAAGCTTGTGGGGAAAATCCTACATTATCCAGTTTATTTATAATCCTATGACCATCCGTCTCCGTCACCTAAATAGAATAGTCCCACTCCACGCATCCACCATTGGTTTTCCTCCTCTAAAACCTGCAGTTTCATTCATTTGAAGCAATTATCCTTTCATCTGTGAAGAGTTTTTACCGGTGACTATTACAACTTTCACTGCCAGTTGTTGTTTTTATAAGATGCAGACCATTTGATACTGAGTACACTGAGTTGCAGGCAATGCAGATGCCACTTCACAGTTCACACTGTGCTGTTGATCGGCAAAGTACAAGACATCTTTGTTTCACTTTTTTTTATTTCAAGATATGATTCATGTGAAAATTTTACCAAATGTCACTGATGGGATCGTGTTTTCAATTTCATTTGATGCAGGAATATGAAATACTGTGTTAGTTTAGCTCGGAATCGTTGCTGAGTTTTGCTGCCTTTTGGCAATAGCTGTCTATCAGCATAAATGTGATCGAGGAATGCCAGTTCATGGAGATAGAGAGATTGAAAATCTTTTCTGTATTCTAGCTTCCTTTACAATTTCTTCAGGTGTAAGTCGATTTAGGAAAGTGATTGAAAGTTTGAGTGGTGTTCAATAATTGTGCCTAAATCAGCACGAATTGAGCGGAAAAGGTATTTAAGTAGGACTGTTCGATCAGACATGATGTCCATTGAAGTTACAGAAATCTTTTTGGTGCAGTTGCAATAATTGTGCCTAAATCAGCACGAATTGAGCCGAAAAGGTATTTAAGTAGGACTGTTTGATCAGACATGATGTCCATTGAAGTTACAGAAATCTTTTTTGGTGCAGTTGCAAGTTGTATTTGTCCTGTGCCATTTTCATCACTTTGTTCAGCAATTTTCTGTATGGGTACACTGTTGAAAACTTTGAGTGCGAACTCATTTCTCAAATTGGTTTATGCTATTGCTGTAGGCACTGAGATGTCCGCGTCTCAGCCGTCTGTGTTTACACTTTGCCACCCATGGAGTTACTGCATCCAGATCAAGTATCAAGTTTGAGGTGAATTACCAAAGTGCTTTGGTAATTACTGATCAAAGTCTCAATATCATCAGCGAAGTTGCTGGGTAATTAGCAAGTTTGGTGTCCGGATAAGTCGTAAAACCACAGTAATGAAAAGTTACAGCATTTAGTTGACTGGTGTAGTAATAACAAACTAACAATAAATACAAAAAATACTGAATATGTAATACTCCAGGTTAAAAATAGACCAGTACAATGCCAAGGCATAATCAGTATTAAAGGGGAACAGATTTATGTAGTTCAAAGCACTCAATATGTTGTGCTTGACCTAGATACTGAATTTGCCTGGAAAGAACACACAAATAAAGTAAACAAAACAATAAGTTCGAAGGCAGGTAAATTATATAAAATTAAGCACATTGTCCCCACCAATATTGTTACTACTTTATAATTGTTTCATTTTAACCACATATCTCTTATTCGTTAAAAGTTTGGGGGAATACTTACGCAACTTACCTTAAGCCTATACATCTTACCCAAACACGAATAGTACGTACTCTTACAAACTCGAACAGATTTGAGCACACAACACCATTGTTTCATGAGTTGGCAATTCTTTATGTTTTTACGCAATATACTTATCAAACTGTACTTTTTGTTTATGATAATATACGTGGAAATTTTCCTTCAGACATTCCTTGTTACTTTTCAAGCATTCAACATCTGTACCCTACTCGGTCGAAAGACAAGGGAAATCTTCTCATCCCTAAATATACACTAATATAGGACAGTGTTCAATGAAATACTCTGGTGTTACACTCTGGAACCAAATCCCAGAAAGTATAAGATCTTTGAGATCTAAGTCAAAAGTTAAAAGAGACCTGAAACGTCATCTCTTGTTTATCTGATAGGTTTCTTCTCTTTCATGTATATTTATCTACGACTAAGTTTTATAATTTATGTACTTACATTGACATAGAATTTATTTCAAATATCGAGGATAGGTCACAATGTTCAACATGACGCCCTATGGCAAAATGATAGATTCAGCGATTGTGAATGGTAGGGGGCTGGACTCGATTAGTATGATACTATTTTCTAGTCCCTACCCAATTTACTAATCCTTAATGTGTCTGTATTTTTCTTTTTCTTTTCTGTTCTATTGGGAAATAAAATATCCTTATCCTTATCCTTATCCTAAGTACATAATTTTGGCTTAATCTTATCCAGTTATATGAATTCTGAATCTCCCTTACCCACTGTCAAATGCAAAACAGAGTAGCAATTTTCTTCCTGTAAGGCGGAAAATTTTACATTACGAGGATTACTGAAAATTAAAGCCATCCATGTAAACTGATTAACATGATTATTCTTAACACATCTACCAGTAATGGAATCAAAGGCAACAGGATTTCCATGCTCATTGTAAAGATCTTTGACATCCCAACCAGAGTTGAAAATTCTTTATAAAATATAGATGTACCATCGATAAAAATGTTTTTGTTGTTACATACAACAATGTGACGATTCGGTGTGCAAATAGACATCAAATCAGGTCAAACAATCATTATCATTTAAGGTAACTATGAAATTTACCAGGTCCAAGGAATATATCGAAAGTGACAAAGGCAATGGTGTCATCTTGAACCACGAAATAATGGTGGTACCAGGTGTCCGGTAGCTGCACCCGTCAAGATTGACCCAAAGCGACAAATCCATTGTTATTTGGTGAATTCACCAAATTACTTTTGTTAGTCAAAATTTGGTATGCTGTCACTCATCATTCAAGAAACAGACAGGTCATATTTTGATACAACATCTCCGTATCTACTATAGAACTTCTTAAATGATTTCACTAATCTTCTTTCTGAGAATCCTTGCCTCTCTAACTTTTGAGCTAATAGGCTGTGTCTAACTCGAAAGTCTTCATATGAATTGCATGCTCTACTGTATCTAAGGAGTTATAAAATATTCACACCATAAGCTGGAGATAATGGTATATTGCTTGACAATGAGGGAAAGTTTATGATTTCAAAATTGAAATCGTCGCTTTTGCCATACAGCTTAGTATATAGTGTATTTTGTCTAATTTTAAAAAATACGTCTAGGTATGATGCCGAGTCCACACTTTCAGTTGTTTCTTTTATTTCTAAATCATCTGGGCAGGTGTGGTGTACATAATTTGATATACCAGGATAGTTTAAATTGATGAGATCATCAATATATCTGTGGGCGTTGTTAAATCGCTTGGCAATCCTTTTACACCCAGTTTTCTGAAGTGATTGCATGAACTCTGCTTCATACGAGTACAAAAATAAGTCTGCAAGAAGTGGGACGCAAATTGTACCCATGGGAATGCATATGCCTATGCCGAAGTGATTGCATGAACTCTGCTTCATACGAATACAAAATAAGTCTGCAAGAAGTGGGACGCAAATTGTACCCATGGGAATGCCTATGGTTTGCCTGAATGTCATGCAAGCAAACTTGATAAATATGTTGTCAATTAGGAAATATAGTATTTGCATCACTTCAACATCACTGTATTTGAGTTTGGCATCGTTGTTGTTGGTGAAATAGCCCAAGTTGTGCTTGATGGCAATGTATTCATACCTACGACTACCATTCTTGTAAAAGAAGGCTTTCTTTACGAGAGATGATAGCCTGTCTTTAAATTTGTTATGTTGGATGGTTGTGTACAACGTTGAAAAATCAAATGCGTGGATTGAATTGTACATGTTTTTGTTATTTTGTAAAATATCTAACAATTCTTTGGAGTTCTTTAATATCCACATTTGATTGCCCCCCCACTAGTTTCATAACCTTTGTCACAATAACGTACAAAACCAGATTTAATGGTTGATAAAATGATGGTAAAAAGTTGTGGCAAGCGTTTTGTTGTACACTTACAGATATGAAACGTTGATTATAGGTATTGTTATGGATCTCAGGAATCCAATATAGATTAAGTAATACCTTGTCATCTTGCGCTAACTCGATGCCAAATTCACTCAAAACTGTTGAATGGTTCTGCAATATTTCCTCTTCAGATAAAGTTGAAAGAGAGTATGTTGTTCTACTCTCATCATCTTAGTTAATCTGAAGTTCGTTCTTTAAACATTGAATGTAATGTTGCTTGCAGACAAAATTTATGTTGTTTGGTGCTTTGTCTGCAGGCACAACAACATATTTATCGTGTAAAGCATCTAGACATTCCCGTACAGAAGGGTCATCGATGGCAAATGTAGTGTTGATGACAGAATGTGAAGAACGTGGACGTAAAATACGAGATTTTACCTTATCACGGACTGTGCGAAGCCAGTCCGAAAGACGTCTTCATCTTCGTCTTTGTCTTTTCTTCTGTATGCCAAGCTGCGAGTACTTCAAAATAAAATGTTGCGAGGAACGGTTGCAGTGTAGACAGGTGAAAATTACAATAAAAGATAAATCTCCAAGAAGAAAATACCGCTGAACCCAAGTAATTCTTAAAGCTTCAATCATTGTGTTAATATCAGGCATATTAAAACCACCTTCATCAATATTTGCAAATAAACCTGACTTTTTTACCAGATTTTTTTATATATCCAAGTAAACAAAAAAAATCATTTCATTGGCAGATCAAATAAAATTGACCGGAAGAGGAAGGATGGATGCTCTATAAAAAAATTAGAAATAACAAAGGTTTTAACCACTAAAATAAGGCCATATATGGAAAAAATTGTGTCGACTCCAAGATATAAGAGAGTTTTCTATGTCTCGAAGGAGACTGTAAAATTCCATAACAGCTGAAATAGAGCGAATAGCTTCTCTAATATTTCTACCCTTGACTTTGCCACACTGATTATGATGAATTATATGAGGGAGTACGTTATCAAGGCGTTTTGCGATCGCTTTGGACGCTATCTTGTCATCAATATTGATAAGCGATATTGGGCGCCAATTCTCAAGAAGAAGTTTGTCTCTATCCTTCTTAGGTATAAGAGTGGTGACGGCCTGTCTCTGTGAGTGAGACATTTCGCCATGAACATGTGAATAATTAAAAGAGTCTACACATACATCAGCTATATCTTCCCAAAAACACTTTAAAAACTCAGCACAGATTCCATCATCTCCTGCTGTCCTGTTTTCGGCTAAGTTTCTCACAATTTTCCGCATTCAGAGATAGACAATAAACCTTCACATGTTTCATGATCTCATCGAGTTGTGGAATATTTTTATTTCCAAAGAAAAGTTCTACATTTCTTCCATTCATACAAGTTGGAATAGAGTTGCTTCTGTTCATTTACACTTGGCGCACAAGTTATTGGAACACCAAATTAGGTAATTACCCAGCAACTTGGCTGAGTACTTTGCTATTTGACTTGGGGTTTACCTAAACAAGAGTCTGTTTTATGGTCTGAAGATTGATAAGAAATCCACCTAACTCAGCAGGCAGCTCCTCCACTGAGTAAACTGATATGCCTACACTGGAAAAAACATTTTCGACTGGCAGCTACATGTAGTTGATGGGAGAGTTTTGAAGGGAGGAATAAAATGTTGTAAAGTGTAAAACATGGTTTGCCGCTGTCATTTTGTGTCCTGTCTTTGTATATATGCATATTATTACTAGTTTCTGAATCAGAATTACATAGATTGAAGAAACACTGACTGTCAGAGCAACCATCCAATCATATAATAAAAATGGACTGTTCTATCAACGTTGGTGGTCGGCTAATGGAAGGTGGTAAATTTGATGAGTTTTGTACACTCTTGATTAATACAAGGGATGCTGCGATGTTTCAATTCCAAATAACCTACCGAGGCAAAACCTGTCAGGTTCCGGCCCAGGACACAAAATGAGTACAATAGATTGTTTTACATCATGATATTTATTCCCCCTTTTCACAATTTTCCCATGATCTAGATGCCAGTTGAAAATGGGTTGTTCCAGTGTAGGCATATCAGTTTACTCAGTGGAGGAGCTGCCTGCTGAGTTTGGTGGATTTCTTATCAGTCTTCAGACAATAAAACAGACTCTTGTTTAGGTAAATGCTAGGTCAAATAGCAAAGTGCTCAGCCAAGTTGCTGGGTAATTACCTAATTTGGTGTTCCGATAACTAAGGCACTCGCTGTAAAAACTATTTTGATTTGTAATGGACTCATTTATAATGACCTGTTTTTAACTTCTTCATATGTTTTTTAAAGATTTGAACATTTCTAAACCGAAGAGGAGATTTGATGAGATTTCACCATGCTCATGCCAGTTAATGCGGGGCCTTACAATTGCCCCATTTGTAATATTTTCATTAATATCGTCATATATCTTTTTGTATTTTTCATACTCATCAATGGCGCTATCACGATTGGAAATATCCCTGGAGAGCAAACTTTCAGCAATTTAATGCTGATGTCTTTTCGAGGTTCCTACGTTCTTTTCCACGACTCTTACTAAAATTGACTGTAAAGTCCCTACTGTAAAACCTAAAAAGCTCAGTATTTCATGGAGCTGTACTCGTTTTTTCCGATGGCTGATTTTGCGCTTCATTTGAGTTACGTAGTTACTGTCATTTAGAAGAGCGGAATTTAACTTCCAGTACCCCGGCCCCGATTCTGAACGCCAATCTCTTTAAAACAAACAAAGACTGCGTTGTGATCTGTATGCACTGCTGGTATAATATCAAAGTCAGTAATCTCACTATGAAGACCATCCGAAACCAGCCAAAAGTCTAAACGAGACTGAATAAGAGGGGAACATTGCCTCCAGGTATATTTTCTTACACTTGGATTACGAATGCGCAAAATATCATGCAGATCATACTTGCATAGAATGCGTTCAAGCATCTCTGCAGCTTGAGGTTAGTAAATGGCAGCAACACCCAACCTGTCCAAATCTTTGTTAACACAGTTGAAATCGCCACCGACGAAAATTTTGTCTTGAAAGGAAAGTTGACAGTCATCCAAAAATTCTTCCATATCATTAAAAAAGAGCACCTGTTTCGTTTCATTATTTGGTGAGTAAATATTTACAAATGCAAAAGATCTGTCATCTGTAGTACAGCGAGTGATAATTAGTCTTCCATTTGTGTCACAAAAGGTCTCATTTACATGACAATCAAAATTCTTTCTGAGAAGTATGGCGACCCCTTTAGAATGGGCACTGCCATGGTTAAAAATGCAGTGTATATTCCATTCTTTAGACCATCTAGTGAATACATCTGCTGTACTGTATGTCTCCTGCAGAGAGAAAATATCTCCTTTGTGCCTTTTCAACCACGAAAAAATACTCTGTCTTTTCTTGTTACTTCGAATTCCTGGACAATTTAAAGAAATCACTTCAAAGGCAGCAATAAGTAAAGTATGAGAGGTCTTGTTACCGTGTCATCAGAACAGAACAGGAGAACAAGAGACGAAAAAAAAGAAAAACAAAAAAACAGACACAACATTGACGTAAACGGAAATCAGCAGAAAAAAAAAACGAGGTGTAAAGCAAAATCAAAACCAAAAAGCAAAAAGGAAAAAGAAACGTAAGACTTATTTGTCATCAATATCAGTAAAACGAACTAATTTCGAGTCTTTGGTTTTCTTTACAAAGGATATGCCGTTATGAGTCCACGCACTGTACAATTTCCTTTCTTTCACGAAAGTTCTTGCATGATGAAAGATTTCAGCATTTTTCTTGGTCAAATTTTCATTGATATACACAGTTTTTGAACTTGGATGAAGTCCGATTGTTTCAATTTTCACCTTTCTAAGCTTTATTCTTGCTCGATACAGCTTCCTACTGACGTTGCACGACTTGAATATGGCGATGATAACAGGCAGTCCTTGTGATTTCCGTTTGATCGGATGACAGATGTCAATGTCGGCTTCCGTTATGTCCAAATATAAGACTTTGCAAATCTTCAAGGTAGCTTCTGTTGCTGCTTCCGCCGATTGTTCTGACAAGCTGACTCCGCTTATTTCAACTGCATATTTTCTGCCATATTGCTCCAAGTTGTTCATAGCTTCAGCGGTGTCACTCGTAACTTTGGCGGCCACTTCCATGCCATTTTCAAGCGCCATGATCCTTTCTTCATTGCTTCTTATGGTTTCTTCCATGAAACCAAGGGACTTATGTAAATCTTGTATTTCAATGCGCAATTCACTGATAGTGGATTCAAATTTTTCTGACAATTTCGTGTACAAGTCTTCGTTCAACATCTCACGTGTTGTCGCCATCTTCTCACTCGTCTTTGTTCTCGCTAGAATGTTCAGTTGACGACGTATCAGTGGCTTCCTCTTACTTTTTCTTGTCATAATAAGTACATACATCTCCAAATATGGCATCTTTGTTCTTTCTCCCGGAGACAAATTTTCTTGTTCAAGGCGGAATGGGTGAAAAAGACGTTCGCAAAGACGGAGCACAAAAAATGCATGTGCTCACCATAGTAGGTCAGCGCGCCCTCTAAAAGTATCACTGTCTAGTGATTTGTCTTCTCCTACCCCCAAGACGAAATTCTAAGAGATACTGGGGCTTCCCGGTCTCTTTTGTTTGGAGATACCCTGCCGTTTTCTGAAAATCATTTTCAGGTTCTAGAGGTCTTCTTAAGCGGGTAGATTGTAATCATTACATTCCTGTTCCTCTCCATCATGTTTATTTGTCTTTGGACTTTGTTTCTTAATCTGTGACTTTAGCTATTAGGCCTTTTTTGCCTTTTGAAGGGCTTTCACCTTTTCATTGAAAATGATCTTGCTTAGGCCAAGGTCATTACTAATCTACTTGTGACTAATAGAACTAGTTTTAATCAGGATCCAGAGCTTATTCAACAGGAAATTCCTGATGTATCCTGCGTGAGCTGTTACTCGAGCTGTGTCAAATAAAACTTCTGAGAATCCAAATATTCTAAAAATGGCGTCACAAACGTTGACTTAAATGACACCTTTCTCAATCAGGTATTTGATATGGATCATTCCCTTACCCCCGGTGGATTTGAAACCACCAGTAAAATTTCTGCTGACCAAAGTCAAACATTTTATAGATCAACAGAAGAACAACAGAACAACACAAAGACCCAGATATTTTGTGTTTCTTGACAGTGTTGTTGACGGAGGTGAAACTTCAGATACTTCTGTTTGTTATTAAACAAAGTCTTGTATTCCATGCGAAAATGAAGACCTCCAGATATCTTGGCTGATAACGATTGGCCTGTATAACATCAAATTGTGGTTCCAAGATCTTATAGTCCTGAAATATTGCGCCTTGCCCATGAAACACCCAGGCTGGTCATTTAGGAGTCAGGAAGACCTATCATAAAATTCTCAGTCATTTTTCTTGACCTAATCTCAGGCAGAATGCAGCACATTTCTGTAAGACTTGCTACACATGTCAAATGGTAGGAAAACCAAAATAGACTGTTCCAGAGACCTATTTACAGCAAATTCCTGCATTTCAAGAACCGTTTACTAGGACACTCATAGACTCTGTTGGGCCACAACCAAAACCAAGATCAGAAAATGAGTTTATGTTGACAATAATGTGTACATCCACACAGTTTCAAGAAGCCATACTACTGGAAAACATGAAGGCAAAGACTATGGTTTAAGCTTTAGTCAAATTTTCCCATGTTTCTGCCGTCCTAAATGTGTCCAGTCTGATCAAGGTTCCAACTTTATGTCTGGAATTTTTCAACAAGTCATGGATCAGCAAACAGTATGGGTCCTCCGCCTATCACAAAGAAAGCCAACGTGCTCTTGAGCGATTTCATCAACCCTTGAAAATTACGATTAGGACCTACTGCTCTTTGCTGTTAGAGAGTCAATTCAAGAATGTCTTGGTGTGTTTTTTTTGCCTATTTGGGCTGTAATTCTACGTACAGTTCGTTGCCCACCTTAGCTTTTTAAAGAGAAATTCCTATCAGACAACAATGATGGTCTGAATATTTTGCCATGTCTATCAGAATTTCGTACATAACTGTATAAGGCATATAAATTAGCTCAAGAGTCCATGGAAATAAAATACTATAAAAACACCTCTGAACAGAAGTTTGAACCTGGTCAAAAGGTTCTTTTTCTTCTTCTGGTACCTGCAAAACCACAACATGCTCGTTACTTTGATTCTTATCTAATGATAAAAAATGAAGTGATCTAAATTAAACCTCAATAACACCTGATAAAAAAAATATATATATATATATATATATATATATATATATATATATATATATATATATATATATATATATATATATATATATGTATATATGTATATATTATATGTATATATAATCTAAATATCTATATGTATATATTATATGTATATATAATCTAAATTACACCCCAATGACACCCAATAATATATATCTATATATATATATCTATAATAGTATTATATATATCTAATATAGTATATAATATGTATATAATGTATATATAATTTATTACATTATATAATAATGTATTATATATATATATAATATTATAAATATATATATATATGTACATATATATATATATATATATATATATATATATATATATATATATATATATATATATATATATATATATATATATATATATATATATATATATATATATATATATATATATATATATATATAAAATACATTATTGTTTTTTTAACCTGAGTGGACAGTTTCTGCTGGTGGATATTTACTTGTCCCCGAGTCTGTCTGATAGCTCAGTAAAAGCTTCGTGCTTTTCCGATTACTATATGTGTGTTTGTACTGTGTCTGTGTGTCGTCTGCTCAATGCAAACTGTGTTGCTCGGTCGCGCACAGGATTGTATCATCTAAGTCGGTTGCCATGACCAACTCTTTTGGGTTGGAAACGGTGGCCGACTGGTTTTGTGTGAGGCCTAGCAGCTAGGCGATGTTGCCGTGAAGTGTGTGGGGGTTCAAATCCCGTTTGGGTTATAGTAAAAAAATTATCTATATATACATCTACATATACATGTATATGTATATGTATATGTATATGTATATGTATATGTATATATGTATATAATGTAATATATAATATATGTATATATATCTATGTATATATATATATATATATATATATATATATATATATATATATATATATATATATATATATATATATATATATATATATATATATATATATATATATATATATATATATATATTTGACCCTATTTTTATATGTATGGAGGTTCCCCTTTGGGGGCGTGCATATGAGGTTTCATGTTAAAAAAATTCATTAAGAGGGTCTACTCGTAGGGATATGATTATTATCAGTTGGTACCCAATGGATAACATGTCTGTTGTTGATGGCTTTGCCAGAGAGATTGAGGAGATTATTGGTTAGTATACGTTTGGCACTTACTCTATGAACCTATCCCAAAAGACATTGTAAGACGATTCTCTCTGGTGCTTCTGCCAGACAGATCCCCCACCCAGTAAGCACCCGGTCTATGAGAGGGTTTAGGACTCGACTGGTCCTTTATTTACACAGATATGCATATCCCACAACCAATGAAGGACTGGCCATTCGACCTGGATGGCCAGATCCCCCCATCCAGTGAGACTCCCAGCCAATGGAGAGTGGGTTTGTGGCCCTTAATGATGCAAAAACCGAGTTTGAGGTCGACAGTGCCACCGTGGTCTTCTTTACGGTACCTGGTGGATGGAAAAGCAGAGCAACATTTAGATTGAAGATGGAAGGTATGTCAACATCATGGGTGGTCGACTTGATATTAAAGCGCAGTGGTCGTCGCGCTGCGCATCCTCCTGAGGGGGTCCCCCTCTGTTGTAAACAAATCCAAGAACGCCGCACATGTTACGGGTTGATTGTAATGTTTGCGATATTGCCGTTTGTTAAAACTGCGGCTGATCTGTCACAAGCATACCAACTATCCAAATGTAACACGCAATAAAAGGTCAATTAATCTAAGTTAAATATCTGCTGAATATTGAACAATGATTGCACGCTGGATTGAGATCACATTTGCTCATGATTTTCTTGAATCAGTTGAATGGGGCTCGACTACTGTTATCGCTCGAGCCATAGAGCTAGACGTACGCATGTATACGCCAACAGACTATCAACGACCGGGCTCTAGTTTTCGACATCGCTAGCAAGGACGAGAGCTTTCATTTCAAGAGGCCCGACAGGAGTACAAAGACAACAACCCAAACTACAGAAATCTACAGCTCGCAGAGCAATGCCCGCTGCAGCATGAAGCATCTCTGCATCTGTCTGTATGAACGTCCGTGTCAAACCGGGTATATGACGCGCTACACTCGGCTGTGGAGAATCCAACTCAACTACAAAGTTTACCCCGTTTGGGGGTGCAAACGAGAATTCCGAGAACAGGTATCAAGTCAAGCGAAGGACCTTTCAGAGGTCTTCTTGTTATGTGGGGGTTATCTCACTTGAAAGAGGATTCAGACCTACCGGCAATCAGCAGGAGGTACAACAACAAAGTTTGCCCAGCACCGGTAGGCCTACACCAGCTAGCGGTTGGATCACTGCCATGACCGTGCACAGGACCGGGGCACAGGATCTCTCGATACGTCTATGCACGGTGTAGCCGTGCAATTTCCCTGCCAAATGCCGCGAAAACCCGCTCGTTTTGTTTATTGTTTCCTGTCATTTTACTATTTCTTACCACGTAATAGGCCTACTAGGAGAAGTAATTAAGACATGGTGATCAACAGTTGGTTGTGGGCCAAGTCGTAGCGGGCCGGTACGTTGTGGGACCGGATTCTCTATATCCGTGTACGTCAACGCGGTGACCGTCTCCCAACAACATCTCACGTGTCCTGCTCTGGCTTGCCGATCATGGTCTTGAGTGTAATTTTTGTGTTAGGCATTGTGCTTGTTGCTGGTCTACATATATAGTCAATGTTGATCATTTTAATTATGTATTTTTACTGTACTGTACATAGCATTGTGTACAACAAGCGTGACCGCGCGCGATCAAACCCATTTGTTCACTGTGTCTGCGTGCTGTAAACTCAGCGACATAATGTGCTGAGTGTAGTGTCCCAATGTTCGTAGCTCTACACGAGTTTATAGATAGAAATACACCACTGAAGTTCGTTTCCGATCTTAATATTTTACTATTGCATGATGTTGAGTTTTACAAAGGCCTTAACAAAGTGGGGGGCTGCTCCAATCTCACTCCTATTGAAGTTGAGAAGACTTATGTTTACAAAAATTTATGTTTATCAACAAAAAAATCACGCACGCGCAGCGCGACGACCACTGCGCTTTAACATTAGCATGACAGACCAAAGGACAGCACGGCTGCTTGCCACTGTTCCAGGAGGTGAGTTCATTCTGAAAAGTAAGTTCCTGCACAAGAACAAGCAAGGCGACTGGTTTGTCAAAAACAAATTTGATCCAGTCCATGCTGAGAGGATGAAGGGGCAGGTCAATGCACTTATCGCTCGAGGCACACAGCATGGGGTAATGATTGGAATCGATAAATCAGCACGCCTACCCAATCACCATGGTCGTTCATGGGCTCTATCCCTCACACACCCAGATCCTGCCAACCTGGCAGCACTGAGAAAGGTGACTTCAGCTGTGTGGCCCAGTGAGTCATGGAGCACTTTGAAGGTTTCAAGAGACCAGGGACTCACACCCACACAGTGTGCGAAATTAACGTCGGTCCGACGGTCTGAGACTGGCAGATTTCTCGTCTGCCGAAAGTTTTTAGCAACATGTCGGTCCTTATGACCGACTGGAATTTGGAATAGATGATGAAAATTTCTCCGTCAAGACCTGTAACAGATCCAGATAATGACTAACTTTGAATCATATTGATTCAGACTTGAATGTCATGCACCTATCCATGTTTTCCACCGTGGGAGTGCGGATCGCACTTCGTGTCCTGGTAGACGCGTTCAAAACATAAATCGGCTCATAGAAGAGTTAAGACAAAAACCTACTACGAGTACAGTGCTGTTGCCTAAACATATTTAGTTTTGAACATGGAGGTATTTTTTTACCTCCATGGTTTTGAACTACGCCCAATACAAGGATAAGATGTTACACGACAGCCCTGCAGTCGACAGTCAAGTTCACGTTTCGCTACGTTTGTTTCTGGACCGCTAGAACATGTTGCTTGCTCGTTGGTCTTCAACCAAAGTTCACAAAACCGACTGTTAGCACGATATATATCGTCGTGATAACAAGTGTACATTTTATAAAACATAGCGGCCTTATCATAACAGTTTAAAATTTGTCGAGTTGCACGATCCGTCATGTATACTCTCTGAGGCCGAGAGTAGGGCTTCAAATTGTTTCGATGTATACCGGTACCGTTTTACGACAGGCATGCAAAACTCACCGTCATCCTGGGCTGTACGCCTAAATATCGCCAAAAATTACGTCTTTTAAGATTTTACGGTATCATTTACTGATCGTGTCGCGATCATTTTCAGCAGTATAGAGTGTCTGTCAAACTTTTCAGAATCATTTTAAAAGGCGATGAGACCCAGCAATCGCTCAGTCAAAACTTTTCAATCAGAAAATATGCATTCATTTCCGCGAGTGGCGACGTGTGCCATTCATGTTGTCTGCAATTTCTATAATCGAGAAAAAGTTACGATACTTGTCCTTTAATTAAAAGTATAACTTCACCTGTTTCTTCATGAATGCAACAGAGGCCACATTTAAGCACATTTATTTTTGAAAATTTTGAAAGTAAGCCATACGTCATATCAAAATGCATACCAAGTATTTTCTTCCTTCTGCTTTACATTACAATGGAAAAAGACGTAGTGATCAATGTTTGCACAAAAATATTCACACACTCCCCTTACTCATGACCGTTTTCAGGGTACTAAGGTATTCTCTCACTTCTCTACCACTCACGTTGGCTAATTTCAGAAGTGATTTTCAGCTCACAAACCATTTTCAAATCACAATATCACATGCCTGGTGTAGTGTACAATTTTACACAGCCATATAGAGAACATCATCTCCCATAGACTGCCATAAGAGACAAACTGTCTTGCTTTCATCACCCACACGTAGTCAGTGCATGAGCCTGTATTCGCCTGCCCCGTGGTGTTTGACATTTTATGGTCGAAAGTGGGGGATTTGACATAGCTAGAAAAAAGTCAAATTCTCCTGTTAGTCCAATAGCCCCCCACCCCACCCACCCCCCCACCCCCGTGGTGGAAAACATTGATAACTGTGTGCGCGTGACAGTGAGGAAGATGAGGGCTGTGATCTTTTTCAGATTCCAGATCATGTAGCTGAATGATGCATTCACTTACACTATTCTGCAATCTATGTGAACAATAGTCCTTTTGTATTGATAAAAGGACATGAAAAATTAAATATTACAACATTCAAAAGCATAGTATTAGTCGAGAGAGTGTTTACTTTAATGGTCGTTAACAACTGCATTTATTGAGGACCGGCAGTTTTCTGTAAGGACCTGAAGCTTTGGCTTGGTGCAGGCCCTTATGACCTGAAGCTATTTTCTCTTAATTTCGCACACTGCACCCACATGGCGTTGGAAAATAGAGGAGTGGGAGGAGAGAGTTCATACGACTAGCACCACTGTCGGTGTTGTGGTCAGACTGGAAAAGATCCCAAGAGGGTGATCATTCTGCGGGGCATTGCTGGTGAGGACTTAAACAAAAGTACTAAGTTTGGTAGGGGTGGAAGTGCTAGCCATCGCCCCATAGAGCTCATCTACCACAAAGAACTGCACTTTCCTCAAAGCAGAGAGGTCCGGACCTACGAGAGTGATTTATGGCAAGCCATTCAAAAAGCTACCAAGGCTGAGCCATTGGCGGTCTGGCTCTTGGGAAGTGGTCAACATTCGACCAGTTTGTACTCCAAAACGGGTGCGTCTACAGGACACAGGAAGCCAATGAGAGGCTCCAGGTTTGTGAAGGCCTAGGTGCACCGCAATCACTGAATAAGCTTTCAGCAAGAACCATGCAGCTAGCATCGTGGCCAAGGAAAAGAACAGCTTGTAGCCGACCCAGCCAGCTTTCTTCCAGACACCCAGAAGGCTTGCATGGAGCATGGCCATGGTGGCCTCTGGAACTCAATGGACTACAATACAAGGGACTTTGCTAGCATCTACATGAAGACCTGCTACCCTGCTTCCTTTCAGGGCCTGGGCGAAGCAAAGCCCTAATCAAGCTTTCAGACACCCAATCTACCACATGACTTGTGTAGCCATCAATGGTCTTCTCCCAAAAGACATTGGGACTTGCTTTGCAGAGTCCAGAAATGAGATCTAAAGACACTCATCCTGTCATCCGAAGATGGTATGGAAAGCACTTCACCAAGAATGGCTATGGCCCAACTACAGCTTATTCCCTTCTTTACAGAGTCGGGCCTTCTCAGTTCTCAAAAAAGTCCACGACGCAATCATCATTTTGAAAAACAGACCAAGGTCTAGGTCCTAGAAGATAACAACCAGGGATGCAGCGTCATTGGCAAATTGACGCAGGGCAATACAGTCAGTGGAATAATACTTACCAGTTGACCAAGTGGCTGGTGACCGACAAAGGAGAGCTTCTCTTCCTGGTCAGAGAAACTTGCCAACGTGGCACCCTGGTTGGAGCATTGGTGAGATGCACCCTGGGCCACATCATCGTGTACTGTGATGGCTCACAGTCCCAGTACCACCACCTTAGGGCGTATATGCTAGCCTATGCACACATCAACCTCCTTTTTATGTTTTAGAGTTTTGAACCCAATGAGGCTGTCCACATGGCTACAGATAGTATCTACGTCCAGAAAACTGCATTCTACAAGCTCAAAGGGGTCGAGGTATATACTACGACTCCCAGCATGTCTGCAGTAAACCAGAGGGATTGTGTGAATTCCATTGTATGCAAAGATTCAGTCGCTTGTTTGTCTCAATTGCCCTGGCCAAATGGCATGACAAGAGCAAGCGGTGTGCTTTTCTGCCTAAGGAACACGCATCTTAACTTTCCAAGCCCGAAAACAAAAGGCAAAAAAAGGATCTCCCTCGAAGCACCGCACCATGCCATGATGACCCACTGACCCGATCCAATTGAGCTACCTGAACAGAGGAGGGGCAGTGGCAAAACCACCAGAGCGATCGAGCTGTTCCACCAGAGAACCCCCTTGTGTTCACACCGACCCATCATCTGGTCAAAGAGATGCGGGTAAGAGTTGTCAAGACCCAGAACTATAACTGCTTCTTCCACAGGAGTGGTCAGACCGAGTTGATCCTGGAAAGGATGGTTAGAAGTACATCCCTGCATAATCATCCAGGATGATATCTACACCGAGCCCAGCCGATTAAGGAGACCTTCCTGGACTGGCTCAACCACAGGGGTGTCCAAGTCATCTGCTGCGGTGACCAGGGTCAGCTGCTGCTGATTTCTGGTGAGATGCCACATGAGTAGCTGCATTGGAAGGCTGACTACTACGAGGAGGTTGAGGTCGACCATCAGCAAAGGACTTGGCCCTCAAGGCCCTCAAAAGGAGTATCCACCTCCAGCCTGACAAAGTCCAGTGCAGAGAGATGTGAAAGGCACTCCCCTGCTGCCGAGGCTGGGATCAGTTTGTTGAGGCCTCGAGGCCTGTTGACCTTGTCTTGACCTCAAGACACAACGTTCGTGACTGAGCACAGGGTTTGCTATTCCAGTGCCACAAGGAGTGATTTCAAGACACCCCTTTGCTCCTCATGTACCACCTCAAGGACAGCTGGCTGCAAAAGATACAAGTCACCATCCAAGGCACTGACCACAGAAAAGAGCTGGTTCTGAACGATATCATGAATGTCAGCATAGGAGCAGTGGAGGCGGCCATCCAAACTGTTGACTGGTGCCTCAGTTACGCCCTTACAGTCCACTCCAGCCAGGGCCTTACCATATACAACCCCCAAGGTCTGGATAAATTGTCGACGACTAATCTTGCAGTGGAACCTTACCATGTCCCGGATGGAGTACATGCACCAGCGTGAATGGGTAGTAGTCCCCCAGAAGAGTTCCGGGGTCAATCCCCAACAGAGCAGCAGCTATACCAGGATATTGCAAATAAGGTCTTAGCCTACCTGCACCAGGACCAAGCCAAGGAGCAAAGGCAACAAAAGGACCTCCCTCGAAGCACCGCACTCTGAAGGCCAATCACATCATGCATCGCAAGAAGGCCCAAAATAACAGTTGTGCTACCTGCAGTATCGAGCTCCTCGGGGCTGTCAGCCCAAGGATCCCAGCAATCTTAGTGTCAACCAGTTTGACACAACCAGGGGGAACAAGAGTGACAACATATGGTTGACCTGTCTCGAGTGTAACAGAAACAGAGGGGCAGCAGCTCTCATTGCCTGAGGACCCCATCCAGTGGCAGTTGGGTGTCAGGGAGCACTACCAGAAGTTCCTTACAGACAAACCCCCTTGGCGGCTTATTCTGCAAATAGTACAGCACAGGCTCGTCAGGCTTGGTCACCGGGTGCAAAAGTCGGTGAATGGTCAAGGCACCCATAAACTCATGCCAAGGGTCAACCTGAAGTGGTTTGACCCACTTCAAGGAGAGCCGCGTTTTATAGATGCAATAGGAGCCGAGGCAACCACTCTGGCATCTTTGGTGGTCAGGCACTGAGCAGCCTTGAAGTGGGAAGCAACATCGATGACAGTAAGAGTGTACTTGTGACCCCTGATTACAATTCTGATTTTGAAAGAAAATATTTCAAAGTCTCCAGGAGGAAAGTTAAGGTTTAATTTGATTTCAAGGCACATACTACCTTTAAACCTTTCTTGGTGTTTCCCGAGTGGATGGCTTGTTTTACTCGTAGATATACCTGAAATAGATATGCAATATTTGTCATATATCCATAATTACCTTGGCACGTGATAACACCCTGTTGCGGTCTTTAAACTTAACATATTGGCAATGTGTCAATAATATACCAGTGACAAGCGATGACATGATGTGTAATAAATATCTGAAAAGGGTTATTCATACAGGGCCTCATTCTTAACTACTGTCATTACTGTCAAATTAAAGTGACCTGATTGATATAATTTTGATCAACCTTAACCTATCCTCTGTAACCTGATTTTTTTTCCAGTGATTAAAACAATATGGACAATCATCATTCGGAATGTTGTGATGTAACATGTCATAAATGTGACAAAGATCGTAGACATGTTCATAATTCAGAAGACACGCAGCAGGAAGATATAGATGAAGGGGGAAGGAGAATGAGATTAGAGTCAATGACAAGATGGAGAAAAGAAAACGAGAGACAAAGAAAGTGGGCACCTGACAGGCAGAGACACGGTGAAGAAAGAAAGAAAATGATAGAAGCTGAAACACCGCAACAGAAGGAAGACAGTCACAAAATACAAGAAAATGTAACAAACTGGAGAATTTTTCAGAAAGGGCATTCCAACGTCAACTTTGCAAGTGGTGTTTGTGGAGTCTTGAATGTTCAAGCAGGGGAAAGGTATGAGGCTAAATAATGTTTTATTTATCAGGGAACGTAAATTTGCTCTACATGTGCCAGTTTATGAATTTTAAAGTCCGATTCACAGTCTGTTCAAGAAATGAAAATATATTTAGTCTTATCCGGTAAGTACTGTGGTTTTATTTTTTAAACAGAGTTCGACAACAAACAGAAGATATGGATAAAGCTTTCGAGACTACATACTTTGCTGACAACGCCATCACAAGTCAAGTAGCTGCAAAGCCGAGGACAGGGTGTCACAGTGGCCAGATCAACATAAAGTATCGTCCACTCACAAAAAATGATGTCATTCAATTTTTGAATCAGCTTGCATTCACTCCCAATGTATTTCAAAGCTATCACCTTCCAAAAAGTCAGGACAGTGAATTTCTGCAGATAGTAGAGAAGTTGTTATTTGAGGACAGGAAAGAGCATGTAAAGCCCATACCATTGCAAGCTTTGAAGTGGCTACAGATGTATTTCTTAGAAATGTATTGCAACAGAAAATATCCCTATGAGACTGCCAGAGCAGAACTTAACAAAATATGACCGCCATTTCATACAGTGCTATAAATATTGCAGAAGATCTAGACTTATCAAAAGTCATGTGCCATCTACAAGCTAAATGTCATTTAAATGAAATCCCCTCATCGTTTGTTAACGTCAGAAGAAGATGGTGTAAAGTCAATGACTCACATCTAAATATTGCAATACAGTTTCTTGAAGGCCTCATCATGGAATCGCAAAACCTCAATGTCAAACTTTTACGAGTTTCCTGCTGGGTAAAGCTTGCATGTAATTTGTTGATTAAATATTGTGTCCCTCTCAATTCTGACTGTTTTTTATTCGATTATCAAGCAGCATTTTTCAAACTCATCCAAAATGAATTTGGCGGCCAGATCAATTCATCAAAATAATATCATGTCTCTGTGAAAAATTTTCCATAAAAGACCGTGCATTGGAATCTTTAATGAAGCAAATTGTGAATCGTAACATTACATATGCCACGCTGGTCAAAGGAAATCTGACTTTTGCTCAAATTCTTAAAAAATCAAAGGGGGAAATACTATCGCACATTAATGAAACCATTGAGAAAGAAAGCGAGAAAACTTTAGAAGAGGTGGTATCAGAAATTGAAAAAAGTGATTTAGAGATGACAGGCATCATTAGGCGCCTTACCTCTATCGTGCATTTTGCAAAGGAAAACATTTCAGAATTTTGGTATCCTGGAACATCTGTAAATGGTTGCCTGTCTGTCCCCTTCTCAGACTGGAAAACATCAATTAAGTCAACTGGTATGGTTTCCTCGATGAGTGATGAACAATTGTCTCGATTCTTGACTACCCTTTGTTATGCAGTCAAACAATCTACTTCATATTGGCCTAGAGTTACACAAATGGTAGGCTGGACTTTACTGCTACTGGCTGACGAAAAGAAGGGTCGCTTAATTGAGATAGCAACTGGAGAAGGAAAGTCATGTATAATAGCAATGACAGCCGCCATGCTTGCACCTTGCAACAAATACGTAGACATTGTAACTAGTTCTGCATTACTTGCAGAGAGAGACTCAGAAGAATGGAAAGAGTTTTATTCATTACTTGAGTTGAGTGTCCAATGTAACACTGACAAAACAGACAATGAAGGTCGGTTGGCTTGTTACAATGCTGATATAGTTATGGCACTGTTGGATCATTTGCAGCAGATATTCTCAGACATGAATTTCAACAGAAGAATGTACGAGGCTTAAGAACGTTTGATACAGTCATAGTCGATGAAGTAGATTTCATGCTTCTTGATCGCAGTGTCCAATTTACATACCTTAGTCACAAAACTTCAGGACTCCGACACTTAGAGCCAGTGCTTTCTCTAGTATGGCTTTATGTCAGCCGCATTAAACCAGTTGTGAGTACTAATGGCGACATCTTTTACACAGACAACCCAAAACCATTTTACAGGGCACTTGCAGACATATTGGATCTAACTGAGTGTGGATTGGATGACCCACTGCAACTAGTATCTATAGCTGAAGAAAACGGCTTGCTAAGGAAGGGGTTGTATGATGAACTGGAAGGAGAAACATCGGATGAAATACTGAAAGTTTTAGAAAGGGTCGATATTGATACTATGAAAAAGTTCTTTCAATTAGGTGGTAAATACATACGACTATATGAATTTCAAATAGACGACAACATTGCACCTTCCAATATTTCAGAATCAGATTTTCCAGAGGAAGAGGAAATACCTTTCCTTCTAAATGAACAGGGAATGTCTTCCCTGCTTCATAGGGATAAATTAGCCCTAAAGAGAAATATAGTCGAATGTATACAGCAGAAAGTGCAGCTAGAAAAAGAGGATGATGATACCAAGTTAGTCATTCCAGACCACCTGAAAAAGTTTGTTAAAGATAGACTGTCAGTGTGGGTCGAAAGTGCATTTATTGCAATGGAAATGACGGAGAAAAGGCATTACCTCATTAAAGATCATGAAGTACTTCCCATAGACTATCGCTCAACAGGTATGGTAGAGTTACGTAAACGATGGGGTGATGGACTTCAACAATTCGTTGAAATGAAACACCGGTTACCTCTGAGCCCAATGTCTTTGGTTACAAATTTATGTCGAACATGGCATTTTTCAAGAAATATGACAGTAACATTTATGGTGCATCTGGCACGCTTGGCTCGGATAATGATAAGAGTTTCCTTCAAAGGCAATTCAAAGTCGATTGCTTTTATGTGCCAACTCACAGGCATAAGAAGCTCTATGAAGAAGAGGGTGTACTTTGCACAAATGAAGAGTCATGGAAGAAGAAAATATGTGCAAAGGTTAAATTTGAAATACAGTCAAAACAATCGGGTGGTAAAGGCCGAGCAGCTCTGATCATTTGTGAAGATATTAATACGGCCAATAAAGTGGGAGTTATGATCAAAGAAGGCGTAACAAATGAAGTAATTCTGTATACGCGCAGTGACAATGATGAAATCAAAACAATCAACACAATACTAGAATCCGGTCGTGTTATTGTTGCAACAAACTTAGCTGGAAGAGGAACTGACATCAAAACAACTGAGGAAGTAAATGCAAATGGTGGATTGTATGTCCTTGTTACTTTTCTGCCAATGAATAAAAGAATTGAGATGCAGGCATATGGTAGGACAGGACGGCAGGAAACCTAGGGTCAGCACAACTTATTCTCAATCACGCAAACCTGCCAGAATTTGCAAACAGGGAAAGGATATTCAGCAACTTAAGGAAAGACGTGACATAGATGAACATGATCGAATGGATTTCATGGAAAAAAATGAAGTTGCAGAATGCATATTTAAAGAAGAACTTTTCTCTCGGTATTGTGAAACTCTCTGCAAAGCATCAAAGTTATCTCAGGATGAAGGTTCGAGAAAGATTATGACAGATTCCTTAAATGAACACTGGGGTATGTGGCTCCAGATGCAGTCACAAAAGATTGCAAAAGCAGATAGAGGTGATGCCTCTGAGCTCATCAAGGAGCTCATAACATCAACTACCTCAACTGTGACTTTTGCACTAGATTTGAAATCCCCATCTGAAAACATCTATAATATCGTCAAATATGGTAATGAGTGTTTGCTAAAAGGTGATGACAATCGTGCATGCATGTTTTATGACACGGCAATCAAATCAAATAGAAGTTTTGCAATGATAGCATATTACAATCGAGCTTACTGTTTCATAAGAAGATCAGCCAGTGGTTGCATGAAGAGCGGTTTAAAGGATTTGGAGAAAGCTCGAGACACACTTGCAACCTACATCGATGAATTAGGTCAAACAGTAAACCTTGTAAACAACTCATGGTCAATAGTAGCCAAGGAGAACGATGGCGGTTTTCAGGCAGCTATCAAATCCAGAGCACTGATTTTAAGTTCATTTGAAAAGACGATCGAAGAAACAATAAAAGAGCTGAAAGAGATCATTAGTAAAGGAAAGAATGCAGATGTAGTAACAACAGAAATATTTTCACTTTTGCCAGATGCTGATGAGGCTACCCTTCGAGAATTACATGAGCTATGGCAACTTGGGCTAATGAATATATTTGCTATCAATAAAAAACCAAAGTTATGTTTCAATGGATTTGTTGTCCTTGTACTTGGAGTAGCACAGGTGTAGCTAGCATATTGATCCTCGCTCATTCTCTAGGTTCCTGGTCTTTCGTAGGAAAACCACTCATGTGCGAAGGTGCTGAGGACATGTTTGATGGATTTCGAGGAATGATGGCTGGGGAATTTAGTTTTAAATCATGGACAATAGATAAACTGGCACGAAATACTGTCGCAATTGCCACATTTGGTCTCAGTAAAGTAATAAGCACAAAGTATATGGCATGTGGCGCATCCAAGCTCATTACAGAAATATGCAATATGGGCTCAAAAAAGTACCCAAACACGTTATTATCCATTAAAAAAACTACGGAAATGTTTTTTAAAAAGTTAATAGACGATGGAATCATGGGAGTTGTGACATACGGAGAAGAGAAATTAATTGATAAGTTCTGGGAACAAATACAAACCAAGATAAAGTCTTTAATTGGGAAAAAATGAAAATTGCAGTAATGTCAGGAAAACTCGGTGACAGGGTCGATAAGGTCACAGCATACTATTTTAAAGGTTTCGTTCTGGGATCAGATGACGACGATGCGATTGAAACAGTGATTGAAACATTTGATAATTTTGGAAATACAGTCGTCAATGATTTATAGGTGATGTTTATTCTGAACAATCGACATCAAAGTTATTTAAAGGGTTAGTAGCTATACTGAAAGACAATTTTGGTAACTCTTCTAGTATTTCGAAAGTCTTGGCTGCTGTGGATGATAACTCTTCTGGTATTTCGAAAGTCTTGTCTGCTGTGGATGGCATGATTAAAACTGGAAAACTTGTCAGTCAATATGAACGTAGCCTTTGTGATATGATCGATAAATTCTGCGAACATAAAGGTATTTCTGAACAAACGAAAGATGACCTGAAAGGCGAAAAATTTGTTGAGCTCAAGGAAAAAATTGCCAATTCACAAAGTGTCATTCTGTCTGATGCCATTGTATCCGTGGTTCGTAACGAAGTGGCAGGACACACAATAAATGAGATACAGAGTAAACTTAACAAAAGTATCGAAGGCTTTCTGAATTCAACTACATCGAACATTGCTAGAATAGATAACAGATTACGAGCTGGGGCAGCAGCTTTCTATAGTTCCCAAAATCAAATAGTAGGGAAGAAAAGGTAGCGACAAGTATCCGAAAGTAGAGACTGCTATTGTCTATAGAGGCAATATAAACAAAAATAATCGTTGCTTTGCCAATTATGTCAAAACTTTGCAGATGTACCAAATGGAACCAGTGATACTCGAGGGGGCAAAGTATGAGGCCTCAAATGCTTATGATAATGACATAATGATGATGATAATGATAATGACATGTTCAACCCGAAGAATGAACACATGCGTGTAAGTCCATATCTTGCACATGATTTTATTTCTTCCTATCGATATAAAGCGAAAAATACGAATGATTTGACAAAATTTCGTGATTTGAGGGATTGACACAATAGCGTTTTACTTCCTGCCTTGTTGATGTATTCGTCATTTGATGGCAAAATATTTTATAGGAATTTCTTTAATGAACCTTCGAATAAAAATAAAAATATTTGCTTTTCCATGGTAAGACCTTCGAAATGATTATGGTAATATATGTTGTTGGCGTCATTTTTATCATTTATAACTCAAATGGCAATCAACATCTTTATTTAGCAAGAAAGACATCCTAACTATAGGAAATATAGGGGAAAAATTTAAAATACCAAATTGATAGATTTAGCTAAATAAAATAGATACAAGCTAAAGAAAAATGTTTCACAATATCTCTTTCTCAGTTTTCAATGAAAATACAAAATACATTTCGATCAATGACAATACAACTGTATTAAAAAGTAACCATGACACTTTTCATAAAGCACTGCTGATTGTTCGTTCGTTGCTCTATATGAACTTTCAATGAAATATTAGACATGTTGTGTTGAGAATGCAAATATGTTGTTTTTGTTAATAACAAACTATGTAAGCATGTTTTCTTAATAACTAGATAGATAGATAGATAGATAGATAGATAGATAGATAGATAGATAGATAGATAGATAGATAGATAGATAGATAGATAGATAGATAGATAGATAGATAGATAGATAGATTTCAAAATATTGGCAAATGTTTATTTTTCTTGCGGACGATTTATGAATTTTCACAAATGTGAACGTTCACACAAATTCTGCTATCGCTTCGATGACAGGACAGGGATGTGATGTTGTCAGGTCAAGGACATGATGCTGTGATTACGGTTTACATGGACAATAGATAAACGGATATTCCGGTAGCTAACCATTTATAACATTTGTCATTATATAAAATTTGAGAAAGAGAGGGGGAGGGAGATGGGAGGGAGAGAGACTCTCTGTATGCAATGAAAACTGAGAGCATTTGGAAATATTATAATAAAGTTAATGACAACTGTATTTGTCCCAGATGAAATGTGTCTTTATTTGAAAATCATTTCTGTGGATATAGGTTAAAATGTAACAGTAGTAGTAGTAGTAGTAGTAGTAGTAGTAGTAGTAGTAGTAGTAGTAGTAGTAGTAGTAGTAGTAGTAGTAGTAGTAGTAGTAGTAGCCGCCACCCTCCCTTGTAGAGATTTCATCTCGAACTGTCCCTCCCGTCGTCAGGGCGTATGAAGGTTGGTTCAAGATCGTACGAAACGGAGAAAGGAGATAGTGTTTTACTTTTAATTAATTATTTGTTAAGATTTAAATGAGAACAATAGAGTATGGGATATTTCATGATGTGAACTTATTTTATCTTAAGAAATAATCGAAGACTGCTGGAAAATTTCCACAGAATGACTATTGTATAATGATGATAATTTAGTAGATGTGTTATGTAAATCTAGAAAAGGTATATAACTTCATAGTGAATGTACACTGATGAACGGATTTAAGAAGTGGAGTGTCCCGTTACCTTCTCGTAATAAACTTTTAAACTTGTACTACACTCAATACTTCCATGTGTAAGCTTCAGTAACTAAAAGTTATACGATCCAGACTAGTACCTCAACTTGTGATTCCCCTGACTACGAGCGCATTCGCTGGGGGCCAAACAAATCTGTAGACATTTATGTTGGTCGTCTAAAAGACAAAAGAGATCGATATGGTCGCAGTGATGCCACATTCTTGAGCGCTTTTCATCAGGGATTACGACCAAAAGTTAGGAAGTTTGTCGCTGGAAGTAGTCCGCAAGACTTCACATCAGCCTTCACATATGCTAGTAAAGACTACAGAATTAGTGGTGGTCTTGCTAGATGAAGACAGTTCGTCATCGTCAGAATTGACCAAAATCGTAATGATGTTTGCTGACTAGAATAATAAGTTGAGTGAACAAAGAGTTAGAAGTCAGGGGTACCTAAGAAATTGTAGTTTTGACAGTGAAACAGTGCCATGACTATGCACGCAGTAGTTTTGACCCAGGGTCTAGGTAGTCGCTTCGGAAAAGTGATGTCGTGCTGAATTATCCAGAAGTCGTGACGAAAAACCTAACGTTTTGACTAAATTCCACTGTTGGTGGTGCTAACAACATGGCAGCTGACAAGTCAGATGCTGGCGACGGTAAGAATTTTATGCCATATCTTTACTATCTTGGTGGTGAAGGTTGTTTGAAGTATCCCATACAGTGTAGAGGATATTATAAAATGTACCAGGAAAGTTTCTGTGTTCAGTTTTGAATAATGGCAGAGAATTCAGTGTGACTGACTGAATGGTAAACCTACTATACCTTACATGCATTACAGTACTGAGTACATGTAGTTCAATGGAGGTACGATGCGGACGAGTTTTTGAACATGTTACTCGATCTTTCTTTGTGTTGAAGATCGTTTGAAGTAGCTCATATAGTGTAGAAGATGTTAGAAAGTGTACCAGGAAAGTTTCTGTGTTCAATTTCAAATAATTTCTGAGAATTCAGTGTTCCCGCATCATAGTCAGTGCAGTGTAGGCTCACAGGGCAGGCGCTAGCTAGGCCATTCATACACATGAGAGAAGAATGCAGGGCACTTCAGTTTATCCAAAGGCATTTTGTGTACCAATTCGGATAGCCTGTTTTGAGAGTTGCAGTGTTTCCTTATATCCACATTGTCAGTTAAAGAAATTGAACCAAACTTGAATTAACATCAGGGCTGAATTAGTTATTGTGAATTACTTATTATGTAATCCTTTCAATTCATTTAGGATCATCCATTTGATATGCGTATCAGAAAATGTACAGTTGACGAGAGTTGCAAGGATTGACAAATCTTGAGCCAGCCAGGGGAGTCACTGGTGTCAGGGTATTCCACAGAGTCAATGAAGGACGACTTAATGCCCTCATAAGACATGGCAAAAGTGGCAATTTTGACAACCCCAGCAAGACCATACTACCTGGTGTCAGAGTTACCTTTTTGAGAAGTGTATAACATGTAACAAGATCAGAAAGCATTGTCTATGATATGTATAATTTCAAATAATGTGATTGTTGGGTATTCCCCTCACCATTCCATATGTATCTAGTGGCCTTGTCTGTGTTTTAGTGTGTACAAAGAAAAATAGACACAGTTAAACTGTATAGTTTTTTAACAATAATCTAGTATATATTTCACATACATTTTATGTGTAATCATAAAAATAAATCCATAACTCAAAAAATATTTTCACTTTGAACAAACAACAATAAATATTTACTGGCAGTGTAAACATCAATATGTATCGTATAAGCTTTACATAACAGAAGACATATGAGGTATAGTTTTTCATAAGTGAACATTGCAACAGGAAGAAAGCTAATCTTCTCACTGGTCATTGTGCTATGTTATCAAGGAGCTTTGAGGCAATCTTGTATTCAAAGGTTACAAGTCACACTGCTTTTCACACATATATGTATATGTACTCTTGATTCAGCAGTTCTGCACTTTTTTATGATTTTAACTTTATTTCAGTGTCAAATACAGGATGGAGGCATGGAGGCATCATGGGCCAGTGGCTAGAGCAGTGGACTCACGATCACAGGATGGTGAGTTCGAGCCCCGGCATGGCCACGGTGTTGTGTCCTTGAGCAAGGCACTTTATTCCTCATTGCTTCTCCCCACCCAGGAGTGATGGGTACCTGGTAGGACAGTGGTTGTAATGTGTGTGTTTAGCTCTGCTGCGCTTATTGGCTGCACATGTGAGCTGTAGTTTGCTCCCCAGGGAGTTGAGTGGTATCATATTAGGTCCAGTGACCAGGGGTAATAATAATTGTAAAGCGCCTTGATCACATGTACTTGTGGATATGTGCGCTATATAAGAACCCAATATTATTATTATTATTAAATACACTTTCTTGATTAACTCCCGAAAGTATATTGACACAGTCAGATATTATCTGACTTGTCAACAAAGTGTCAATATGTGTAAACTGTACTTGGTTTTTGAATGCATTCTAGCCCAGACTGGAATTCAACTTTCAACAACAACAATTCAGTCTATACAGAGTACACATCGAGTTGAAAAGATGGATAGTGCTAGTAGGTGTTCAACAGGCTTTGCGGAGAAGAACTAAGAAAGTGTACTTGACATAAAACATCAAAAGTGGTGAATGTTACTAGAACATTAAAACACCAAATATTGGGCATGTATTTAACATCCATGCATAACTATAGCAAAAGGTTTAAGATGTTTTACTCAATAAAGAGAATTAACTGTAACTTTTGAACAGAGACTGTCACATTTGCAACCAAAAAAGACTTCTAAAAAAATAACACCTGCAGTTGTATAATACTTTTCTCACTAAAACTACAACTATTTGAATCAATATGAAAAGAAAAAACAGGATGGTGTGAATTTGAGATCCCTAGAGTACTCTCTTGAAATATCACACTGTAGAATATTGTTTATTAACCATGATTATAAATTTAAGTCATTTTCAATCAACTTTTACAATGTCATTGACATACAATATAACTAAATATTCTGTTCTTCAAGTTGAAATGAAATAAACATGTATACAGCGATTCATAAGGAGTGTAAAAGACAACAGTAACTGTTACTGTCAGGTTGACTAAGATTTGCACATCATTCTTATCATTGAAACAGCTTAATAAAATGTACATGTTAAGATATTATTGTTTCTTAAATGTTCTTTATACTAGACTTTTGAATATATCTGAAATACCTTGTCAATCAGTTCCAATAAACATATCGCCAATGACACTTGGCTCTGTTGGCTCACATTTTATTCAACTTGGCAAACCGGAGTATACTAATAACTAAGTTTAACCCTTTTCCTGCCAAGTCCATATTTCACCACCAGGTCAAGATGGTTAAAATTAATGAAACACAACATATTCAATATGATGTATTTTAACATAATACTGTACATTTGAAGGGTGTTGAAAACATAATAATGTAAAGTTGATTTTTTTGGACAAAAGATGCTATAACATACCAAGCCAAGCGGGTGAAAATACGTCATGTTTTGGCTAAATACCACTTTTTACTGACTTGGCTGATGGGGAAGTGATACAGTTATTACTGTCTGGCAGGAAAAGGGTTAACCTGGGAACATGCATAACAAGAGCTACTTTCTTGTCTTCCCCTCAACTCTTTCTGCCAAATTCGTGTTTTCACTTGTTACAGCAATGCCTCATCTGTAAAATCTCGAGATTCCACATGCACACTGGGTCTACTTCTGAAGAGTGCACGGCACTCCTCACAGCAACACCTTCAATGTCAGCAAATAATTTCATGGCGCATCTAAATAACATGACAAGCAAAAACCAAAAGTAATCAAATTACACAACTGAAAACAATCCTTTGAATTCTGGGTTATGTACATGTAGTGCTGCATCTTGCACTACATATTGGAGATGGAAATTTCAGTGGCAAAACATCAAAATATTATCAACGATTTACAAAAATTTACTCAACATATTGTTACACTGTAAAAAATTGACACACACTTAATGGTAGGAGAAAAAGATAATAAAATCAAAAGTGAAATTGATCAGTGGTTATTGATTCACCTGCGATGGTAACGATTGTTAGAAATAGTGAATGTATAAAGTGCAAATGCAGAGGAGCAGTGGGTTTTACTCGGACTATTGACATGAAATTCCTCTTTCTCTTCAGTTCCACATGTCAACATCATTGTTATTCGAAAAGTAGCCCAAGGTCATGAAATGTGGAAGCAAGATCGAGTAACATGTTCAAAAAATCGTCCGCATCGTACTTTCATTGAACTACATGTACTGGCAGTACTGTAATGTATGTAAGGTATAGGAGGTCTTTTTACCACTCAGTCAGTGAACTCACACGGGAACACTGAATTCTCGGCCATTATTCAAAATTGAACACAGAAACTTTCCTGATACATTTTCTAATATTCTCTACACTGTATGGGATACTTTAAACAACTTTACCACCAAGATAGTAAAGATATGGCATAAAATTCTTACCGTCGCCAGCATCTGACTTGTCAGCTGCCATGTTGTTAGCGCCACCAACGGTGAAATTTTAGTCAAAACGTTTGGTTTTTCGTCACCACTTCTGGATAATCCGGCACGACATCACTTTTCCCGAAGCGACTACCTAGACCTGGGTCAAAACTACTGCGTGCATAGTCATGGCATCTGTTTCACTGTCAAAACTACAATTTCTTAGGTACCCTGGAAGTCAACAGCAGTCTGCACCGACAAACGCAGTGCAGCCAGGGCCGATGCAACAAGAAAACACAGTACATTCTAATTTAAGTGATAATTACGGAGAACGAACGGATACCCAAACCAACAAAATAATGGCCGAAATTTCAAAAAAATATTAGAGACAACAGACTTTCACAGATTGGCAAGTTAATCCTCATGTAATTTGCTACACTTGTTGGGGTGTTTGTATATCGGATCCTCATGTCTAAGTTATAATAATAACGGGAAAAATGTCAGAGTTTGTTACAATTGTAGTCAGTCCGGGCAAATTGCTCGCAATTGTCCGGCAGGGTGGGCGTGTACACAAAAAAATAGGGCAGGTATTTGGATAAAGAATCAAAGAAAAGATACATGTGAACAGACAGATAAAGTGGGTAATGATAATGTTAAAAGTGTGTGTAATTTGAATATTGATGATATTTGTACACAAGGTATTTATGTAATCAATTGTCGTATAATGAATCTGAGCGTTTCAGCAATTGTTGATACAGATGCTGCAATTCCGGTTGCTCCCGTGAGTTTGTTATCTGAAATTCCAAAACTGTGTAATCAGAGAATTCATAACTCAATTTCAATGCAATCAACTGAAATGATGATCGTCGAATTCCAATTACGGGTGTTATAAAGATACGTATTAATATTGCAGGTGAAAAAGTGTTATTGTCAATTCACTGGGTTGAAACTTTGAAACATATGTTAAATATTGTGTTGATTTTCTTACAAAATATGGCTCCGTAATTGATATTGCATGTAAGAGATTAAAGCTTCATTCCAATTGGTTGCCAAGGCTACCAAGGGCTTAACTGTTCCGCCTTGTTGAGAATTAGAAATCTCCGGTAAAAATAGTGGCCAAATGCCCGATGGAATTTTCAGACGGACAAAAAGCACCAGAACTTTGAACCACTTGGGAGTCGCAAAAGCATGTGTTTTATCGATGGCAAAGAGGAACAAAGATCCTTAAAATTAGTTAATGCTACTGAAGGGAATGTAAATATGCCAAAGGAGACAAAATTGGGAAATTTTTAGTGCTTCCTGGGCGTGTCACTATTCATACTTTTGATGTAGATTTTGGTACAAATGTGAATGAAAAATTAAATGAAAATGCCCATAAATGATTTCCAGTCAGCTTTATTATAGTGATTCATTTTTAAGTGATCAACAAATAAAGAGTTTGCAAGAACTATTATGGAATAATCGGCAGACGTTTGTTGATGATAATAAGAAATTTGGTTATTGTAATGCCGTAAAACGTAGTATTGAATTAGTTCAGGGGTGCTCAACCTGTTTAGATGCCACTCTATAGAGTTGACCCCAGAAAAATGCAAGGTCATTGAGAAAGAAAATGATAATTTATTGGCCCATGTTGCAATTTCCTAACACTTCTTAACTTTTAGCCAGAAGTCCTTGTCAAGAAACTATCTGATGAGTATGGATTTTTTATAAATTGAAGGAAGGCGAATGCCATTACCAAGCCCAATATATTTCCTATCCAAAACCTATATTAATCTCTTGAAAATGATCAGCCATCAGAATCCCAAGTATTTCTTGACGTTAGATCGGATGTCACAAAACGGCATTTGTCTTTCATGATGGTTAGTATCAGGTTAACCGACTTCACCAAAGGTATGATAAATTCTGCTAATTCCTTCCAACGTACAATGCAGTTTATGTGTTGGAATATATTGATGATTAATAATCTTTTAAAGGATGTTTGACGAACACTTACACCATCTCAACGCGGTTTTGTCAAGCCTTCGTGAGGCTAGGTTGAAACTTTGTCCTCAGAAGTGTTCTTTTGGCAAGAAACAGGTGAAATTCCTTGGTCATCTCCTCAATAAAGATGGAATTTCTTTTGATTCACATAAGGTGAGTGCTGTCCGAGATTTCTCCATCCCCAGGAATGTTTCCGAACTACGTGCATTATTAGCAGTAGATGAGGCGTTGACAAAAATTAACAATTTGCAGAGAAAAGATAGTCAACTAGAATATTGGAATTGTCTAAAGAAAGCCAAATAACTGGATGGCAATAAACTGGTGCAATAAATAACCTGCGATTATTGACGGTGTGTTATATCATTACTAGAATGCAACAGGTAAGGCTGCGAATAAAGAGAAATTCATTAGACAAGCTGTAGTTCTCAAATCATTGCAACTTTATACCCTTCAGAGAATTTATGATGACATTACAGCTGATCATCAAGGCATATGCTGTACTTTGGAGACTACAAAATTGCATTATTTCTGGAAAACTATGATCAAGGATGTTACTTATTATGTAAATTGGTGTGTACAATGACACTCGCCCAAGCAAGGACTTTGAGGTAAGGCAACTTTGCTCCCCATCCCTGTTCCTGCAGTTATATAATGAGTTGGAGTTGATTTTCTAGGTGCCTTGAAAGAAACAAAACAAGGCAACAAGTACTTTTGCTGTTTACAGAATATTTGGCGAAATTTAGTCAGGCTGAGACAGTTGCTGAGATTTTGTTTGAAAAAGTCCTTCCATGTTTGGTTTCCCAAATATTCTAATCTCAGGCCAAGGATCAGCATTTGCGTCACAAATTGTCAAAGAAGTTTGTTGTTATTTTGAAATTACAAAGAAAACCACCAGCTCCTACTATTGTCACACTAATGGAATTGCACGAAAATGAATTCAATTCTTCTAAGTATGTTGTCTATGTGTCTGAAAGAGAAGATGAATTAGATCAGTATTTTGCTTTTGTTGTGTTTGTTTATCGATCAAGTCCACACGAGGCAACAGGGGTTAGTCCTTTCATGGCAATCTTTAGGTATGAAGCGCGACTTCCTGCAGATGTAGAAATCTTACAGCAACAGTCAGAATCATGAACTGTAGATATCCACTTGAAAGACCTAGCAGAGAAAAGAAAGTTAGCAATTTGGTTAGCCAGGAAAACATACAAAGAGCACAAAATGTTATGAAGGAAAAATATGAAAGGAACGTGCGAAAGACTGCAAAGTTCATAGAAGGCAACAGTGTATTTACATACACCAGCAGTGGCGCCAACGGAAACACAGCGTGTGACAGTAGTACAACGTATCACATGTGCATTGAACTACATCATGCGTCTCGTAGTATGTTGGCTGTACAAATCATTAATAAACACTGAAAATAAAGTAGGGGAAAGGCTACAGTCTATTTACCTACACCAGCAGTGGCACATAGCGAAAGTCCGAAATTCGCCCATCCCTATCGAGGACCATAAAGAATTAGCAAATACGAAATGTCAAGCTGTACAAAAAATGTTGTTCATGTTAGTTGATTGAAACATGCATTGAAACAGGTATTGATGGTAAAATGTATGAAAGTATAAGAGAAATGTATACAGATACGTTACCTTCTGTTAAGCTTAATACATTTCAAACAAATTGGTTTTCTACAAGTCAAGGCGTAAGACAAGGTGATAGCCTTTCCCCTACTTTATTTTCAGTGTTTATTAATGATTTGGCTACGGAAATTTAAAATATGCGTAAAGTGTCAACATTGATAATGACAAGATAAGCATTTTACTATATGCAGATGATATTGTGATCCTTGCTGATAATAAAAATGATATGCAACAGATGTTAAATCATATTGATGAATGGTGTAAGAATGGAGGATATGTGTAAATAATGTTAAATCGAAGGCTCTCCATTTCAGACGTAAAGGTGTTTATAGAAGTAACTTTGAGTTTCATATTGGAAATGTATCTTTAAGTTATTTAGGAGTTGTACTGAATGAATTTTTAGATTATACGGTAACTGCGGATGTAACTTCAGAAGCCGCAAGCAAGCTCTTGGAGCCCTCAATGTCAAATGTAAGGGGTTGAAAAATATGGGTTTTAGAACGTATACAAAAATGTATGAAGCAAGTGTTGTACCGATTCTCGACTATTGTTCAGGTGTTTGGGGATTTTCAAAACTTGATAAGTGTGATTCGGTTCAAAATAGAGCTCTGAGATTTTATCTAGGAATTCACAGGTTTTCTCCCCTCCAAGCTGTTATGGGTGATACAGGATGGAGTTCATGTAGAGATCGCAGATTTCTTAATATGTTGAGATAACTAAGATAGGATTTAGATGAACATAGAATAACCAAGAGAGTATTTCTGTGGGATTATTCCCTGTATTACAGTAACTGGTCCTCAGAAATATATAAAATCATAGATGATATTGATTTGCATGAAGATGTACTTTTAAACTTGATTGTTAATGCAATTAAGGAGAAAATCTTGCGGAAAACCTGTGAAACATGGTTCACCATAAACCGAAACTGCGAACTTAAATTTAAGTTCAGTTACAAAGTGGAAAAATATGTAACGCTTAACTTAAGCCGAAGTCAGCGGTCTTTAATTGCTCAGTTGCGTATGGGTATCCTACCACTTCGTATTGAAATAGGTAGATTTAGACGTGAACCACTAAATGATCGACTTTGTAGATTTTGTAACATGAATGTCATTGAGGATGAAAGTCATTTTCTCTTTGGTTGTCACCAATATGATGAAATACGTCAACAACATCTCGGTCAATATTGACGACTATTCAAGGGATGCAAAATAAAGAGACGCTGGAATATCTTTTTTCTGGTCCAGTAAGACAGCTTGCAATTTTTTGAAAAGGTGTTATATAGAAGGAAGGATATTTTGTATGCTTAATTATGAAACGATTCACTTGTATAGATCAACAGTCAGTTCCTCACTTTCTGTTATTGTACTTGTTAAGATGTAAATGGTGACTTATAAGTCCGTAGGACTGGGCAACCTGAGAGTTGCAGGTCACAATAATAAATAACTACTACTACTACTACTACTACTATACTACTACTACTACTACTACTACTACTACTACTACTACTACTACTACTACTACTACTACTACTACTACATGCATGTTTTGGGACCACGGGGACTGCTAGACTCAGAAAAGCACTGACCATAGTGAGACAAACTGCAATGCACACGACATGACACACCGAGTGACCTTGGATAACCACTTAGAATCAGACACCGACATTTACTATAGTGCTAGTGAAACGCCACACCCTCAAGTCATCTCAACAAAACAAACAACGTCACTGTGAAATTCATGAATGCACCAAAGAACGATTAAGCCAGCTTTCTTTATCACAAATTTGTGGTGAGTGTGATGACAATAATTTGTGTTGAGTGTGATGATAATGATACTAGTATCCAGATGCTAGAAGAAAAATGTACTCAGATTGAAGACAATGGTACAACATCCAAAAACATGCTCGATCTAAATATATTAAGGAGATAGTCCATGTACTGAAAAAAGATGGTGATAAAATGAAAAAGAAAGTGAAATATTAAACAAATCAGTGATCAACTTATCCAAAGTCCTTTACTGTAAAATCCTGACTACTGAAACAGAGTTAGATATACAACTAGAAGACTTTTTCAAGCATTGAAGGGTTTGTAAACGAAAGAGTGACAAGTACGGAGAAAAACTGAGGGACGAATTTAATACAAAGCTCAAATAAATTAAAAGAAACTTCCAATCGCAACTAGTGTGCCTAAAAGAGAACACAACCAGAAAATTTAAGCAATGCAATGTCAACAACAATACTTGAACAATAAAGATAACCATTGTGAAAAATTACCAAGTGAAGATGGTGTATCATGTGTCTTTTTAACAGCCAGACGAAGACACATAGTCAAACAACGAGATTCTGGATTCCATAACAATATGTAAGGAATCAAAAGGTCAAACTGATTTCTCAGTGACTTTGCTGAACAAACAACTGCCGGAGGACTCAGACAACATCACAACATACGATACCACTGAACTACCTTCAACCACTCTAACGCCATTCATCAAAAGCCAAGAGAAGCCATGCCAAACACTGCATTACCAAACAGAAGCAAATAAACTTGTTGTAGGCGACTCGATCACACTTCGATTATATATCCGGCGCATGTTTCCTCGAATGCCAGTTGAACATATCATAATTTCAACACTCGATGGAGCTGATAGTACAATGTCAGGAATCATGTCTACCACAGTAGATACAATTCTTTTCATATCGGAAGTAATGACTTGAAAAATTTATCATCACCAGCATATTATCAAAGTAAAGTTAATGAACTTGTCAATATCGTAAAAATGAATATGCTGCATGCAGTATTCTTCTTCTTCTTGGAAGTCTTGCGTTGCCTTAACGACAGCACCTTTAACAAGAAGACAGATGAAATCAACAGAGCACTTGCTGTAATTACGAGCGAGAGCAACACATTGTGATTGTACATAGAGACCAACAATTCAGCCAACAATTGCAAAAAAGATGGCGTCGATGTTAATGTCAAGAGTATAGCTAGCCTTTTGCGAGATATCAAGCATTAATTAAGACTGAGGGACCTAAGCAATGTCACTGCCAAATTGTATCTTCATTCATCGAGACCTACCGACATGAAGTACTACTGGGTGATCAACGAAGAGAGCAACGATGACATGCCAACAACCCTGACTACTACAACGTTGATAGAAAATATGGCAATCATCTCGACAACAAACGCTACCGATATGGGCAGAGTAGAAATAATCAGAATGAATTATCAGAATTGTCAGAATATATATATATAATTTTGCAGTTGTATTACGGAAGCAAGGCCCTATATATAAAATTTGTGCAGCTTTATCAGAACAAGGCCCTATATATGAAATTTTGGAGCTATGTTAGAATGAGGCCCTATATATAAAATTTTGCAGCTGCATCAAATCAAGACTCAATGTAAATGTTTTCAGCTATATGACTCGAAAGGGAGGCTCAATGTATGTATGTATGTATGTATGTATGTATGTATGTATGTATGTATGTATGTATGTATGTATGTATGTATGTATGTATGTATGTATGTATGTATGTATGTATGTTTGTATGTATGTATTATGTATGTATGTATGTATGTATGTATGTATGTATGTATGTATGTGTAGCGTGAAAACAAATACCATAGGACTCAAAATAATTTGTCTGCAACTACTGTGCAATAGCCATCTACAGTTGATATTCCATAATGCGTTCCCTCTTAAATAAGATGAAGCAAATATCCGATCTAAGTTTCATGTGGTTTCTTCGAATATAAGCATGTCTTCCAGACTTAGAACAACAAATTCTCTACGAAGAATGTTGTACTGAGAACATTTGGAACAATTAACTGAAAACAAATCAAACAAAAGGATACAGGAAGTGAGAACTAAGCTACGTTCACACTATGACACAGGAAGTAAATACTCTCTATGATACAGGAAGTAAATACACTCTATGACACAGGAAATGGGAAACAGGAAGTAACTAACAGGAAGTAATACTCCCTCTGAAATGACCCAGTGGTCAAAGGTCAAATAGGTGAGAGTGTCACGTGACACACCTTAGTAAACGCCCTCTAACGGTGACTGAACGTTTACTTTGTTGTCAAATCTCATTTGCTTAAAATGAGCCTCTACTTAATCAGTGAACAATTTAACTGCTTTGAAACAATCACTAACTCAAACTTGCATAAGAATACAATCACTAAAAACTACTTTAACTGAAAATTCTCAAAAGTCAATAGTCTCACTATGAGCGTAGTCAAAGTCCTATGAATGTGTCCATTATAATGTTCATTGTTCGCATACTTCAATGAGTCCTTGGCCTCTGTTAGGTGCACGTGCTAAGAGTCTCACAATGGAACAAGACTATTCAATGTTCCTTCAAGAATGTCTGCTTTAAGTCACAAAAGAATCAACTGAATTGCTTACCGATTTTGTGTAGGGTTGTATAAGACTATCGCATCAACAGGTTCAAAACTGTTCCATCAAAATGGTCTTTACAAGCAATCTTGGCGAGAACTATAGCTGGTCGCCTTCAGGGATGTCAACTCCCTGGCGGTGTCTGAACTAAAGTGCTAAAGGCATGCTATGAATGGATACTTGTGCGCATTGCGTACTACAAAAGGTAAACATTGAAGGGCGGATATTGATGGTGACTCTTTGCGTGACTTTGAATTTGTAAACTATGACCAAATAAAGGGATGTTGATTTTGACCGTAACATTCCGGTCCCCTAATTGTGTAGATGTGACTCGGAACAATTATAAATTCAATATTCTAAACTGGTCAAAATTCAATCTAACTAAACAAACATGAATAATATACTGTTCATATATCGCTAATAAAAAAGATTAAAGCTCTTAGCTGTTCTTGTGTCCTTCACACAAATCTTCGATGGTGTTGGCCTCCAGGAGCACACACAACTTGTCCACCAGGCGTCGTAGAGTAGCCATTATGGTCTTGTCTTCTGCAAACCTGACGAGCTCCTTCTTGTCTTTCATCACTTCGGTGATTCTGCCCATGGACCAGGAGTTCCTCGGTACTGTGTTGTCGACGATCAACACCACGTCTCCAGCGTTGAGGTTTCTTTTGATCTCAAGCCACTTCTGTCTCTCTTGTAGTAATGGGACATATTCTTTCATCCATCTCTTCCAGAATATATCCACCAGGTACTGCACTTGTCTCCATCGGCAGCGTATGCAGTTGTCGTTCTTCTGAACCTGTTTTGGTTTTAGCATCAACAGGTGGTTGGGTGTTAATGCCTCTAGATCGTTCGGATCTTCTGACAGCCTGGTGATTGGTCGGCTGTTTATTATGGCTTCCACTTCAAAGAACAGTGCTCGGAGTGCTTCATCTGACATGCAAAGTGGTTGTTCTTTGAGCAAGGAAAACATGATTTTCCTAATGGTTCTGATGTGACGCTCCCATACTCCTCCAAAGTGGGAACCTGCTGGGGGTTGAATTCCCAATTGATGTCTTACTGGTGGAGCGTCTCCTCTATCTTCCCTTGGTTCCATCTCCTGATACTCTCCTTCAGCTCATTGTCGGCTGTGATGAAGTTAGTCCCGTTGCCTGATCTGATGGACCTAACTTGTCCTCTTCATGCTATGAATCTTCTGATGGCGTTGATGCATTAATCGGTGTCTAATGAGCAGGGTACTTTTAAGTGTACCGCACGAGTTGCCATACATGTGAAGATCACTCCATATCTCTTCTCAGTGACATGGCCACCTTTGACCTCCATTGGTCCGAAGTAATCTACACCTGTGCGAGTGAATGGCAGCTCTTCAGGGGTGAGGCAGTCCTTGGGTAGGTCTGACATCTTCTGCTCACAAACTTTAGCTCTATATTTCCTACAGATGACACATTTGGCTACGAGGTTGCGGATTGCTGTAGGCACCCGTAGAATCCAATATTTCTCTCTTTGCTTTGCCAGCATCGAGTTCCTTCCAAGATGTGCGACTTCTTTGTGGGTTTCTTGGAGTACGATTGTTGACACTGGTAAGTCTTTAGGCGGCCCTATCGGGTGCTTGCTGTCTGTGACACTGAGGCATGTTCCAGGCTCCGCCAACTCGTATTATTCCTTTATCCAAATTGGGTCCAGCTTATATAATGGGCTGTATCTCCTGTCTTGCTGTAGGATTTCCATTTTTTCTGGAAAATGCTTCCGTTGCACATACTTCATGATGGCATCTTCTGCCCTTTGCAGATTCTCTAGTGAAAGAGGGGGATTCTTTTTTCACAGCTCTTCTCTATAATATCCGCGTTGATGTCTTCGCCACTTATTTTCTTTTGTGGCACTTATTTTGAAGTTTTTTCTTCGCTAGCAGGAACCATCCGACTATCTTCTTTAGTTTCATCATGCTGGAATAGCATAGTAGGAGCTTCTCTACCCCAAACTCTTGCTCTACCAGAATCGTGTGGTACACAGATGCTTCCTGCTTGACTTCTGGGTCCTTATTACATAGCGCTCTGGAGATGTCCTGTGGTGTAGGCCATTCGCTTTTTCTCTTCCACAGGAAATCTGGTCCTCACAGCCATCTTTTCTTTTGCAGAAACTTGTCTACTGTCAGTCCCCTAGATGCGTCGTCTGCTGGGTTGGCTTTTGTGTCGACGTACTTCCACTCTTTACTATCTGAACATTCATGTATAATGTTGAGCCGGTTGGCTACGAAGGTGTGGAATCGGGAGGTTTCATTGGCACAGTACTTAATCACTGATGTGCTGTCTGTCCAGAAGTATACCTTGTCATTTTTAATGTCGAGTTCTTCCTCCAACATTCTGTTCATTCTCACGGCAAGTGTAGCTGCTGTCAGTTCCAGGCGTAGGATGGTTATATTTTAGTGGTGCAACCCTTGTTTTTTCCCATAAGGAAGGCACAGTGAATTCTTCCGTCTTCATTTATGAGTCAAAATATGATGCGACACCATATCAATATTCACTGGCATCAGAAAAGTGATGTATTTCATGTACCTTAACTTCGCCAAAGTCTGCTGGTTTGTAGCACCTCTGAGCTGATACGTTTTCTAGTTTTGGAAGATCTGATAGCCATCTTTGCCATTTCTTGCCATCATCTGCTTTGATCCTTGCATCCCAGCCAATACTCCTACAGCACAAATCTTGAAGTAGTATTCTTGCAGGAAGGATAAACGGAGTTGCAAGTCCAATGGGATCGTATACTGAGCTGATAATTGATAGTATGCCTCTTCTTGTTGCAGGCCGGTATTCAATGTTGATCTTGAATCCTATTGTGTCAGACTCGACCGACCACGAAGTACCTAGGGCACGCTCTACTGGTAGGCAGTCATATTCCAGCTTCAGGTCTTTGATTTCCTTAGCTCTTTCTTCTTTGGTATAGTCTCCAATACTTCACTGCTGTTGCTCACCGACTTCATTAGACGGAAACCGCCCATCTTGCAAGCAGCAGGCAGATCTTGTGTCAACTTGATTGCCTTCTTCGCATTTTCCACCGACTTGAGGCAGTCATCTACTTAGAAGTCTCTCTTTATTGTGTTGATAACTTCCTTGTTGAAAAGGTGTCTGTTGTCTTCGGCAATCATGTGTGGTGCTGTGTTCGCACAGCTCGGGATGATACTGCACCGAACAGGTGAACCATTATTTTATAGACTCTTGGAGGGCTCTCTATGTTTCCATCTGGCCACCAATAGAAGCGTAGACAGTCACTGTCCTCTTCTTTAACCTTTACTTGGTGGAACATAGCCTCTATGTCTGCTATTAAAACGATTGGTTCCTGTCGAAATCGTAGTAACACTCCTAGTAATTATTCCTCAGATCCGGCCCTTGTAGTAATAGGTTGTTCAACGACACCCCTTGGAACTTCGCTGAACAGTCAAAGACAACACGGATCTTCTCTGGTTTCTTCAGATGATACACTCCATTGTGGGTATATACCACACCCTTCCATCGTCTAGATCTAATTCGTCATTAGGGACTTGTATTGCATATCCGTTCTCAATTATATCTGCCATGAACTTCTGGTAGTCGGCACGAACTTTGGGTTGTTTCTCAACTTTCTTTCGAGGTCTTTAAAGCATAGTAAGGCATACTGCTGGTTGTTGGGTAAAACACAAATGGAACTATTTTTCGATTATAAGATCTTGAGCATTTTGTTATAATCTTTTTAAAAATCATCAATCTAACAGTGTTTTTGTGTGAAGACGAGGGCAAATTTCATAAATTATTGATAATTGCACAATCATCAAATACATCTCTAACAAATTTTACATTTTTGTCTAGCTTTTCGCACTCTCAGGAAAGGAGAACCCATTAAATGTAACTGATTTGTCAATTTTGTTTAGGTTTAAGTCAAAATACAAATTCCCTTTCCAAGGTTGATTTGTAGGCATTTGCTATTCTCACCAAACGATGCATGATAAAATTTTAAATTTTCGATGGGAAAATGGCCTTCTACCTCTACCCAAATCAGTTCTGCTGTAGTGTATGTTTTTTTGGTGATCTTTCTTTCAAATGATTTGGTAGATGTTAAGAAAATGTCTTGTACATTTATTTATTTCATATACAAGGAAATGAGACCTGGTAAATTTGATTAAACTACCCTTTTCTTGTGAGTGTGCTAATTAATGCTTGAAAATTTTAAAAAATCACTGAACTATTTCAGCCCTTCTATTAAAAATGAACTATTTTTGGTAGATGCAAAGAAATGTAATCAATATCATCTGTCTGTTGAAACCTTAAAATATTAATGGCAGGAACCAACAGTTTTTGTCTGGAATTTTAAGGGACTGTACAGAGATGTCTTTGCAGCTTTCAAGGACCACTCCGAGGAGACCCTAAATCTTTTAGAGACCACACTGACTTGACCTTGAAACTTTCAGGGACCACCCAGATGAGTCCTTGAAACTTTTAGGGACCACCCAGATGTGACCCTGAATCTTTCAAGGACTATCCTGATGTGACATTGAAACTTTCAGGGACCACCCAGATGAGTCCTTGAAACTTTCAGGGACCACCCAGATGTGACCCTGAATCTTTCAAGGACTATCCTGGTGTGACCTTGAAACTTTCAGGGACCACCCAGATGAGACCCTGAATCTTTCAAGGACTATCCTAAAGTGACCTTCGCTCGTTAGCTTGTACATTCACAAGCATTACTTGGTAAAGCTGACAGGCAGACGATTCACTGAAAAGTATTTGGTTCAAATTCCTGCACATACAGTGTCCATATTCATGACGGTCGAAGTTAAGATTATGTAATGGCTTAACACGGCGTCCTCATTGCTCTGGTGTGTGACTGGTCGGCCAGCTTCGAAACACTTCTTTGCATATTTATCACGTGATGAGATCTACAAGGCATGTTCTCCCCGGCATAAATGTGATGAACTGAGCAGTTGACTTACCGGTAGACAAGCGTCTTGACGATTAATGGTAATGTACTCGCTCGTTGAAGTATGCTGTCGCTAGCCGACGAGCCGCTGGTCTGAACAGTAAACAATTCGCAAACAATCATTTCAAGATGGCATATTCCATTTTAACCTACAGGGGCACCAAGGGCACATCGGGCGATTGTGAAAGGTCCCGGGTAAGGTACATGTTGCTCTTTTGTGCTGTAAAGTTTTCTTACCGTTTAAAATACTGTGGTTGTATGTTACAGTCTTCATGATTAATTTGGAGATGTAGTCAATGATACCTTTTCTCGTTAAGCGAGACACCGAATCGTACACCAACTAATATGGTCCTTGCTAATTGACATATTAAAGGTTATGGGTAACATTCTTATGAGACTCTACAGTTTCAAGTCGAGTGTGTAAACGGCGTGACGTTCGAATGAATTTTGTCCGCTGCACTAATTCCTTCATCGGGAAAGGTTACCGATTCTGAATGTAGGATGTCCATTACCCCAATTATTTAATGACAGGACTACATGGAAAGCAACGGAATACTGGGTATTGCGGATAAATTTGATGTCTGTTACCACAGCCCTTATCGGAGTGACACTGACAGTGCTGTTCCCGATCTCGACAATGATGTCAGCAACTGTGACCGTAGCGTGAACATGACTAAGACTATGAGTCCTTGAAACTTTGAGGGACCAACCCTAGTTGTCCCTGAATCTTTCAAGGACTATCCTAATGTGACCTTGAAACGTTCAAAGACTGCCATTGCAAGACGAGTCCTTGAAACTTTCAGGAACCACCCTGATGTGACCCTGGATCTTTTAGAGACCACTCTGATGTGACCTTGAAACTTTCAGGGACCAACCTGAGGTGTCCCTGAATCTTTCAAGGACTATCCTAATGTGACCTTGAAACTTTCAGGGACCACCCAGATGAGTCCTTGAAACTTTCGAGGACCACTTTGATGTGTCCCTTAATCTTTTTAAGGGACCACTTAGATATGACCCCTAAACATTTTTTAAGGACTGGCCTAGAGAGGCACTTTGAAATAGTAAAGAACCAATCAGATATGATCCCGAAACCTTCAAATGCATCCAGGTCCTCTAAACAATACAGCAATCATCAAGTTTTGACCTTTAATCTTGACATTTTCAAGAATGTGTATCAATGAGATGAATTATCCTTAAAAATTGTCAAAAAGGATAAATTTACAATTTTTGAAAAGCAGATGGCTTTAAATACTACAATTTTTATACTACTTTAACATTTAATTCGATAATTACAGTTTTGATATTTTCACCAGAAAAATTGATAATTACTAAATGCTTTGAGTAAACCCTCTCTTGGAGAGCATATTCTGTGACTTTTACTGTTCATCTTATAATCACAAAATAGTTCCAATTGTGTTGTAGTCGAACTCTTTCAGGTTTGAATGGAAGTCTCATTTTGTAGTGTCCGTCCACTAGCTCAATAGTTTTGTTTACTTTATGCATGAACTTCTTGCCTTCTTGGGAGTGTTCCCTTTTGTCATCTATCATGCGCTCAGGAAAATCAAGGTCAATGGAATGTTGCACTAACCTGTCTCGTTTATCCAATTCTTCCATATCCTCTACGGCAACAACTTCTGTTGTCCTTTTTCTTTCAATCTGACTACGTGCCAGGGGATCCATCTTATGCATGTTCTGCATGCGTGAGGGGTTGAATCCGGACAACGTATCATTTCCAGAGGGTAAATACTGCTGTTTCTCCAGTGCCTATCATCAGTACTATTTCGGCATCTATTCTTGGAAGCCTTATATCCTTCAAATGCGGCCATCTCATGAGATCTTCTTGACGGGGAATGTAGTCTTCAGAGACACCTATCTCTGGTTTATTGCATACTTTTTTCAGCTCTACATGTGGCTCTGAACAGTCTAGGTCATAAACATCTATGCCTGTGACTTTGTCGCAGGTGTGGGTGCCTAAGCCATTCACTGTGTTTAACGTCAGCTTTGTCTTTTTGCCTGTGGCTCCACGTTTCTCTGTAACGTTCCTGTGCAGAGATCCTGCATAATCATCTGCTTATCGGGTTTTGTCATGGCATATAAGCCTTCCTTTTGACGTTTTGACTATTAAAATAGTTTAGCCTTAAGCGTAGACAGTTGGCTGCAGCACGCCTTGCTTTGTTCCATGAAGAGAATCTGTCAAATCGATCAATTAATCGGTCATTTGAGCTGACTACTCTTGAACTAGTCTTCAGCACATTGTGGTTGACACCCTTCATTTCTGTGCTCACTTCTACTGCAGTTTCATCATTGCAGTCAAACAGAGACACTGATGTTTGTTGGAAACCACTCTCCCACAAGAAATGTGGCCCTGTCAGCCATCTCGACTCTTGAACCAGTTTGCTAGCTGTAATACCTTGGCTAGCATTGTCACTTGGGTTTACATCTGTACTGACATACCTCCATTGATCCGGCACAATCAGCTCTCTTATTTGCTGAACCATATTTGCAACATAGGTGTGGAAACACTCAGACTCATTATTTATGTATCCAAGAGCCACTTTGCTGATAACCCAAAAATACTGTTCCAAATCTTTAAACTGCAGCTCAATCTCGATGTAACCACTTATTATGGCTGATAGCACCGCAGTTGTCAGCTTGAGACGTGTGATGGTGAACTGTTTATTTAATGGTGTTACCCTGGCCTTACCAATTACAAGGAGCAATGTACATTGCAATCCTTGTTGACCTTTCTAAGGTAAGTGCTTTTCAACAGCCAGGTTCTTGACAGTTCTTTGACTTGCTAAGTATTCAGACGTTCCAAATCTATAACACTAACTCTCCACCGCATTCTTATCCTAAGATATTCAGGGATAGGGTCATCCCAGTCTGCATTACTTCTGCACAGTTCTTGCAGAATAAGTTCCCCCTGTTAAGATGACCGGTGCCACAAAATGCAGTAGCTCATACACAAAACTAATAGTTGCAAGAACTCCTCTATGCGTAAATAGTAGATCATGTAATTCTATTCTGAACTTGAAACATCTCTTTCAACGCACCATGTCATGCCTAATGATCAGTCAGAGTGTTGACCTTTGTGAGACTTGGTACTTGGTACTTCTCTCTAGTTGGAGATCCACTTGTGCAGTTGCGAACCAACCTTGACACACATAGCTGTGCTTTCATTGACCAGGTCAATAGCCTTGCTAACCTGGGCAGAGACTTAAGCAAATAATCGACGTGGATGAATGGATGAATCTGCCTACTTCTTCACTAGACTCCTTCTCTCCATCATCTGCTGCTCTTTTAAAACTGAAATTGGCACATTATGGTGCGCTGGCCGCACCAAACAGGTGTACTGTCATTATATACTCACACGAGTCTTTGTCCAAATTGCCATATCGTCCCACCATAGGAATCTCAGCAGTTCCCTGTCTGCCGTTACAGATACTTCTTCTTCCCTCAATCAGCTCAAGACTCCTACCAGGCAATTAGTGAGATCTGTGTCTTGAAGGAGACAATTGTTGAGTGATATTTAGAGATTATTATCCAATATCGCCTGTTCCTGTGTCGTACCAGCATGCTGATACCACATAAGGAACAGACGATATTTGGTAGTACCCAATTCTTCATATACCATGCCTAGACTTTTCACCAATACTTACGAAAAACCTTAAATATCAAGGTTTTACTTTATCATGCCTTCTGCATAAATATCGAATATTTGTGTGAACAGGTTTCATTCATAAACTATATCAAGAAGTCAACATCATGCGCGTCATAACGCCAGGAGTCCTCCATATCTCAATGAACCCCAAGATTGCAGGGTACAAAGGAAAAGGTCTTTACCATTCATGTGACGAAATAACAAAAGTATTGGCATAAGGAAGCAGTCTGTCGTTGTGCATTCTCCCAAAGACAACCACCAAGTATCCGATCAGCCATCGGATATCTACAGGTATTAAGAATTCTTTCCTAATCTTTAAATAAAAATTCGGGTGGAGCTACATGTTGCCAACACAGTTTTTTTCAAAGCAATATTTCTCATCAAAGATGATAAGGAAATACCCTTATACTATATATTTTCAAAAGCAGAGACTCTAAAGTTTAGTATGGTAGCAGTACTTAACACGTAGGATGAAGTGGGTGTATATTTGGGGTAAAAAACCTCATTTTGGTATTAATGATAAAAATAAATTTAAGTAAAAAACTTGACGCTATTTTCTGAAATGTAATATTTCATTAGAAAGAAGAGTATATGTAGAAAAAAATGACTATTTTGTTTTGCATTATCTATCCTCATTCTAAAATGGTAAGGGTTGAAAGACTGACACTGAAAAAAGTGATTAAAATCATGATTAGCAAAATTAAAATGCCTCTTATTCAAAATGTAAGAACTTTATTGCCAAACAAAATAGTCGTTTTGTTATGTAGCATTTAAAGAACATAATGTGAAAATTTCAGAAAATTTGAACCAGCCAGAGTGGAGTTAAATTCTTTGGAAATCGGGTAATTTGCATACATTTACATAAATAAACACTTCTGTCTCATGCAACTTACAACTGCTTGACAAGCTAAAAGGTGAACCCTACCAATATTTTAATCTTGGGTTAACAAATTAATTAAAATTGAATGAATATTTGCGAAAGAATGATTTTTGAGCAAAATACGCCATGTTAAATGCAGCGCCCCCTTAAGATGCTGCCAGGAAGAACAAGGGAGAGTGTAGCTTTTACAAAATCGTTTGCTAGTGGCTGAGGGTTTTTGTCTAAGTTTGATGAAGTTTACTTCACCATTGAGGCGCTGTGCATGAGAATGCTCGTCCACCATATGATTCAAAGTATAGCTTTGTTCCTTCAATAGACATTTAGCAGATGAACGAAGTCATTTTAGTTTGCTTTCCTGGATGAGGTAAGTTATGTGAGTTGGTGCAAATGCCCCGAGTGCTTTGTATCACAGACAAAGAGAAACACTGTTTCTCTTTGTCAGTGTTTGTATGTATAGTAGTATAAAGAACTTTTAATCTATGTGACGCCGTGACACTTACGTATGCGATTTATATGCATGGATTGATAGCAATTTGTGAGGTTATGATGGTATTGTCGGTTACGTGGTAGCGTGTCTGGGCCGGCAAGGCTGGTATTCCAATGTTGAAGGATGTAAAGACGACTTGAGGCAGCAAGTACTATAATCTAAGATGCTACTTTATTACACTAAGCACTAAGCTACGTACATAGAGTGATGCTAAGCTGGAGACTGACTTGAGTACACGCGGGCCAAGACAGATATACATGCCCTCATGAATAGTAATGACAGCTCATGAATAATAATGACATGACACTATGTCACATTCCTCCCTCCTTATTTTGATGGAGACAGGGAGTCTACATCACTACTATGGCAAATTATTCAGAAAATCAACAAAACTTAAAATGAAGCAATACAATGCTAGTACAACTGAATCTAAAAGAGAGTACATGACCAAAAAACTATTGTTTCAGTTGGGTACAGCTACCTGGGCAAACACCATTATTATAAGTGATGATAATTCAACATGCACTTTTGAAAAGAGTGTATATCAGGTCACTACAGCCCTTCACACATCATTCATTCACCTTCAAACACTACCGTACGTCCGAGCTCTACATCCGCGACAATGCGTCTGCATTTGTATATTTGCTGCCCTTCTTGTACTCATTCATAAATTAATGCTCTTGCAGTATTAAACTCCATCGCAACAACCTACGATTTTTACTACACATTTTGTCTAACCAAACCAACGTATTGTGATCTGTTTGAACTGTAAACTCTCGTACAAGTAAGGATTCAAGTCTTCCACAGCCCAAACAACGGCTAAACACTCTCTTTCTGTAGGTACTGACCTGGATGTTCTTCTCCCTGTCATTATACTGACAAAAACCGCACCAGTACCATGGTCGGACGCGTCAGGAAGCTGACAGAACTGGTGATGATGCTAAAGCATCTTTCAGCTTCTGGAAAGCATCCTCACAGCTCTGAGTCCATTGAACATTGACTGGGCTATTTTTCACACCAGTTCAGTCAATGGGGTCGCAATGCAAAGAAATTTGGGTAAACTTCCTGCAGTATCCTGCTAATCCTAAAAATGATCTGACATCACGCTTTGTCACTGGTGTTGGATAATTGACAACAGCATTAACCTTATCTGCCATAGGTTTATTTTTCAACTTCCAGCACGGAAACCAATGAAAGAAACCTCACTGCTACCGAGATAGCATTTAGTTGGTCTAGCAGATTAGTTATTAACTACGTATACCTCTCAAATATGCTACACAGATGTTTAACATGATCTTCCCATGAATGATCATGTGGACCCAAGTCATCCATGTACGCTCTTTCTCTGGGCTGATTATGTCTTATCCATTAGCCTGTGAAAAGTGGCTGGCACATTTTTCATCCCAAATGGCGTAACAGTAAACTCGTACAGTCCAAAAGGAGTGATAAAGGCGGACTTCTCCCGAGCACGTTTGCTCAGGGGACTTTGTCAATATCCCTTTGTGAGATCAATAGTCAATATATAATTCGATCCGCCGATTTCCTCAATCAATTCATCTTGTCTAGGCATAGGATATGCGTCAGATACTGTAACCTGATTCAGTTTCCTAAAGTTTACACAAAATCTAACTCCACTAGTTTTTTCCTTCACTAAGACGATCGGCGAGGCATAGGGACTCTTTGATTCAGTAATAATTCCAGCTTTCAGCATTTTCTACAGTTCCCCTCTAACGGTCTTGTCTGTTTAGCTGCCTGCGGTAGACAATATGGCTTCTGACAAATTGGAGTTTTCTCAGTAGTTATCACTTCGTGTTCTACCTGATCTGTACAACCAGTTACATCAGTTAAAACATCACTGTACTCTTGCAATATGTGTAACAGTTCTGCACACAGATCCATAGTTACCTAATCTGCAATTACTACATCTGTCCAAGTCTCGTTGCTCTGATCTTTCATTGTATAGTACAAAGAGTTTTCTATGGCTTTGTTACATACAGCATCAACAGTGTCAACAAAATACACCGGTTTATTTCTCTCTTTCCATGCTCTGAGCATGTTGATATGACAAACCCGCTTAGGTTTTCTATGGCCACCTCGCTCAATTTCGCATCAACGTTTGAGATTTTCCTCACCACAGTCAATGGTCCTTGCCACTTAGCACTCAATATATGCGTGGAGGAAGGTAAGAGTACAAGTACTTTATTACTATTCTTAAAGGAACGTTTCCTTCCTCCCGATCATACCACCTTTTTGTCATGCCTAGGCTTTTTTCCATGTTCTTCTTGACAATTTTTCTCGCGTCGGCAAGCCTGTCTAGCATCGTTATTACGTTTTGCACCAAGTTTTCCTCTTGTGAATTTTTCTCAGTCCACTGATCCTTGATCACAGCGAGTGGTCCCCTTATACTTCAACCATACATTAGCTCTAAAGGTGATACTCACTTGTGGTACTTCTCTGTACGCAAAAAGAAGGTCCGGCTAATATCGGTCCCACTCCTTCGGGTCTTCTGCTACAAATATTGTAGCACGGCCTTGAGAGTGCCATTTCCTTCAAAGTGATATGGGCTAGTTTTATTCTTTGAGCTTTTCAAATTAGGGAGCATTCAGTTATTACGGCAGGGGGTGGGCCGGCGAAATCCAGGGGGGTCACCTAAATTTGAAAACTGGAAAGGAGGGTCATGTATTTTTCAGACAGCTCAGAGGGGGTCACTTAATTTTCATAAGTATCCGTCCCGTCAAAACGCAGTTTCAGTGTCAGAAATAGTCTGGGAGATAAAAATGATTTGGAGCATGATTTCTTTCTCTGAGGTCATTTAACTGTAAATCTGAACAAAAGTGTGAGTGTCTGTCACATGAACATCTTGACTTAGCAATTCTGAGGCTTGTCTTATTGTAAATCGAGCTCACTGAAGGCAATGAACAATTCTATTACTCACATATTAGAGATTTAGCAAGTTTTGTCTGGGAAATTATTTGACAGTTATCTGTAGACTACTAGTACCATGATTGAAAAGTGAAATTATACTTTTAGGTGAAATTCCAATATCATACTTGTTGTCCATATCTGAACTTTCAAATACCCTATTTGAATCAAGTACATTTGTATCAATTATCAAGCACCTACAAAAGCAAAAATTAATTTAGTTTAGCATTGTAAAAAATTATTCATTGTTTTCTCACAGACTCAAATGTATATTGAATCAACATTTTGGTGATATTCTAAAATCCAGTTTCGTGCACAAATATCAACCTTTAACCATCATAGTCTAACTAAGTACTTTAAAATGAATTATTAAACGTCTATAAATACACGAATTTAAATAGTTTTGTATTGGAAAAAACTATTAATAGTTTCCGCATAGACTACCATGTATAGTGAATCAACATTTCGGTGAAATTCTAAAATCCAATTTCTTGCACACATATCCATTTGTAACCACCCTAGTTTAATCAAGTATATTAATATTAATAATCGAGAGTACATAACTACACAGGTTTACCAATTTTTGTATGGCAAAAAATTATTCATAGTTTCCTCATAGACTCCCATATATAGTGAATGTACATTTCGGTGATATTCCAAAATTCAATTTCTGGCGAACAATCCATTTGCTACCACCCTAGTCTAATCAAGTACATGAATATTAATAATAAAGAGTACATAAATGCACAGGTTTACCTATTTTTGTATTGAAAAAAAATTATTCATAGTTTCCTCATAGACTATAGTGTATAGTGGGTGAACTTTTCAGTGAAATTCCAAAATCAGATTTCTTGTACATATTATATGCACCTTTAACCATCAAATTCTAATCAAGTATAACTATGTTAATTATATGCGCAAGTATAGCAATTTTTTCAGTGGAAAAAAAATATTCACAATTTTATCATAGACTCCCACATATATTGGATTAACAATTGTTGGTGAAATTCTAAAGTCAATTTATTTGTCACATACAAGTTGTAACAACCCTATTCAAATTTATGTCAATTATCAAATATCTACGAATGCATAGATATAGTTTTGTATGGAAAAAGTTTCTCATAGACTACCAAGTATAGTGAATCAACATTGTCAATAGCTGATTATCAATTAAATCCAAATATCAAAAATTTGTAGAAACATGCTTGAAATTTGAACACAAACACCTTGTGAGTTTGTATGGAGGGTCATTTGAAAAAATCTGAAAATCTTTTTTGGGATTTTATTTTTATTTTTATTTTTTTTATTTAATCTCGAACCAACAGTTGCCCCAATAACAGGTTCGTTTGAAAATAAAAATATGATACAAAAACGAAAAATATGTAACACTTACAACGTAAACAAACAGACAGGAGAAATCACATAAAAAAACAGCAACACAGCGAAAGATAAACAGAAATACATCCAGATAAAAGTAATTATTCAGAAAAAAGGATCTTACATAATCCATGACGAAAACTACTGAAGTTTTTAAAAATATCTAAATTTTGCTTGTTACAGATAGAATTAAAATATGTCTGCGATCGTGATAAAAATGAGTGTTTCAAGATATTCGTACGCGCTGACACTGGTCTAAAAAGAACAGCACGACGCAAGGTAAAAGCAGGAACGTTAAAATGAATCTGTGCAAGAACATCTGGTACACTATAAACTGAGTGAAGGATTTTATAAAGAAAAAGAGTGTCTAAAATTTTCGCCTGTTCTCCAATGTGGGAAGGCGAAATTCATAACATAGGTTACTATACAGAGCCCTTGAGTAAGCCATCGATGAACGGAAACAAAGATACTTGATAAATTTTATTTGGACTCTTTCTAATTTCTTTATTAAATATAATTGATGAGGGGACCAGATGGGTTAGCATTATTCAACGTGGCTTCTGACGTAGGACATGTACAATGTTTGATACTATTAAAATATTTACAAGAACACTTGATAATTCCCACCATTTAAAAAGCCTTTGAAACAACATGGTTAATATGCATACTCCAGTTAAGTTTACTTGTTAAAAATACACCAAGGTCTTTTACAAAGTTGATGCGAGTCAAGATAGTTTGCTTAGCACATCTGTAAGGAAATATTTTGACGGTTTTTTTTTCAAAGTGAATGAAATACATGAACATTTTTTAACATTTAATGACAACTTCCATTTGCTCGTCCTCTTCACAACCTGGTTGATATCTTGTTGTAGTTTGATGCAATCGGACATATCAGTAATGGCCATAAATAACTTGGAATCGTCAGCATACAATTCTATCGTGCCCCCTCCCCTGAGGTGTTTGTGTGTTCAGCTTTATTGAAGCAGTGTGAGGGGGTGTCATGAAATTTTTGTAATCTTAAAAGGGGATCATCAATTTTTTGGTGCAATGGGTGGGGGTTCACTTATTTTGACTAATGCGAAGGAAGAATTTCGAATTTGCCGGCCCACCCCTGGCCAATATAACTGAACCCTCCCTTAGCACACATATCAGTCATAAGATGCGACATGAACTATGTACCCTGGTCTGTCAAAATTTTACCAGGTAGTCACATACAACTAAAAACTTCAATCAATGCCGTGGTCTGGCATACCCAAGGCCTCGGCATACCGAGTTGCATATACACAATGATTAAAATAAACATTTCTGCGTCGAGTTCTTTTCAAGGGACCCACAATATCCATTGTGATTGACTCAAACGGTATATTTATAATAGGCATCGAAACAAGGAACTTTCTCAGATGCTCTCCGTCTTGTAGATTTTTGACTTGAACCACAAGTCCAGCAGTATTCTGCAACATCCTTGAAAATACCGGGCCAGTAATATTATTTTAGCAGCCTTTGTTTAGTCTTTTCAATGTCAAGGTGTCCTGACAGAGGTATGACATGTGACACTGTTAGCAATGCATTTTGACGTTCCGCCTTATGTGAAGAAATCCACTTGTGATACAATAATTTCCATGTCAGAAAAGTCCAGTTTGATTTTCCAACGATTGATTTGCATCTGCATGCTTTCGCACCTTTGCAAGAGTAGGATCGGCCGATGAAAGTTCTCTTTACTTATCCCGATCTATTAAACCGTAATATTTTAGCGTATTCCTGCTGACATGTTAATCCAGTGGAAATATTCTCGGACATTTTACAAGTGACGTCATCACTTTCTTCATCATCACTGATGTTACTCAGATCTGATGAAGTCTCATCAAACGGCTCGTCAAGAGCTGATGCATCATGGGAGGTATCATTACACTCATTTCCACTGTTTACATCATCCACTTCACAATCGTTTGAATTGTCCTAATCGAATAATATAGAGATACCCAGCGAATCATCGTGTTCGTCACGTGACACATTAACCTCCTGGATTTCATAGACCTTGTCAATGTGTTCTGAAGCACTGTTACTTTCCTCAGATGATTCTAATTCCTCCAAGTCATCATCACTTTCTTCTGCTTCACTGAGAGTCGGCAATTCCTCAACAGGTATTGCTCTCACGCCAGACGCCATTTCATTTCGCTTAACTATAGCCTAGCACTCGCCCTGCACTTTCTTTTGACATCTTGTGACCACTATAACGCACGGCAATCCTGCAAGGCAAGCACGTCCTCACCTAGCAGAACGTCTTTGGTATACCTTTCCATACCGCCATACATAAAGGTCCAGTGAAAATTTCACTTTCGATGTGGGCTTTGACAACAGGCGCCTTGTGCACTATTTTATGTGCAAAACTAATATTGCAAGTCTCTCCAGGTAAAAAGTTAGATTGTTGTACAACCTCTGGCTTTACTAGGTTTGACAACAAACCCGTGTCCCTCTGAATACTCACTGGTTTATCATCTAAACACCCGATGTAAGTATTTCTCCCAAATAGATATTCATCACCAAATTTAGCCCAAATTTATAGCCTTTGTCGTTCTGACTTCTGACATGGCCCACGACTTTGTCTTTTCTTAACCTGCATCAGACTTTTGTTCAGGACAATTTCTTGCCAAATGACCAGTTTTCCCACAAGTGTAACATGCAGCTGAGAGCTTTAACTTCTCATCCCTCTGGGATGGATTATCACATTTCTTTCCCTCACTCTTTTGCTGCTTATTTTTATTGTTAAAACCTTCCGCTCAGTCTGATCGCTATCAACGCCAGAATGAGCAGATTTATATGTCTCACCAAGTTTTATTAATTCTTTAGTTTTCATGATCCCTTTCCCTCAGCCATGTTTGCATTTGTTTGGGCACGCCCTCAGCCAATTGCTCCATTATAAATAGTTTACATACACGTTCATATTTTCGTCAAAACTAAGGACGGAGTCCTACTCGCTTCCATCTAGCGATCAAAAGTATCGGCAGCAATATCACCCCACATACAGAATGTCTCTTCATTTGTATGTTTGCAAGCTCTGAATTTAACTTTGTATGACTTTCTGGTAGGCTCATATTTCCTAAGTATGGCCACCTTGACCTTATCATAATCCAAAGCGATGTCCTCTTTCAACCTAGAATATGCCTCCTTGGCCTTACCAAAGAGAGTCAGAGCTAATTTCTTTGGCCAAATCCTCTTAGGCCATCTGTACGTTCGAGCTAGACTCTCGAATGTACGCAAATGTGTGTCAACATTGTCATCTTCTTTGAAGTGAGGGAGCTTAGCAGTCCAATTATTGGACTCACGATCTTGGTCATGAGAATTTTTTGTGTTTTAACTCAAGTTCTTTCATTTTCAAATCATTTTCAAATCATGTTCCTTTTCTGCCTGCAGTTCTCTTTCGCGCTTTTCTTTGTCTTCATTTATGCACATCCGTTCCAATTCTAAATGCTCTGCGTGATTTGCCTTCTCTTGTCTATACAAATCCAATTTGAGCTTAAGAATTTCTTTTTGATGCAAGAGGTTTTCAGTTAATTCTTTTCCACTTAAACCACTTGTTGCGCCATAATCATCATTAGGCTCTGTCTTAACTGTTGGGCCTTGGCTTTCTGTCATACTGGGAAAACTTACTTCAGTCTGTTACGTGAAAGAAAACGAACAAAAGGGTGAACTCAGCAGTTTCCGTATAAAATGAAATTGATTACAAAAAATAAAACTAATCGCCAAGTCAAGAGATAGAATACAAACTGTTGAAGTGTACAGGCTACTTATCTCAGCTTGAACGGCAAAGCTCCAGTCTCAGAGTTGTAACAGTCAGTCCAATGAATGAACAGTTCTTTGGCTTGCAGGCTTGAAGTTGCACAAAGTCCAAAGTGTAAATCCAGCGTGGCAGTGAAGCTCATGAAAAGTTTTGAAATTAATACTGCTGGAGTTTCCAAAGACGTGAAGTAACACGCAAGAGACACAATCCCAAATGTCTGACTGCAAGCTGTGCACGTCCCTATTTATACTCATGTGCTTACATAAGAGCATATAAGAACAATCTAGAACTTTTATTGACATGCTATAACTGTTCTAAAATGATCTCTCTTACACAACCAATAAAATTTCCAGAACATTCAAAACACCACAAATTGAATTCAAGGTTGTGAGGTAGTTAAGGGCAGTGACGTTGAGAATGTTCTAGACTAATTAAACTCAGTTCATGATGAGTGTGGGGGAAAATGACCTGCATAACAAGTCTCACTATCAGACATAAGATCACTCACTCGATAGCACCCCTCGTACACAGATGTAGTAAATGATATATACTTACCTGGTCACCCCTAGAATGCAATCGTATCAACCACCTGTTGTGTTGACCCCGCCCAGCTAGTGTAAATTAGTCCGTGGGCTGGAGGGGCCCACCGTGCCCCCCCCCCCCTAAACCTATAACATGGGTATTTTTTTGTGCTTTGTGATCTGCTAAACTAGAAAAAAGATGTTAACATTGGATATTTTGGGATGCACTACCTGTCTGCACTGGTTTTTGGTTTTTATGTACCGCAAAAAATGGCGAAAAATGGGTAGGGGTAGGGGGTACTATATCCTTCCCTAAATTAAGTAAACAAGCATGAAATAGCACAAACCTTACATTTTTGGAAAGCTCAGACACCGCTCTTTCTAAGAAACACCAACTTTAGCAAAATTAATTTGTGTACATAGAATAGGACGACTTTGAAATGAATTTTTTTGACAATTTTGAATTTTTTACCCGAAATACCATGTAACAATTGTGATTTACTTTTATTAAGCAAAATTGTGGCAGCTTTTGTGTTTAAATTATTTATTCTGACATATTAAACAAGAAAAAATGTTTTAACATTAGATATTTAACTATACACTATTTCTCCGGAGTCAATTTTGAATTGCGTGTATCTGTACCGGGTGTGCAAAAGCTAGGGGAAGGGTACAACATTCTTTCCTTGATGAAGTAAACTGGCTTGAAATGCCATATACCTTATAGTTTAGAAAGCTTAGGTACTGGTCTTTATAAAATGCATAAGGTTTTAGTAAAAAAATATGACGTCATAGAATTGGATAACTTTAAATAATTTTTTCTGGTAATTCAGTATTTTTAAGCGGAAGAAAATACGATAACAATTGTTTTCTCCCAACGAAGCAAATCAAACAGATTTATGGATGTTATTTGCTAATTACAATGTGCTGAAGAAGAACATAAATGTCAAAATTGGGTATTTACAATGCATTATTGTGTCTAGTCACTAAAATGCAAGTTTTGCTACATTGGTATATCGTGAATGGACATTTTATTGTTATGCAATGAACTAATGCACAGCCTTAGAAAGAAGACTTTAAAACGCGCACACATAGTCATATTGCCATTTCTCCTTAAAGTAAAAAGATTGTTGATGACTGTCTATTTTTATCATTTACTTTTTAAATATTTTTTATAAAATAATTTTGATAAGACATTGATAACAAAACTTTTTTCAGAAAGCCTTTGGCATCCCTAGAATAAGAAATAGGATTTTAACAGATAAAATATAGGGACTCAATAGCTGTTACGGTCATGTTTTGAACGGTACCGTAAAATCACGATTATGTGACCCACATGTATTTTCATCAACCTGTCTTCTTGTACATCATCTGCTGAGCTTACCATTAAACATGACCTAGCTTATGGGGTATCATTAGAAGGGTGATTTATTCTTCTTTACCAGATATGAACTGAATGTGCTCACGTGTTTTACAACAGGTTCATTAATATTAGCACGCTTCACAGAAAGTTTTCTAGCCAGTAAACAGACTAGTAGACTTTAGCATTTACGCAACAGAACAACTTGACATGCTAATGTGACCCCTGAATGGAAGACTTTGAGTTTGATAAAATTACAAACTTAGTTATCAAGCATTCAAATTGGCTGCTGACGACTCGACATGTATTGACATTTATCAGACACTACTGGACGCATGAAATAATACAGTATGACATGAATTACTGCATACTTTTTTACTGTTATGGAGTTGTATAAAACAATTGCACCTTTGACCTATCTCAAAAGACCTGAGACAAAACAGCGGGCAAGGAGATGTTACACAACATCTACAGACCTCAGGATAATCACTAACCAAAACACAAGAACAAAGACAGACATTTTATATTCTGATAGCAGTTCAATTGAACGCACAATGCAGAGTGGAAGACAGACTTCTGATAAGACTAGACGTGTGTACGGTCTACTGCCAAAGTAACTATCTCTGATGAGGATTTATTGATTATGTTTTTCAATATTTCTGTCAATAAACCCAATTCATACCAATATAATTGACATTCTTGTGAGGCGTGTAATAAGAACAATCAGATATCTGTTATATCATTATATGTAGTAGGTTTTTTGGCAGGTATTGCAAGCTGGTAGATAAATACAATATCTCTCTTCGACAAATGATTGCTGATGGCATCGGTGACATTGGGCCTTAGTTAGTGACCACTACCTATCTGACTTACAGATTGATATATGGCGGGGCCACATGTGGGGCAGGATGCGCTTACTATTTTCGAAACACCTGACATCACTTCTTGGTCTTCTGGCCAGAAGTCCATATATCTTTCTTTCATGAATATGACTTTGTTTGTGTACCGTCTATTTACTGTCTGTTCTGTGCTGTTTTGTGTCTATGTTTACAACTATTGTCTTACGAATTCTGACCTAATGTCTTTGGAGTATGGATTGGTATGATTGCGATTATTTTTCATCAGCTTTCGAACAGTACTCTCAGAGTTAAATCACTAATTACAAAACTGTATTTAATATGTAAATGAGCTATTTATTAACTTGACACGCCCAATGCTCAGTACAATTAAATATTTATCAGATCAATATCTGTAGCAGATTTCATCAAATGTAATGCTGTAATTTTTGAGTAATATCACTAATTTCAAAGTTCATTAAATATGCAAATAAACCCTTAATTAACTCCACACAACTATATGCTTTACACCACAATTAGATATCTGTCGGATCAGTATCTGCAACAGATTTCATCACATTTGGTGCAGTTCTTTCTTTACTTGTCCCCGAGTCTGTCTGATAGCTCAGTAAAAAGCTTCGTGCTTTTCCGATTACTATATATGTGTGTACTGTGTGTGTGTACTGTGTCTGTGTGTCGTCTGCTCCATGCATACCGTGTTGTTCGGTCGCGCACAGAATTGAAACATCTAAGTCGGTTACTGTGACCAACTCTTTTGGGTTGGAAGCAGTGGCCGACTGGTTTTGTGTGAGGCCTAGCAGCTAGGCGATGTTGCCGTGAGTGTGTGGGGGTTCGAATCCCGTTTGGGTTATAGTAAAATTTATATTTCTGAGTTATATGACTAATTACAAAACTTCATAAAATATGTAAATAAGCTATTTGTTAACTTGACACTGCCAATGCTTGTCAATACAATTAGATATTTATCAGATCAATATCTGTGCCAGATTTGACTGCTTGGGTGCCGTAATTTCAGAGTTATATACCTAATTACTAGTTTATTAAATATGGACATACACCCTAAATTAATTTGACACTACTAAGTGCTTTACACCACAATTAGATATCTGTCGGATCAGTATCTGCAGCAGATTTCATCACATTTGGTGCAGTTCTTTCGGAGTTATATGACTAATTACAAAACTTCATAAAATATGCAAATGAGCTATTTATTAACTTGACACTGCCCAATGCTTCTAAGTATAATTAGATATATATCAGATCAATATTTGTTGCACGTATCATCAAGTTTGGTGCAGGAATTTCAGAGTTATGTCACTAATAACAAAAGTTCATTAAATATGCAAATGAGCAGATAATTGACATGACACTCACAGTATCATCATAATGTTCTGAGATTGTCATCTGTGAAAAGTTTCATGAAATTTTGTGCAGTATTTCTTGATATATGTCTACACTGTCATTACCGTCTCCATAGGGAAACCATTGTACGGAAAAAATGATATTGCATAACTTCATTAATATGCAACACTAACCAAAATCTAATCAGTTCTTGCAAGTAGCATATGGTACCTGTATACCAATGCGACTTGAATCTGTTCAGGCGTTTTTGAGTTATCGTGTAAACAGATAGACAGTCACCACACACACTAACATACACACACACACGGACACACAGACAGACATCGATATGACATTAGCCCACGTGTTCACACACGTGAGCTAAAAATGGTATATAGCTATGGGGTGAGAACACTGCCAAAATTATCTTGAAATCTTTATTTAAACTTATCTATTCATTATCATTCCATTTTTTGGGTGATTCGGTGATAATTATGTCAGTATTTTGCCATTATTCGATCATTATTTCGATATTATTTTGACATGATTATGAACTTGTTATGTCAATTCGGTTCTTTGTGCCATTATTTGGCATTGATGTCTTGATTTGGAACTTATTTCATCATTATTATGCCATTATTTGGTCATTTTGTCATTTTTATGTCATTATTTGGTCTTTATTATGCGATTATTTGGTCATGATTACGACATTATCTTGATATTATCTTGACATTATTATGAATTATAATGTTAATTCGGTTCTTGTGCCATTATTTGGCATTGATGTCTTGATTTGGAACTTATTTCATCATTATTATGCATTTATTTGGTCATTTGGTCATTTTTATGTCATTATTTGGTCTTTATTATGCGATTATTTGGTCATGATTACGACATTATCTTGATATTATCTTGAATTATTTTGTTTATTCGTTGTTTTGCTATTATTTAGTTTGCATGTCTTGATTTGAAACTTATCTCATCATTATTATGCCATTATTTGGTGATTTGGTCATTTTTATGTCATTATTTGGTCTTTATTGTCCGATTATTTGGTCATGATTACGACATTATCTTGATATTATTATGAAATTATTTTGTTTATTCGGTTGTTTTGCTATTATTTAGTATTCATGTCTTGATTTGGAACTTATTTCATCATTATTATGCATTTATTTGGTCATTTGGTCATTTTTATGTCATTATTTGGTCTTTATTATGCGATTATTTGGTCATGATTACGACATTATCTTGATATTATTATGAAATTATTTTGTTTATTCGGTTGTTTTGCTATTATTTAGTATTCATGTCTTGATTTGAAACTTATCTCATCATTATTATTCCATTATTTGGTGATTTGGTCATTTTTATGTCATTATTTGGTCTTTATTATGCGATTATTTGGTCATGATTACGACATTATCTTGATATTATTATGAAATTATTTTGTTTATTCGGTTGTTTTGCTATTATTTAGTTTTCATGTCTTGATTTGAAACTTATCTCATCATTATTATTCCATTATTTGGTGATTTGGTCATTTTTATTTCACTATTCGGCCATTATTGTGTGATTATTTGATCATGATTGTCACATGATTACGACATTGTGTTGACATTATTATAAACTTATTTGGTTAATTCGCTTGTTTTGCGTTGATGTCTTGATTCACAACTTATCTCATCATTATTATGCCATTATTTGGTGATTTAGTCAATATTTTGTGATTATTTGGTCTTTATTTTGTGATTATGTGGTCATGATTACAACATTATTACGATATTGTCTTGACATTATTATGAACTTATTTGGTTAATTCGGTTGTTTGCCATTATTCAGCATTGATGTCTTGATTTGGGACTTATTTCATCATAATTACGCCATTATTTAGTGATTTTGTCATTTTTTGTCATTATTTGCCATTCTTATTCGATTATTTGGTCATGATTACGACATTATCTTGATATCATTTGATCTACTCTGTTTATTTTCTGAACTCATTATTTGACCTGCTTCATGATTTGTACCCTACCCAGAAATCATTGCACACGGACCGAGCTTCACAATAGCAGCGGATGCGGTCGGTGCGGTCCCCTCGCATTGAGAGAGAAAAGCGGGGTTTGCGTAATTTTAAAAGCGCGGCTTAGCACATCGCGTATCAAGACAAGTTGGCAGTGCTAAAATAATTGCGGTTTTGGATTAAAAATATGTTGTTTTCGACGGAGAAAGTGTGCGCTCCCAATCTGACGGAGATCGCGCGACCCACAGCCGGAACCCACAGGCGCATTGTGGATGTGGGCTGACAATAAACTTCGGTCGGAGTTCATGCTACGTTCCGAACGATCTTAGTTACTGACTGACTGATAGGACTCCATCCGTAAAGCAGTGATCGTCTCCCACGCTTTTGTTTCTTACTGTTGTTTTCGCTTTAGATTGCGCTGTTATTTAGCAGAGCGCGGTATTAATGGCGAAAACTATTTTTTTTATTGTTAAAATCTACACGCCCGAAAATGCATTCGCTGTTTCTTAAAGTTGCAAGTTTGACATATTTTTTGATGTGTTAGTGACGCAAATGAAAATATTCTGTACACTGGATGTTCTGTTTGGAGCATTTCCATACACACAGTTGTACGAGTTTTGTTGTTCCGTATTTTGTACAATACCAGATTGGGCAATTATTAAAACAAATAAGCATTTAATGGACGGACTATTTCTGAAAGTAAAATGTCGGGAGTATGCGAGGACTTGCACTGAAATACGCTCTATCTTTTCACCATACGCATATAGGAAGAAATTCAATATCACCTGTAACCGTTACTTCAAAGATGCATCTGTCATGAACAATTCTTGGAAATGTACAAATATTTCATATGCATTTTGGAAGTTTTATAATGAAATGTTAGGCCACATAACGGGAATTTAAATTTCCTTCCTGCTCATTGTTGACATTTGTGCAAATTAAACCACCCGATTCTGTCCTTATAAATAGTTTGTCAAATATTGTATGGTTCCTATTTGTTAAATTTGTTTAATTTTATATATAATAAGCTTATCGTCAAGACACTGAATTTCAAATATCGCAATATTATTTCGGCTATCCACATACACTAGTGTAATCATATAAAAAATGAAAGATAACCAGCCCAACTCAAATCACATCGAAAAACCGCAATAGGGGCCTAATTCCTACATTTGGAGAAACCAGCTGCAGTCATGTGAAACGGATTTCTTTCAAAACGTTCAGAAGTATATCAAAAATTAAAAGTAAGTTCTGATAATCGGGTAAAGTGGAAATCGGAAATAAGTTTCGCCCTGTTTACATCTTTCACAGTTGATTTCTGTGATCAGCGATATCACCAATAAATAGGCCTAATTACGGTAATGCCATTATTCAGCATGATATTTTCCACACGGATAGGCCTAAATCATAGTTTAAATTTCAATTATGGTTTCGACGTTTTCTTCAGAAAAGATTTTGTTCCAAATCACACTAAAGTTTTCTAACCGCTATGCTTTTGGCACATTTAAGAGGACGGCTCCATGTGTCGGAACATAGGAGTGTCGGAACAAAGGGATGTCGGAAAATACAGGATTTCGAAAATAGGGCTGTAGCCTGTAGGAACATTGGGTGGAACCGTGTGTGTTACCCCCTCCGTGTGTGTTACCCCCTCCGGCTATAGGCCACAGCCACAGGCGTTCTGTTGAGTGGTTAGTTTGTAAAGTGTAGTTTCTGCTACGTGCCGACGTTCTCTTCCGTAGCCTTTAATCTACGGAAGAGAACGTCGGAACGTAGCAGAAACTACACTTTTACAAACTAGCCACTCAACAGAACGCCTGTGGCCACGGCCTCCGGCCACACTGCATACACACGGCTGGCCTACGATTGGGGCGCGCAGTTTCTCCGCCGTAAACAACAGAAATTTAATCCAAAATCGTGACTTATGTCTGTTTTCGAGCACGCATAACTTGTCTTGATACTTGATGTGCTAAGCCGCGCATTAAAACTTACACAAAACCAGCTTTTGTCTCTCTTTGCGAGGGGACCGACTGTAGGCCTATTCCGCCATTGTGACGCTCCATGTGCAATGATTTCTGGGTAGGTTCATGAAACAGGTAAAACAATGAGTTCAGATAATAAAGTAGGTCAAATAAAGTCAAGATCATATCGTGATCATGACCAAATAATCGCATAATGGCCAAATAATGACACAAAAATGACCGAATTACCAAGCAATGGCATAATAATAGTGAGATAAGTTCCAAATCAAGACATCGATGCTGAATAAGGACACAATAAACGAATTAACAAAATAATCATGATTATGACATTATCTTGACATTATTTGACCCACTTTATTATTTCAACTCGTTTTCTGACCCTGCTCCATGATTGAACCTATAACCCAGAAATCATTGCACAACATGGCGAATGCACAAACGATTGCAGGGACACTTATATGATATTGCTTCCGCACTTGATTCAGTTACTGTACCAAGTGATTTGGAAGTTGTGTTCGACGATTTAGTTTTCCAAGAGGAAGAACTTGTTCAGTTAAGTATTCATAACGATGTGCCAGACTTCGTGTTTTCACAGCTCGGCATTGCTATAACAACTTTGATAGACTTTCTTGACAACCAGCCTCAAGCTACGCATACGACTGCTATTCAGAGTATTTCGTGGCCGTATCGTTCATACAAATTACGTTCCAGAGAGCCAGGTAGACCATTCTTCGATATTCCCAAGGAGCAGCTGCAGTTCTTTGTAGCAGAAAGATTTAGTGTGCCAACAATAGCAAAAATGCTTGGCGTTTCAGTACGAACAATACAAAGACGTATGTCTGAGTATGGCATTTCAATTGCGGAATCATACGCCAAGTTGACTGATCAAGAACTTGATGAGTTGGTGACTGACACAATCGCTCGTTTACCACACACGGGAATGAAAAGACTACACGGACTGTTACTTGCTGAAGGTAAACGTGTGCCAATTTTTCGAGTGAGGGAAAGCCTTCGGCGTGTAGATCATGATGGAGTTGTCAGTAGACGAAGAACTGCAATACGTAGAAGGCAGTACAACGTTCCATGCCCCAACGCATTGTGGCACATAGATGGAAATCATAAACTCATAAGGTAAGCGCATTGTAACCCAAGCGAAGTCTGTATATTACGCATTAGAGGTAAATGTCACACATTTCTACATGCCTGTTGAATTCAAGACAACTGACTGAGAGCAATTTAAGTTTGCACAAAAATTGAACGTATTATATAATTTTTTATTTATTTTTTAACACGAGTGTAAATACTTTTGGGATAATTGGATTTAAGCTCATCTGCTTTTATTTTGTAGTTATACACTTGTTTTATTGTGTAATGTGTAATATTGTAACATTCAGCTGTAGGCACTTCCCACTTTTGAAAAATTTGAACAATATGAAGATCCAATTCTCCAAAATTAGTTCCAATCAGTAAAAACAGAGTGCATGTGGGTCCATTGCTTTGTATGAAATTTAGAGTTTATTGTTGGACCTGTATCAGTGTTTCTTGACATGTCATTTCTTTCAATTTTACATAGATGGAAGATGGTAGTACATGGTGGAATAGATGGTTTTTCAAGAATGGTGGTCTATTTGGTGTGCAGTGACAAACCGATCTGACACAGTCCTTGAAAGTTTTGAAGATGCCACTCGAAGGTTTGGAGTTCCATCTCGAGTAAGGGCTGACAAGGGTGGTGAAAATGTAGATGTTTCACTATTCATGCTCAATCATCCAGCTAGAGGACCAGGAAGGGGTAGTTTCATCGCCGGAAAGAGTGTGCACAACCAAAGGATAGAGCGTTTGTGGCGTGATGTATTTTGTGGTATTTTATGGAAATACTATGACCTGTTTAACTTTCTTGAAGAGAAATTGCTACTTGATATAGACAATGACATTGATATATTTTGTCTGCACTTTACATACTTACCAAGAATAAATCAAGACCTACGTCACTGGCAAGAAGGTTGGAATCATCACAAACTTAGCACTGCAAATAGCAGTTCGCCAAGACAGCTATGGATTCAAGGCTCTATGGAAATGGCACACTCAAGTTACAGAGCAATGAGGGAACTGTTTGAACCAAGAACTGAGGTTTGTATTTGTTGAGAGTTCCTTGCTCAGCCTGTATATTTCTCACAACTTTTGCATGAAAATATCTCCCAAGGGACATTTGGAAATATGGCACATTTGAAGGTAAAAATGATGGAAAAAATTGCAATTGATTATACGTCAGACTATGCCATATGACTTTTTTGAAATTTAATTTTGCTGTTTAAATGGTAACATTTATATATACAACACTGGGAGTCCCAGATACTATGAACTATGTTTTAACCCTTTGAGCGCCAAAGTCAATTTTTGTCACCTTTACAAAATATACCCCAGTCAATTTTTTTTCCGATTTTTGCCAAAATTTTGATAAAAAAACTTTAGCCAATGAAATGTGATGTCCACTTTGTTCAAAATTATCGAAAAATTACAGGAAAATTCATAAATAATGGTAAAATGTTGCATTAAAATTTTGGTGGCAAACATTACGCCACTCAAAGGTTTAATGTGCAAATCACAGTAGACCTTAAATTAACCTAATTATCACACTGAATCTGTATCTGCCTGACGTGATGCTTCTATCAGCAACCAGATATAAACTGAATATTCACCTGTGTCTTGAAATAAAAAGTTTATGTGAGCAAATAATCAATTAGTAGAAGTGAGAGTGTACATTAATTATTAGTGAAATAACATATTTGTTGTCCTAGTATTTGTACCAACTTGTGTAAATATTCAGTCATGTATGTATCACCTAGCTATAAGGATCTACCAAATGTCTCAGGTTTTACGCTACTTTTACTGCTACATGTGCTTTCGCTCATTTATCTCATGTACTTGTCATTAAACCTGTGTTGTCATTCCGTACACATAACAGTAAAATTGCAAACTTTCATTAAATATGCACAATAGATATTAACGCACAAGACACTGCTCGATCACAGTAGCAAAATCTTACATTTGTCAGATAATTTTCTTCTGAAGTCTCATACCTTCCATAAAGTAAATCTGCATACATAATCCTAATCACTTGAGTTCATTAAATATGCAAAGTAGTAGTATGGAACGGAGACATTGTAAAATGACTTTCTGTAAAACCTCACACTAGTTAGGCTCTTATCTTCTGCAAACATCAAATTCTATTCTGCAATTCTTCAGACTAACCCTAATTACTGAAGTTGTAAATTTAATTAATTATGCAAATTAGCTATTAATGTGCAAGTCACTGCAAAATAAAGTTTAATATGAATGTATTCTTGCCTGAATACCAATATGATCATCTTAAAGCATCAAATTTCATGCAGATGATCTTGCCCATAGTCCTTTGTGTAACATTAAATATACAAATTTGTATTGATAACATTCCTCACACTGAGCAAAAAAAAATTATTAGCCTTGACCACTTTGAGACTAAATCTGTCAAATTTGAACATAATCAAGTCAGACATTCTTGAGATACCAGATAGACAGTTACGCCTGCTACATTATTGCCTGTGATTTGTACAGGGGAGATAATAAAATGCACCTCACCAAATTAAACCATACGTGAACTGTATGAGAACATTGTATTTCTAAACATTTATGGAATACTCTTTATTCTATACAAAGGACGAGATTCTTCACTTTGGTGTTGACTGGGATGGACCTCTTCCTGAGGATACAACAGAGGACACAGTTGAGGTTCCCCAAGTTCGTTGCCCTTTAGAAGATGACGAATTGGAAGATCTGATCAGTGCCATTGACCCATTACAGGAGGATGACATCTATGGTATTTCAGTGTACCAAGATGTTATAGACTTTGTCAATACAGTGTTTGAAAACAGACAGTGAAAAACAAAACAGACAGTGAAAAACAAATCACTTGTCTGGGTTTTTAATGAGAATGTCAAACCACTATGGTTGTATCAGTATGGAATTGGTTAATGCTCTTGTATATCTCAGGAAGTTGTAAACCAGCACTGCATCAATCTCACATATTTTGATGTGTTTTGGTAATTGCGCACACACTTAAAAAATGTAACATGTAAAAGGTTCATTGACTTGCCCTTGTTATTGGTTGAGACAGTTGCACGTCCAATGTATGTCATACACTTTCAGGGTATATAGAGACGTAAGTTTTGAATTGGAATTTTTTGACAAACTGGCAGCTATGTATGTTAACAGATTACAGCTGACACCATATACTCTTGTGGCTCAAAATGCTATTTTATTTATGTAAATAACACCAACAGCAACAAAATCGAACAATATAAATGTGAGAGAAGTTCGATGAAGTAAAACATTCAATTAACAATAACCTGTATTTTCTTCAACAAAGTCAGTTCCAGACTGACTAAACGTTTAAGTTTAAGAAAGTAATAAACTAAAGTATATGAAGTTCAACACTCAATGTACAATAACCTGTCATTTCTTGAAAATCAGTTGCAGACTATAAACTTTCAGTAAAAGTATGAAACCTAGGAAATAAGTAAGAAAGATTCCAGTTTGGACATCTGCAAGTAATGGCTCTGAATTTAGACTGAAAGATTCGTCACTTAAGGGGGTTGCTGCGGGAGTGGAGCAGGGTGCAGTGCCCCCATAAGTGATAGATCTTTCAGTCTAGCTCTTGACATGATATAGTGCAAACAAACTGACCACCAGTAAACCTTTTTGGGTGGGATTGCAAAATAATGCACATGTGTTTTGAGTAACACATTATACACTGTCCATATTTTAAATTTGAAAAAATTATCAATGGTTATGCCTGAAAACAGATGACTGATTAGAACCAAACCATCAGTAACCGTACTGGACGATGTCTATTGGGGGTCATACAAGAGAAAATTACAAAGCAGACAGAATAGAAAACACATTTGGTGGAATATAAAAGAGAAATTTTGTACCATTTTGTACAATTCGTCTATATCAATTCAACACTTTACATGATCAGAGAATCCCATTTTGAAATTCAGAGTATAAAATAGTTGTATACAGCAAAACACTCAACATATTTTTTGTCCACATCAGTTACAATGTAACTACAGTGCAAATACTACACCGTCAACCAACACAGAGAATATACGGAGGTTGAGTTTCATGAAAACAACTTATTACTTTGGTAGTGAAAACTGGTACTCATCCATGACAGTAGATGATAGGTGATGAACCCCTTTGGTCAATTGTGTTATAACACAAATGGGCATAGCCACCCCTTCCCCCAGGAGATTATTATCTCAACATCACACTGTCTGGCCCCGTCCACCAATCAGAGACCAGTATGGCAGTAGAATACAAGCCATAACCAACTCTCCTCTTGAAGAGCGGGTAATATATTGCTTGAAATGCACAGCAATACTGGTCCCTGGTTAATGGATGGGCCTGACGTGCGATAAGATTTCATATATCATACCTAAATGTCACTACACTGTTTCCTAAATCCTTCATATTACACTGTTTTAACTAGACATTACCAAAATCACGACTATTTGCTAGAGCAAATGTCATTCTGTCAGTGAATTCTTCTGCACAATCGAAATGTCTTGGCAATCGCAGAGTATTGGCACAGGTATTGGAATTCGGAACAGTAGAGAGTGTAGTAAATTCTATGGATGGCCTTTCTTTAAAACCTAGTGGGGGATAGTATGTGTGCCAGTGAAGAATGACAGAATGTCACCCAGTGTGATGACCACTTCAATGGTTTCATTACTCCTATTATTCAGTTTTGCTTTCTGGTTCCCTGCAAGACATAAATAGCACAAATTTCAGAGTCAACATAAATTACAATTGGTATATGATACGGCTAGTTTTCAATCGGGTTTGAACCCACAACATACGGCATCAGACTTGCAAGACCCTTTTCTGCAGTTAATGAAATACACAATTTTGCAAAGTTTTCGTCATATCATGAAATTAATATGCAGATCTTAAACTAATCATGACAAATTACTCATCCCAATCTGTCCACCAAACTAAATGCCAATTCATCACTTTCATGCTATTGCATGACCTTGCGTCCTTGTATTTTTCTCATGTGTTTAACAAAGCGCAGTAGGCCAGTTGAACAGCATGACAGACTTGCTGTATTTTATGTCAAACTGGCATATTCAAAACAACAAAAATACCAGGTCAAGTAGGGGTCATTAAGATGGCATACAGAGATGGTTCTCAAGGTATTGGTGGAACAAGATAAGACACATTCATGCTCAAAGCAAAAAATCACACAAATACCCATACAAAAATTACATGTACTGATCAACTGACTGCCACAGAGAGAGACAGATATCATTATAACATTTGTGTCGTTCAGATTGACCACTTTGTGTCGGTGTGACACCAGTGGTAGGCCGTAAAATAACCAATGTGGACACGCTGCGTCAACCTAGAGCCGACGTAATTTGGTCCAGGCAAGACGTTAGGTTCAGGGCTAACACAAATTCACGTGTGTGGACACGTTGCGTCGGCCCTGGTCCCAGTTGACCTGGCCTCCGCCATGGATCGAAGTTGAACTAGTCACACTATTCACACAAAACAAGCAGCGTATGAAACTAAAGTTTACACTTATTGAAATCTTAAATCCAGTCTTTATCATCCCTATACTCAGAGCTATTATCTTCCCGCCAACTTTTGCTCTGCAAGCGAGACCACGTCATGTGATTCACTGTGCAAGTAAGAGACGCAATGCTGTGCACTGGTTATTTCTTCACCACTGTCGTACATATACCCTATGCTCATCAAATAAATAGTGAAGATCTCTCTGATGATCAAAAGGGCAAGTGGTGGTCATATTTACCCTACTTGTGCGTAAAACACACAGGAAAAATCATGAACAGTAGAAACAGCCCGCCATTATTCATATGTGCCATTTTGAACTTTGACGGGTCAGAGGTCACAAAGGACAGTAAATTTACGTATTCTGGTACCGGTAAGTGTGGATAAGTGCGAACGCTGCCCAAATCTATTCCCAAAAGGACAATTATTTTGGGTTGCCCCGAATTTCAGTTGGATTGTAAATGTGAACGAAGTAATTATCTCCTTTTTGTACCTCTAATGCTAGAATAAACAAAACGACCGAACGGCTGATACACCTCTGCTGTGTTATGTACAGAAATACTATTTGTGACATGTGTTGATGAAGAAAGTGATACCTTATTCCAGTGGCCTGGTAGTTTTTAAGAAACAAATTTTTTGACCGAAAATTGCAAAGAATACTGTAATTATATGGTGTCGCTCAAATTGGATAAGAATTGGTACATACCAGTATGGGTACCAAAGATCAACAATAAATGTTGTTTTTATCTGTTCAGTGCAGGAAAATCCTACGTTTATGTTATGATAATGATTTCTGCACAGTACATCCAGAAAAACAACAAGAAATATTTAAACCAGAAAAATAAGAATGACAAAAGTACGGTAAACAAGTCATCGTTGATGACACAGTCCCCACTTGTTAATGGGTACTTTGATTACATGTCCTCAGAGAGGATAGAGTCCTCTTCATTAATTAGGTCTGTGATAAAATACTTTGATACAGATGACGCTCAATGGCCAAGAATGAGTTCCATGGTGATGAAAACATAAAACCAATGTAGGCCACCATCCTAAAGTTCAGAAAATGAGTCAACTAGGAATTAATCAACAGGATGTGCAAAACATTTGTGCACACAATTCTAACACTTGACAGATTATCACTGGTACCATATTTCATAAAGTTTGATGCAGTATTTACAACACTATGAGATCAACATCTGTATCAAGTTTCATCACATTTGACGTTGTATTAATTATGGCTATATCACCCTAATTAGGAAAGTTCATTACTTATGCAATTACAAATTAATTAAAATGACACTGAAAAATGTCTTTTTCAATTTTAAAGCAATGTGAGCTTAACATCAGTTATCATCTGTATAAAGTTGCATGAATTGATGCAGTACATATTTCTTGACATATCAGCCTACTTACAAAACTTCATTAATTGACATATTACTGCTACATGACGTGAAACAAATTGACGAGCATATGTATGAAATACTCGTACGTCAATGTCCTTGTACCAACTTCGAATGATACTGGTGGAAATATGTCTGATATGGCTCTGTACATTTGAAAATTGTAACAAAATCACCGCCATGCAGCAATATTTGATCTTACTGTTTCAAAACTCAACACGTATATGTATGACGTAAGTCAATGTACATGTACCAACTTTGAATAAGATCAGTTGAGACTTGCCAGAGTATGGCTCTCGACATGAAACAACCATAACAAAATTGCTACCATGTGGCATATTGGACCATCTCGTGAAACCAATCGACATACATATGTATAAATAAGTCAATGTCCTTGTACCAACTTTGAATAAATTTGCTTGATACATGTCTGAGTTATGCTGGACATGAAATAGGTCCAAAAATGACAAAATCGGCAAAAATGATTGTATCACAAAACAAATCAATGTGCATATGTATGACATAGGTCACTGTCCTTGTACAATGATTAAAATTGGTGAATAAAATAAGTTGAGACATGCCCAAGTTTTGGCTAAGGACACGAAAAAATTGTAACAAAATGGCTGCCATGCAGCCATATTGGATCATATCATGAAACAAATTGACATACATATGTATGACATAGGTTAATGTCCTTGCACCAACTTTGAATAAAATCGGTTGAGATATGCCTGAGAGTATTATGGCTCTGTACATGAAAAAGTCGTAACAAAATGGCCGCAAGGCAGCCATATTGGATCGTATCACATAACAATTGACATGCATATGTATGACATTAGTCAATCTCCTTGTACCAACTTTGAATAAAATCGGTCGAAACATATCTGAGTTATGGCTCTGTACATGAAAACATCGTAATAAAATGGCTGCCTAGCGGCCATATTGGATCGTATCACATAACAAATTGACGTATATATGTATAACAAATTGACGTGCATATCTATGACATTGGTCAATGTCCTTGTACCAACGTTGAATAAAATCGGTTGAAACATGTCTGAGTTATGGCTCTGTACATGAAAAAATCGTAATAAAATGGCCGCCTGGCGGCCATATTGGATCGTATCACAAAACAAATTGACGTGCATATCTATGACATTAGTCAATGTCCTTGTACCAACTTTGAATAAAATCGGTTGAAACATGTCTGAGATATGGCTCTGTACATGAAAAAATCGTAATAAAATGGCCGCCTGGCGAGCCATATTGGATCGTATCACAAAACAAATTGACGTGCATATCTATGACATTGGTCAATGTCCTTGTACCAACTTTGAATAAAATCGGTTGAAACATGTCTGAGTTATGGCTCTGTACATGAAAAAATCGTAATAAAATGGCCGCCTGGCGGCCATATTGGATCGTATCACAAAACAAATTGACGTGCATATCAATGACATTGGTCAATGTCCTTGTACCAACTTTGAATAAAATCGTTGAAACATGTCTGAGTTATGGCTCTGTACATGAAAAAATCGTAATAAAATGGCCGCCTGGCGGCCATATTGGATCGTATCACAAAACAAATAGACGTGCATCTGTATGACATATGAGTAATCCTTGTACCAAGTTTGAATGAAATCGCTTCTTGCATCTCTGAGATATCTGTGTGAACAGACGGACGCACCACACCACGCACGCACGCACGCACGCACGGACGGACGCACGCACGGACATGACCAAACCTATAAGTCCCCCCGGACGGTGTCCGTGGGGACTAATAAGGTCTGAAACTTAGGTACTGGAGGTTCAACTTTAGCAACATGCATAGCCAGAAACAGCTAGACCCGTCTTAGTTCTTGCATATACAGTCTTCCCCCCCCTACTGTCTATGGTTTGAGCAGGTCTGTTAATATGTAGCCAGTGTTCTCCCTAGGCCCTTCAAGCATCACGTCTCCGTGACGCTTGCGTTGATCGCCGTGACGCTTGCTACAATGCCGTGACGCTTCAGATTTTCCCGACACTAGCTGTTCATAAACAATGACAGGAAATGACTCAAAGTCAGTGAAGTGCCTGTTTCAGTCACTACTCCTGCACATTTACAGGATTTCCCATTTTCTTACCTCATTTGCATATTTTTGACACTGACGCGTTCATTTGAACAACGTCACATCTCAACCCCTGCATCTACCTGTACACCAAATACTGAGATGGTAGCTTTGGCGGTATGGAAGCCTTTGTGTGTGAAGGACATACATCCGCACATACATACCCACATACATACATACAGACAGATAGACATACAGATGCCACCGACTCATCATATAAGCTCTTTTTTGTATTTATATAAATACCAAATATGAGCTAAAAATTGCCTTAAAATTGTGGAATTCAGCATAATTTGGTTAACCCTATGAACCTCTATACCAAATTTCAAAGCAGTCAGACAGGTGATTTTGATAAAGAAAAGGTTTGTACAAAAATGACAAAATTGCCTTAAAATAAAAATTTGCATAGTTTAGCACAATGTGAATAAATACGAAAATGGTCATCCCTTTGCACATATATCCCAAATGTAAAAGCTATCTAACCTGCAGTTTTGATTATTTTTAAAGATTTTTTGACCAAAAATTACAAAGATTGCCTTAAAAATACAAATACCCTCATTTCTCCACAATTTGAAGAAACCTAACTGAGGTCACCCCAAGTGAACTGCATATAACTTCCAAGCAATCAGAGGTGCAGTTTGAGAAGGCAATTGTTGACCGATGACGGACTGACAGACGCCACCAGATGCTGCTGGAAAATTAGCCTATTTGATAAGCTTCATTTTGCTGACAGCGGAGCTGAAAATTGATGCAATATCTTATGACAATGACAGCAGAATAGAGTTTAATTGTAGTAGTATAAACGACTGCCAAACATCACATGACATACGTAAAGCACCACATTTTCTGGTTTAAACTTTTCTTTTACTGACCTTTAGCACATTCATCAATGAATTCGAACCAGTAGTAGATTGTTTTTTCTTCTTCCAATCTGTTACTTGACCCACTTGGACTATATTCCACAGACATAGATTTGAAGTAGTCAGCTGATGGCTATAATTTCTTACTGAAACACATACAGTGTTCAATGGATCCTAAATCAAGGAAAATACCAACAAAGAACTACATTCTTGCAAAAAAAACTACTATTGTAGTTGGCCATTTTGGATTTTAAAGAAATACAAAGCTATTTTGTAAGACAAGCTAGTATTTAAGACAATGGTTCATTATTTCACATGTACATATCAAGTTTCATTTAAATAAAGATAGTTAATGGTACAAGAAGACTTTGAAAACTTATAATTTTATCAATTGCACCAAAAAGCTACCATCACCTTCATAACAGTGGTCACTTGTCACATGGCAGTAGTTCTTTTCAAAACGTTTTGTCAAAGACTGGAAGATCTGTCACTCAAGAGTGCTCTCTACGCTCCCCAGGAGCGTAGGGAGCTTCGTCTAGCGACTGATCTTTCAGTCTAGTTTTGTCCCTGTTCAAAAAATTGTTTGCAAAATTAGCAGTGACTGTATACATACCAGGCTCTCTCCTCACCAAATCCTTTACATTCAAGACATTCAACCCATCTAAGAATTGGTTTATCCCAGATATTGCTTTATATACGCAGTGATGTGTGGTTAGATTTTGGATAATTGCATCCTTCACATCTAATGTGATCGTATTGATGGGGTCGGTACAACCTGTGATATTGGCAACACTTTCTGCTCCAATACGTGATACAGCAGTTCTGAGTTCCTCATCAGTATTACTGGACTGAATCTGTATTGAAAGGATATTGCAATCTAGTAAAGGTAATCCAAAGTTTTAGACATAGGGCCAATCCTCGCTGAAGTTACTATAGACATGGACAGTTTAGAGGATGTACATAGCATATCTAGATGTATAATAAGTGCAGAGGTCCTTTGGCAATACATTGCATTATTGTAGCAGAAGAATTTTTTCAGTATGGCTCATACTTACAGACCCTTATGTACATAGACATTCTTCAATAGAAGGCATTGAAAACTGCCATCTATGCCTACAGTGTCTTTGCCATCTGTCTCTGACACTAGGTGGACACTTGCACAAGCGGTTTGACAACAAATGTTATCAGATGAGTAACTTTTGAGAAACAATGTTTTTGACCAAAAATGACAATAATTGCCTTAAAAATACAAATTTGCATATTTTATAACAATTTGAACAAATAAGTTCGGACCTTTCTGGGGACCTGTATAACAAATATCAAAGCTGTCTGACCAGTGGTTATGAGAAGATTTTTTATCAAAAACAGCTTAATTGAGCTAATTTTCATATTATCAACAAAATCAGAAAATGAAAACCACATAGGTTGTAGTTTGCGTGTACACAACAAATATCAAGTCTGTAAGTACTGTCGTTCTAAAAATACTTGAGTCGACATACATACATACATACTTACTTACATACATACATACACACACACACACACACACACACACACACACACACACACACACACACACACACACATACATACATACATACATACATACATACATATACATACATACATACATACATACATACATACATACATACTGATGCCGGATGGATACCCTTCCCAAGAGCATCTATTGACTATTGTCTATGGTAGCTGAAAACATTATGCTCCCTGACAGGCCAGTACAAAGGACTACATTTACCAGTATTATAGAGAAAGCGCTGAGCAAAGGGAGGTCAAAGGTCACCCTACAATTAACATTTTGTCCACCAACTTGTGTGTATGAACAAATCAACATCTTAAATCTCAATTAAGGTCTGTTATTCTTCAGCTATGCCCTTATAGATTGAAGTAAATTAGATATAACTAAATTCCTGAATTTATTTTCAATGCCAATGAGCAGTAAATTGTATTTTTCTAATAACATGCCATGCGTCAAATTCTATGATGCTTGGACAAACAAATTTTAATTATCAGTGGAACAGAATGGGCCATGGACACCAAACAAACAGACAGATGGGCAAACAACTAACAGCAACAAATAAATACAAAGGCAATTTGATCATTATTTGCATGAATTTTGAAGTAGACTGATCATTTTGAAACAAAAGCCTATCTTCAACCTCTGATACATCTACACACCAAACACTGGGATGATCAGTGCAGCATTTCTCAAGTTTGGCATCAGCAGGATGGGCAGACAGATGGACATACAGACAACAGATATTTATTGTAACCATATAAACACATGGCAGATTAAAGTTAAAAATTTCACCTGTTTGGCTAGAAGCTGTATTCATAGTCAGGAATTTCATCAATGTCTATCTTGTCTACCACACAGCTTCTTGCCATATACTGGAAGGTTGCTTGGCTCAAGCATTGTAGGCCTGGACCACCATGGCAAATAGATATAGCAGCCATCTTGCCTGCGATGAAATACCTTCTCTCAGCCAGGATGCAGATCATGAGAAAAGCTGAGATTGTTCTCCTTTCCTTCAAGAATACCACATGTTTTTACAGCATTCATCAATAGACTGCAAAATTCTCTTCTGGGTCCCCCATCATCAACTGCACTTTCACCAATAAATGTCACTTTCATAAGTTTGTTTGGATGGAAATCAGACCGATTTATGGCCCTCACAGCTGTTTGCCAAAAATTTGACCTTAAAATGTTCAGGTGTTGATAGCAGCTATCATCATCGTCGTCAACACTTCTTGTGATGTACTCCAACTGCATTTGTTCCACATGGTAAGTTAGTACTTGGACAGCATATTCCAGACTACATCTACATAAATACAAATGCATAACAGTATGATGTCAATGTGATAATTTATAGTGGTCTATTTTTCTTCTGTTTTTAAATGTACAGAGCAGTAAGCTGTACTTTCACCATTTGTTTTCTAAATTACTGATATGAGAGCTACGTTCCTTCACTTTGATATTCAGTTGAGCAAAATATGAAGAATATGATATGCTTTAAGAATTCTAAATGCTATCATTGAGATGACTTAATGAACAACACACTGACAGACCTTGGTTGGCTTTTCACTGACAGCAATAATTGAATATAAAAATGTCAACAAATGATAAAAATGCTGTTACAACAATTACAAAAAAGGCAAAAGAAAACAATTTTAAATATGGTAAAATGACTAAGTTTCAAATATGTTTATAAAAAATGATATCAACCAATATTCAAATAATTTAAAAACAATAGATTGGTTTGCATAAATAATCAAATGAGACATGTGGATACCATAGCCGAGGGGCCTGACTTAGGAAGACATTGCAGCAGCCAAGAAAATGAGATCTTTATGTATATGTAAATTAACAACAGAAGACTTATTGGAATTGACACTGAATGGAATATGGGTAACCGTGTAAATTTGTAAAGAAATATATGGCAGAAAACAATAAGAAAAAGCTGTAAGCAGCCATTGGTGGAGCCCAAACAATCAACAAAGTAGGCCTAACGTTGATAGCCCCATACGGTGTCACATGTCACCAAATACCATGTCTCTACATGACCATGTTATGCACAAAGAGATCGGCAAAAGTAGGTCAGAGGTCAACCGAAATTATGGTAAACATTTCTGGTCCAATATTTGCTCTTATCTACCAAAAACTATTTCTGTGGCATTATAAGGTAGCGTAGATTTAGGTACGCACATAGTTTATAAGGTCTTCATAGTGCACGTGAAAAGCTCCATATTGTGCCATATGAAAATAGCCTAATTATTGAAATTAATTATATATGCAATCAGCAATTAGTTAACAAGCTACCCCAATAATAATCTTTACGGCCCTGATACGGCTTTTGCGGCCCGAGGTCGTACGCGGAAGGGCCTGAGCGTGCGAGGGCCCTTACGCCGTACGACCAAGGGCCGCAAAAGCCGTATCAGGGCAGTAAAGGTTTTATCATATACCTTATGAAATGGTAAATATGTAGTTTACATAATATTGAACATTGTTTGGGAGATCAAAATGCGTGCGATATCAAAAATTCATCGCCATTTGTGTCAGTTTTTCAGAAATGACGATGGCCGCTTCCCGTCGCGGATTGACATACATAATGACGTCATTTGTTACATGCAGAATTCTAGAACGCGCAAAACAACATTCGTACTGTACGTGACCAACAGAGATCAAGGCTGAAATCGAGGTGTTAGAAGGACAAAAGCGTGTTGTCAGTTTTGGTAATTTATACTGAACAGGCACGCACTTAGTATACAAAGGATTTCAAAAGAATTTAGAAATAAAAGCCGATGTCACCTGCGCGGCTCCACTGTCGCCACGCGCAACTACGATCTGAGCGAGCAGACGTTTTCCTAATCTCGCGCTGGCTTTGTGTACGATTGGAACGTTGGCGGATAGCATTGCAACGCGCGTAGTAACCAGAATCGAAATAGTTCAGAAATGCACGCGATTGCCTTATTTGGGCACCGGGCCGGGGCGTGATACGTAAAAAATGCACAGATCTGAGGGCGCTTTCTCCCATAGCTTACACAGGCACGTGAATGTAGGTATATGATAAGGTATAATGAGATCTAGACCTTATCACGATAATGCTAAATACCAAATTATATGACATTGGACGTAATGGTTCTTAAAGGGGAAGTTCACCAAAGATGATTTTTACATATGTGCTAGCTTTGTGGTCATTTACCCCGGAAAAGCTATTTTCGCCATTTATAACTCACATTATATTTTACAAAAGCTGATAAAAATAGTACAGGAAGTTGCCATGTTATTTGAATCATGGGAAAAAAGCAACAGCCTTGGTACTTGCATCATGTGATGTGGAAGGTACCATCTTCTGATGGTCATGACATTGTTAACTCACCCATGCTCAAACCAGGCTGTGTGTAGTTACATAACTATTGTTTATACTCAGTATCCTTCATAAACAATGAATCACTTATAATAAACTGTCCACAGTTAGATTTTATGTTGCTGTTTACTACTAACCACCGAATCTACCACAAGCTTTCTCAGCTGTGTAACAATGAAGTGGACTGATAGTTCTGACTATATTCCTATAACCATGTATTCCTGAAGCTTGTGGTGGATACGGTAGATTAGTAGTAAACAGCAACACAAAATCTGACAGTGAACAGTTTATCCTACAAGTAAGTGATTCATTATTTATGCAAGGATACTCAGTATAAACAAAAGTTATGTAAATATGCACAGCCTGGTTTGAGCATGGGTGAGTTGACAATGCCATACTCATAGGAACATGGTCCCTTCCACATCACATGATGCAAGCGCCAAGCCCGGCGCTTTTTTCCCATGATTCAAATTACATGGCAACTTCCTGTAGTATTTTTATGGGTTTTGTAAAAAATCGCGTGAGTTATATATGGCAAAAATAGCTTTTCCGGGGTAAGTGACCCCAAAGCCAGCAAACATGTAAAAATCATCCTTGGTGAACTTCTCCTTTAGGGTACATGTATGTATGAGTGCAAAAAAATCTGTCGACCAACAGGCAGACCAAGGGACACACACACATACACAACATAGATTAGGGTGACATAGGATAACTTTGGCTCTTTGCGCCATGGTGTCCAAAAATGAGCAACAAAAACACAACACAGAGAGAAGTATGCAGCATGAGTGCAACTATAATAATAATAATAATAATAATAATAATAATAATAATAATTTATTTTTCTAAAGCGATTTCCATCAATAAAATATCAAACCGCTTTACAATAAAATACAAGATGAAAATACAATAATAATAAAAGTACCATAAAAATGCTCTGGTTAAAATACAACAAGTACATTAAAATACTCCGTTAAAAATACAAACTCTACAATGCAACATGATACGAACATCAAAACGATGACTTAATCATTATAGTACTTTCTGAAGAGATATGTTTTCAGAGATGTTTTAAAAGAGGCAACAGATGGTGACAATCTAATTTCTCTTGGTAAGGCATTCCATAAAGTGGGAGCAGCATTAGAAAAAGAACGGTAACCAAAATGTTTCTGTTCCCAGTTCACCGGCTCCAAAATTGGTGTGAACGCTGAGCGTGTAAACCGTTTAGGAACGTGAACTGTGATAAGATCAGAAAGATAAGCAGGTGCTTGATCATGCAAAATTTTATACACAAAAAGAAGAATTTTGAAATTAATTCTAGCATGGATAGGCAACCAGTGCAGCTCACGTCTCACTGGTGTGATGTGTTCATGCATTTTTGTGCGTGTAACTAGACGAGCAGCAGAATTTTGAAGTAATGAAGTTTACAGAGGTATTTGTCTTCAATACCGAACAGCAAGCTGTTGCAGTAATCGAGACGTGATGTTACAAAAGCATGCACGAGTCTTTCAGTGTTTGAACGATCTAAAACATTTCTAATACGACCAATTCTATGTAGAGCGAACGATGCACACTGACATAATTTCAAAATTTGAGTACTCATATCTGCACAGCAATTAAATAAACACCAGATCACGAACAGATTTAGACATAGTAACATCAGTGGTCCCTACTCGAAGAGATGACAGATCAACTGATTTCTTAAACTTTGAACAGAAGTGGATCACTTCTGTCTTAGCATCATTCAAAACCAACCGATTTTCAATCATCCATTGACGAATATCATCAATACAATGTTCAACTATGAATGCTGAGTCGACAGCACGCTCACATATCAGATACAACTGAGTATCATCTACAAATAACATCAAATCCAGTGCATGTTTGATAATTATGTCTTCTAATGGTGCCGCGTACAGCGTGAAAAGTATTGGGCCCAGCCCACTTCCCTGAGGGACACCACAATCAAGATCACTTGGGGTTGACAATATACCATCAATACACACAGTCTGAGTTCTATCACATAGGTAGGACTGAAACCAAGCAAGTGCCTTGCCCTTAATGCCAAACCTGTGCTCTAAGCGATACAACAATACCTTGTGATTGATAGTGTCGAACGCAGCGGTCAAATCAAGTAGTGAAAGAATAACTTCTTTATGACTGTCAAGTGCACGTAAAATGTCATTTTGAACTCTCAGTAAGGCACTTTCTGTGCTATGATTATGTCTGTAGGCCGACTGGTATTTAGAATACAAAGAAAACTGACTAAAATACACATCAAGTTGGATTAAAACAACTCTCTCCAGAAATTTATGCTCAAATAACAGATTAGAAACAGGCCTATAATTGGATAAAACATTTGAGTCAAGACTGGGCTTTTTCAATAAAGGGCGAACTAGAGCTTGCTTGTACATTTTAGGAACTGTACTCGAATGAAATGAGGCATTCACTATTTTGACTAAATCATGTATTACATTAGGAAGACACAGTTTCAACAGTTTAGTCGGAATAGGGTCTAGTGCACAAGACTTAGAATTCATGGCATCAATGATTTTAATAAGACTGGCTTTAGTAACAGGAGTGAACTCGTTAAAAGAATACGGTAGTGACTCATTAACCTTTCTAAGGCCAAGGACTTTGGAAATTGGTCCCTGAGCTTAGAAATTTTGTTTGAAAAGAAGTCTGAAAAAGACTGAGCCAATTGAGTTTTATCATCATGAATTGGTAAAACTGAAGCAGAGGATTTCTTTTCACCTATTAAATCGTCAACGATGCTAAATAGTTTAGTCTGATCAGCTGTTTCAATACGATTCCTGTGATAAGATGCAAGTGCTTCAGTACAGAGTCTATTATAGTTCGCACGTTTTGCCGTAAAGATCAATCTGTTTACTTCAAGCGGATTTTTCCTCCATTGCCTTTCAACTTGCCGAAGATCACATTTGGCTTCACGCAGGGTCGTGTCATACCAAGGGGTGTGTGGTTTGTCACGGACAATTTTCACCTTGGCCGGAGCAACAATATCCAATACATATGACATGTCCTCATGGAAGCGCTCAGCCAATTGATTCATCAACTGTAACACAGTCCGTCAGTTTGAGTTTTTGAATAGTGTGAATGGCCTGACTGAGGTCATCAGAGGTCACCGATGAGATGTTCCGTGAAATGCGCTTAATACGGGGTACACGCGGACGTGATAGATCAGTAACAAAACTGATTAAACTATGGTCCGATGGAAGAATGTCACTGAGCTGAAATTCCATGACGCACGGTTCATTTATACGAGTAATAACTAAATCCAGTGTGTGCCCCCGTTCATGAGTAGGGCCATGCACGTGTTGTTTAAGACCAAGACTTTCTATCAAGTCCATGAATTGCTGAGTATCCTTCCGGTTTTTATCTTCTACGTGAAAGTTGAAGTCACCTAATAAAATCAGGCGACCAGGTGAAATTACAATACTCTCCATAAATGTTGCAAACTCGGTCATAAAGGTCGTCACATTTACGCCATTTTTCCGGGATGGTGGTGGGCGGTAGATGATAACAAGGTGTACAAGATCACGTGGAAGAGTTATGTAAATACTCAAGTGTTCAAAAGATCGGAACGTAGCCGCAATGGCTTTATCTGGATTGACTGTGAGATGTTTACCCATGATAGCTGCTACACCACCTCCTCTCCTACCTGACCTTGGATTTTGATGAACTTTATATCCAGGGAGGCCTGAGCGGATTTGAGGCACAGCACATTGATTGGACTTGGCTATCCAAGTTTCAGTCACCACAAATACATCAATCTGGCTTTCAAGGATGTGTCCACACACAGTGGCAACTTTGTTGTTGATAGATCTTGCATTCCACAACCAATAGAAAGATTTTTACATTGATCATAAGATGACGATCTAATTATTTTGATCAGGTTATCCGGATTTACCTGACGATGACCGTGTGATGCTGGTTTCGGACGATACCCTGTGATGGATTTAATGGAGTCGGTCCTATCAGCAATTACTAAATTACCATTGTTGACACCAGCAGTTAACATAAGGTTGTCAGTTTTCTTGCCACGCTGACAATGGGCAAGTCTATGATGATTGGCAAGTCTATGATGATTGAACAGATGGTGAGGTGTAAGAATAGTTTTGATTAGCCGTTGCTTTAATCTGCCAGCTGTGCAACCCCTCTTAGTATTCGGAGTCTTGCATATATTAAACTCCTTCAATCTCTTCCATGTGGTAGAATTCACTCTCGATAACGAGGCATTGTTGACAACATACCTTCCAATATTCATCAAGGTGGAAACAGTGTATGCTAATGACGGCAGACTCAAGCAATGGCGGCCCTGTTGAAGAGACAACGGAACACAAAAACAAAATCCAAGATACCAGAAGACGACACCAGCAGAGAACCTCCTGAATGAACAGTGCCGGTCACCAAACATTCACGAGCAGGTATCCACCCCAAAAGAAATCCAATATTGCACTGAACATGACAAAATCCAAGGAACATAGGACAGACAAAACATTGAGTGCAGCCTCAGCGCATCTCATTAACATAATACCTTGGTTAGAGTGGACCGTTGTCAGTCAATGTGGTTTCTTCTTCATTTCTTCTTGAGTATCAACACTACCAAGACTATCCAACAGCTTTGGTAACTCCTATCATATTGAAAGTATAACAAAGTCACATCATAGAGTGGAGTACAATGGCATATGATTAATATATTTACTACATTAATAGTCAATGCACATACATAATGACAGGTGTGGGTCTATAAACATGTCATGTAAAGAATCTGTTCAATGAGTGAAGGTACCAAAAAATCTTAATTTTGATTAATGAGTACTTCTGGACAGTTGCACTATCAAATACATTGCTATCATATGTAATAAGTGTGGAAATGCCATATTCTACACCATTCACACACAGACACACACACACACACACACAGATATATATATATATATATATATATATATATATATATATATATATATATATATATATATATATATATATATATGAGCATGGTTGCGACAACCAAACCCATCAAAGAAAGACATACTCCTGACACATTTGTAGAGAGAATGTATGAAACTGCCCCCCCCCCAAAAAAAAAAAAATATATTGAAGTTATCATTACAAAAATAAATGCAACACACTTTGGCTGTACCATTTTAAACAGTAACAATGGACAAACAGTGATATGATAGCTGTACTAAGAAGTTGTCCTAGAGATGAAGAGACAATTCAAACATATAACAGTAGATGAAACAGCCCTCTTGTCACTGGCTTGTTTGATTAGGTACGTATAACCTATGGTCATTGCTGGTGCTTGCCAGAATTGTACAGACACCATCTTGCAATGGTCTGGTTGCATAGAGTTTATTATGCAACTTTGTCGAGGGGGTTAAACAGGTGAAATGATAAAGTTGACTTTGATTTATATAACATATATCAGTGATACAAAAAATACTGACCTGTCAAGAGCCATTGACAGTGTATTAGTACTTCTATTGTCAGGGTTGCAATTTCTTGCAGAAATCAAGTCTTGGCTTTGATCAGATTGATTTCTGGAATTGTAAAAAAAGCATGAAAATGAAGAGTTTAATTATTATAGATACATATCTTCCTATGAAGGATTATTAAAGGCACATGAGCTGCAACTTTCAACATTATTTTTCATAATTTTTTATTTAGATTAAATAGTTCATAGAAATGTTCTTACTCAGAGATGTTTACTCAAGTATAATTATCCACTGAGTGGGACTGCATGGGGAGGTTTCAGTGAGAAAAATAATAAATGGGTGCTGCACCCAAATATAGGTGCCTCCATACAACTACATGATAACCAGCATAAATGGTGCATGTACATGTACACATTTGAATGCAAATACAACATGGTGCAACCCACTGAAAGACAGGAAAGGGATTCATTCTGTTTTTCACATAACAAGCAAACTTTTGAAAACAACATGAAATTTAAATAATAAAAATCTGTTTTTGTTTTGCCTATCCTGCCACAAGCAAACGTTGAGGCGTAGTTAATGACTATATCGTTCAATTTGTAGATTGCAATGAATATCTGAGGAAATTGGAGGTACCTTGAGTTTGGACAAATTTCGCAGAGTTGCAGCTCATGGGCCTTTAACCCATTTCCTGCCAAGTCTATATTTATCATCACAGGTCAAGATGGTTAAAAATAAATGAAACACAACATATTCCATATGGTGTATTGTATGCGATAACTTACAACAATGGGAGCACCGAACAAACTTTCCAAGCATGGTGCGAGGCAGCAGGCCTTACGGAAGACACATTCAGGATACTAACGGCACAGGCCATCCCATCGAAGGACGTACTCAAACGCCTCAGCGACGAAGACATCATCGCTCTTGAATTGCCTATCGGTCAACGCAGTATGCTCCGCCACGCACGGACCAACTTACGCGAAAACCAAGCTCCTCTGGATCCCCAGCAACAGGCAATTCCAGACCAACCTGCAGGTGCGGCGGCGACAGCAGAGGTGACTACGAAGTCCCTGGCCAAAAATAGCGACTTGAACGCCCTTCTCGAAGAGCTAGGCGACAGCGCGCGCTCAAGGACATCATATCAGACCAGCACATCAAGCGTACCAACGACCAGAGTTCTGTGAAAGGTGAGCGTAAACCGTTACTCATTCCGGACTTTATTACCACCAAAAACGGTTCGCTCGATGCAACTGACGAGGCCGAACTCGCGGCCGACGGGGACATGAAACTAATAATGCGAACATCCAAGCAGAGACCAAAACCGGGCCAAGTTTCCCTCCCTCAGTGGATATCGGCCAACGCCCGCATCTTAAAGACATTAATTAACCGCGGTATGTCTCCGAAGGACACATTAGCCTACCTCGACCATACAATCAACATCGGCGATTACGCGCAATCCTTCACATCCGCATCAGTTCTGCGATATGACCACGAGTATCGAAAAAAGCAAGCGGCGGACTCACTCGCATGGGGCTCTGTCGACCTGCACCTCTCATTATATCATCTCGATAAAAGAGACACTACTCAGACAAAAGGAAACGTTTCCAAGAAACCAACAAAAGGCCGGCATTACGACTCCAATGGCAAGGAGATCTGTTTCGACTTCCAAAATCAAACCGGCTGCCAACGGTCATCCTGTCGCTACGCGCATGTGTGCATCGAGGAGGGCTGTCACAAAGACCACCCACAGTATCGCCACAAAGCATTCCGGAACAACAACTCCATCAGCCAAACATAGCATAAGGTGGCTAGCCCTCTGACTGACTGCCTGACGACATGGGAAAATGAACTACAGAACGATATTGACCGCGACTTCCTTCTGCACGGCATTACCTATGGCTTCAATATCATCGACCCTGGCACACCCCTCCATAAAGTCGAAAGGTCCAACTATCGCCTCCTGCACCAATCCGGCTTATCGCGACGCGGTCGAGCGCCAGATCGCCCACGAAATCGCCGCCGGTAACTACAGAATTACCATAATCAACCGCGAATCGTTAGCAGCTTAGGCGCCATACCTAAGAAAGACTCAAATAAAGTTCGACTCATCCACGACTGCAGCCAGCCCGTCGATATAAAAGCGTGAACTCATACGCGTCGACCACTCCCTTCAAATACGAAACGATAGATAACGCCGTCTCAGCGTGCAAACCGGGCGCCTTTCTAGCCAAAGTTGACTTAAAATCCGCTTACCGCCATGTACCCATAAGCGCAGACTCTCAGCGTGCTACCGGTCTCCGTTACCGCTTCGCAGGGAATCAATCATGGACCTACATGGTTGACACGAGACTGCCCTTCGGGGCAGCAAAAAGCCCTGAAATTTTCACTCGCATTACCAGGAGTATCACTAGAATGATGCGCAGAAAAGGGTACCACGTGGTGATAGTGTACCTCGACGATTTCCTAATAATTGCGGACTCCAAACTGGAATGCGAGCAAACATTCCAAGCGTTACTACAACTGCTACAACAACTCGGCTTCACTATTAACTGGGAGAAAGTGATCGCACCCACCCAATGCCTCACGTTCCTCGGCATTGAAATAAATACGCACAACCGGACATTGTCCTTAGACAGCAGCAAACTGCAGGACCTCAGCAATCTCCTTACATGCTGGCTGCCCAAACGGCGGGCAACCAAACGCGAGCTTCAACAACTAGTCGGCAAACTCAACTGGGCAGCACGAGTTATCCGCGGCGGTCGCACATTTCTGCGACGTCTCATCGATTTGACCAACTCTGTTTCACGTCAATCACACCACATACGCCTAAACAAGCAAGCGCGAGCCGACATCAGCTGGTGGGCAAATCTGAGCAAAACGTTCAATGGTACGGCATTCTTCATCGAGGAAACACCGTTGCCCCAACAGATCTTCACCACCGACGCGTGCTCTACGGCAGGAGCGGGCATTTACGCGAACGACTGGTTTTATACGCGATGGTCCACGGACCACCCCACAATTGCAGACGCACATATCAACTTGCAAGAACTCTACACAATACTACTCGCTTGCAAGCGGTGGCATCACTTCTGGGACCAGCGCCACATCGTAGTATATACGGACAATACTACCACGATGTATATGATCAACTCCGGCACGTCCCGCAATACTACAGCCATGACCTGGCTGCGCGAACTTTTCTGGCTTTCGGCCCTTTCGAATTTCTATATTACAGCAAGATACGTCAACACGAGAGATAATCTTGCGGACTCACTATCGCGCTTACACGAAGTTAAACATTACTTCAAGGCCGTGGACATTCTCCACACTCGTGCACTGCACCCATTACGCAACTGGCATTATCATATGACCAATGATTCCTACTCTCTGTTACTACAGGGCCTCTACACCAACGCCAACTCCTGGAACTGGACGGCGACCTCTCAAAATACAAACAAGCAGCGTATGCAGAGTCAACGAAACGCACATACAACTCCCAACGCATGGCCTACTTCCGGTTCTGCCTCTACTTCGGTCTCCGCCAGTGCCGTGCACTCAGCTTACAGTCTGCCGGTACGCAGTTTTTCTCGCGAGAACACTCAAACCTTCGAGCATCCCAGGCTACCTAAATATCATTCGACTCCTCCACGCCGAGGCGGGCTACCCCAACCCCTAGAAAACAACTGGCTACTAACTGTTCTTCGACGAGGCATCACCCGGACCCACGGGAAACCACCCGCGCAAAAGCTGCCCATCACACCGTGCATACTTCAGGCAATCTACGCCAAGCTCGACCTCTCCATACCATTCAACGCTACATTTTGGTGCGCCTGCCTCCTCGCATTCTTCACATTTGCCAGGAAATCGACGTTGCTCCTCCAAACACAAACGTTGCCGGATTCCAACAAATACCTACGTAGAGACGACATTGCCATACTCGGAACGTCCGCGATCCTCACGATCAGACACACCAAAACAATCCAGTGCGGTCAGCGCTTACTCGAACTACCTCTCCCTCTCATCGAGAACTCTCCTCTTTGTCCAATTCGAGCACTCGTTAACATGATACGGCTCTCCCCTACACACCAAGCCAGAGACCATCTGTTCAACTATATGCCGTCGAAAACCACTGCAACCACCCCCCTGGTCCTAACGCATGCGAAATTCACTAGAACACTCAAACTCATTCTTACTGACTGCGGCTTTAAGCCGGCCGACTACTCCGGTCACTCATTCCGCCGTGGCGGAGCCACGTTTGCCCTTAATTGGGAATTCCCCCCTATTAATCAAGCTACAAGGCGATTGGAAATCCAATGCGTTCGAACGCTACACAGTTCTGTCCCATGAAACAAAGTGCAAAGTCACAAAATCCATGGCCCTCGCATTATGTACTCAGGAGGAGGGCTAGCGCCCACCACCAGTGTTGGGGTAATCTTGGCGGACTTTGGCTTGCAGCCTGTCAACTTGTATTAAAGTAGTTGACCTTGATCCCCCAACACTGTGTGTCTGTCTCTTATTATTGTTATTATTACTTTGTTATTGTTGTTGTTTAGTGCTAGAGTAGCCAACAGTTAAGTGTGCAATAATACTTGTTTTATTGTAATTTAAATGGGGCGGGTTCGAGGCTGTGCTGGATATCGTGGGAACGAGGCTACCCTTGAGTATTCATTGTTAGCTTTGACCCTCGAGCGTTCCCCCACCCTCCCATCCAATACACTACCTTCTTATACTTCTACCTTGCTCTGTAATTCGTCCGACCCGAGTGGCGGACTTTGGCTTGCAGCCTGTCAACTTGTATTAAAGTAGTTGACCTTGATCCCCAACACTGTGTGTCTGTCTCTTATTATTGTTATTTTACTTTGTTATTGTTGTTGTTAGTGCTAGAGTAGCCAACAGTTAATTAAGATAAATATTGAACATTTGAAAGCTGTTGAAAGCATAAATACTGTAAAATTGATTTTATGTACTATAATGCTATAACAGACCAAGCCAAGTGGGTGAAAATCCATCATGTTTTGGTTCAATACCGCTTTTTACTTGACTTGGCTGATGGGGAAGTGATACTGTCTGGCAGGAAAAGGGTTAATTGAAAGGGTTATTACTATTTATGTACACCTTTTGTTTTATTTTCCCTCAGGGCAAAGAAGATCAGATTTATAGTTTTGCACTGTAAAAACCAATTTTGTCATTTTGGATAAGACAGGGTAATATGCTTTAAGGTGATCTGAATAATTTTACCATACTTAAAGATAATATCTTAGATTACACGATGTTGGGGAAAAGGTGAGTATAAAAGAATTTCCACTGTCTGCCTTTCATGATTAGAGACAGTGACACGATCTCAAACTCATATGTCCATTTTTGACCATCAGCTTTTCAAATAATTTCTGATGATTATCAATTATACAAGTATGTGCCAAAAAGTAGATTTACTCCTCATTCTAAGTGAGAGACTGGAGGAGAGTCATGTGCACATGTTTAAGATATACTGTAAGCCACAGTACTTCAATAAGCCATGATATTTCCTAAGTTGTGATTCATGTAACAGGACTTCTTGACATTATGACTTCCTGCACATTGAGAATGTAAGCTACAATGTACGAGACAACACAATGCTTTGTTAAGTCCGTGGATAACAAAAGTTACTTCAATATAGGAAATAATACACATGTAAACATGAAAACTGAAGTATTTGCAAAATGCAAGAAGTGCTGTAAGCAACTGTGACAAGAATTTACTTCTTTTTCTTATTTCAAGCAAATAGTTTTCTCCAAAAGCAAAGTAATAAACTAAGACTGCCAGAAGTGTAAATAGTTTTAAGCACAATTTGAAAACCCATCTTAAGGCTAGGTTAGGTTATATAAACCATTTATTTTATTTATTCCGATCATTCAGAGCATGAAGAAAGAAGAGAAAAGATAGAGAAAACAGTGTGAAAAACTCAGAACTATTGGGTCGCCTGTGGTCATACCAAATATGAAGGATGTAGCACTTGTGGTTACTGAGTTGTGGACAAAATATATATTTGAGGTCAAAGGTCATTGAGGTCACGTCAGATTTTGTCATAATAATTGTATTGCTAAGTTATTCCTATATACCAAAAATCAGACCTCTAGCTCTATTGGCTCGCTCAAAATAAGATATGCGCATAATTAATGAGGTACAATATATGGTGTCATAAGGTGTCCTATCATACCAAATATGAAGGGTGTAGCACTTGTGGTTACTGAGTTGTGGACAAATATGTATATTTGAGGTCAAAGGTCATTGAGGTCACGTGACGTTTTGTCAAACAAATTATATTGCCAAGTTATCCCTATATACAAAAATCAGACCTCTAGCTCTATTGGCTCGCTCAAAATTAGATATGTGCATAATTAATGGATACTATATGTGGCGTCATAAGGTGTCCCATCATACCAAATATGAAAGGTTTAGCACTTGTGGTTACTGAGTTATGGACAATAATGTATATTTGAGGTCAAAGGTCACCAAGGTCACATGATATTTTGTCAAATGTCTGAGATATCTGCGTGAACGATGGACTCACTGATGGACTCACGGACGGATATGACCCATCTATAAGCCCCCTGGACTTTATCCGTGGGGACAAAAAACTCTGTCACTGCATCCTTTAGGCGATATGAATACGATGAGAAACTAAATTTTTATTTTCTTGGCCTTATACATGGGAGTCTATGGAGGTGTAAACTAAAAAGTCCTCTAACACAGCCAAATTCGATCGCATTGTGAAACAAATCGACGTGCATCTGTATGGGGTTGGGTACTATTCTTGTGCAAAGTTTGAAAGACATTGACCAGGGCATGTCTGAGATATCTGCGTGAACGGACGGACGGACGGCGACGGACTGACATGACCAAACTATAACTCCCCCAGGACTTCGTCCGTGGGCACTAAAAACAACGCAACAGTTATTACAGCTACACTGGCGGTAGGTTCATATCCAGAGCCCCGTACGTCTGCCACCGTCGCTTGAAAACAATCTCATAAACCTGGCCATATGGGCAACTGTGTATGTGCAGCTAGCTGGATGATTGACTTCCCGGAGAAGGCGAGCTGTCACGTTCAAGCTCAGGATTATTTGTCGACCAAATTCAGTAAATTTACCTTACCTGGATGAAATTTTGTCTATAGGCTGAAATTTCGTCGAAGTTTGACAAAACTGCATCGATTTTTCAGGTTCATATCCGACATTTTGAGTTTTGAGTGCAGACAGAAATAAGTTTTGAGGCAACATGGCTGCGACCCCATGTTGACCCTAGCCCTGCGTACGGTGCTGTGTGCTACAGCTAACACACAGCATCGTACGCAGCAGGGCTAGCGAGAGAGTTGCCGACATCGACGGTTATTTACGAGAAGTGAATAAAAGACTGTCATTTTTGGAAGCGATCGAGTAGCTGAGGTAGGCTGGGATACGACTTGGGCCCAAGAACGCTGAATTTCGGCAGTAATTTGGCTTTTTACGTCAAGTCCTAAAATGGATTTGAAGTCACCGACCCTACGTACGGGTCTTTGCAGGGCTGTGGTGAGCAGGGCGATTAGCTGTAGCGGAACACACAGCATCGTACGCAGGGCTAGTTGACCCCAACGTGAAAATGTGTTCGCGATCAAATTTTCCTATATTTTTTTCAGAATTTTCGACAAAATCATTGCTTCTTAAATCTTTTGTAAAATATAAAATACTAAAATAAAAATGCGATGTGCCATGTCTCCAGATTTCTAAAATATCGTTCGTTGACCGTTCGATGGAATACTCATTTCGCAAACTTGTGACGCAGTTGAAATTCAATACTGACCGCCAAATAATCTTAATGAGACGAGATCATTCTAGACATCCTCCAATTATCCAACATTCGCGTTAGAGTTCAGCTCGCTTAGAGTATCATAACATTCTTCGGCCTTCGTTTAGATCGACCCTAATCTCTCCCATTTAGGAAATAAATACACAAGCCACCTTGACAAAACTTCGTGCACCATCCAGGACCAAACGCACTGCAAATCTGTCTTGACGTCATCATCTCCTTACATGGTAATCGGCATACCGTATTTTTAGCAAAGGAGACACAGAATACGTCGGAGTATTCAGTTTCAAAACGTATTACATTGTGTGATGTTGTCAGAAAAAGGTAATGTTACTGCAGTGGTATAAATTACAAAACACAAAAGTTCAAATCAGTTTATTTGGACTGGCTTTACCCAACATTTCATATTGTTTCTTATGCCAGATTTGACCACGTGCTTACTGGCGACCCCTTTACATGCAAATTTTGTGTCAAATGGTGTGTTCTCCTGGAAAAACAAACGTACGATTTCTATATGAAGGAGGCGAAATTTGCCCTCAAAACTCGAAACCACCCCTTTTTGGGTGTTTTGTGGTTGTACCTAGCTATTTTGAACGAGCTTCTCGAATCTGCAGCTCTATTTCGAAATGATGGTCTGGTTTTCTCAGCTCAAGGATAAGTGTTCTCCATCGCTGTGGGCATTACTATTCTCAACTGGGGGTACAGTTTCCAGTCGTAATGTTTTTCATTGTGTCCGGGATATAAAACCTTTCTTTTCACTCTTTCACTTTGATTAAGACTAGTCCACATCTTGTCAGCGATTAAACATGTTTCAAGTTTAAATGTTAATTCTGGTCTCGAGCCCTCCTGTTCAACCAAACTGAAATTACCCCTCCCACTTTGGCTCGTCCAGTGGGTGTAGCAAGGGTCGTGCCATCGCCTAGGAAACGGAGGGTGCATTAATTGTTGCATTTCGATGCACATTTTGATTATATTCAGAAGATTTTGTGGCAAAAACTCAGATAGAGAAGCATTAATATTCACATCTCACTTATTCAAGACTGGCTGAGAGCAGCACTTCCATTCAGTTAACATCATTACGCCATTTATTATGCCAAGAAAGATGAAGCCAAGACATTTTGCCCTCTCTGGTCTCAGCCAGAAATGGTTATACCTTACAGAGTTTTTTCCCACGGAATGAAAACAAATGTACTTGGGTGAGGCCCAAGTACAATAATAAACTAACCCTCTCTCTACACTTGATGTCTGCATCGTTCTGGCTGTACTTCTTTCAGGACTACTTATCTGAACTGGAATTGTGTTCTGAAATGTCAATGGTTGTAATTCATCACATGTTAATGTAAAACTTACATCGGTTGTGGCTGTTGAGCCATACTTATGATAGATTGGGCCTAAGTGTTATGTAGGTCATTTCCCCCACACTCATCATGACCTGAGTTCAATTAGTCTAGAACATTCCCAAGGTCACTGCCCTTGATGACCTCACAACCTTGAATTCAATTAGTCATGTTTGGAATGTTCTGGAAAGTTGATTAGTTGTGTAAGGGAGATAATTTTAGAACAGTAATTAGCATGTCAATAAAAGTTCTAGATTGTTCTTATATGCCTTTATAAAAGGGACGTGCACAGCTTCCAGTCAGACTTTTGGGATCGTGTCTCTTGTGTGTTACTAAACTCCAGCAGTAGTCATTCTCAAGACTTTTCAAGACCTTCACTGCCAACGCTGGATTTATACTGTGGACTTTGTGCAGCTTCAAGCCTGCAAGCCAAGGACTGTTCATTCATCCAACTGACTGTTACAACTCTGAGACTGGAGCTTTGCCGTCCCAGCTGAGATAAGTAGTCTGTACACTTTTAAAGCTTGTACTCTATCCCTGACTTAGCAATTAGTTTTATTTTCGTAATAAATTTGTTTAAACGTTAACTGCTGAGTTCACCCTTTTGTTCGTTTTCTCTGCACGTAACAAATTGGGGGCTCGTCCGGGATACGAATATTTTGAGCCGTTTGAAACATTTTGACAGCCTTTTCAAAACTACTGTATACTGTGAACTCAGCGAAATTCAATCATGGCGGAATTCAAGCCAGACGAATTTATGGATGACCTTGATCAGGACACATTTAATTCCCTCAGAAAAGACAACCTCATAGCACTGGCAAATTTCCTTAAAGTAGATGTCAAAAGATCTATGCGCAAGCGAGAAATTCAGTTCAAGATTGCAAAACATTTAGTTAATTCTGGCCATTTTGAGGAGTCTGCCTTAAAAGATTATGAGCCTGAGTCTTCCTTCGAACTCAAAAAATTAGAATTAGAAATACAGGCAGATTTGGAGCTTAAGAAATTGGAATTAGAAAAGGAAAAATTGCAAATGGAGAAAGGGAAAGGCAGGAAAAATTACAAATGAAAGACAAAGAATTACAAATGAAAGACAAAGAATTACAAATGGAAGAAAGACAGAGAGAAAAGGAGAGAGAATTGGAAGAACAACTCGACTACAGTTAGAAATGAGACGTTTAGAGCTTGGACAATCAGGAAATTCTTCCCTTCAGACAAGTTTGACATCACTAAGCATTTCAGGTTAGTTCCCCCTTTCCAAGAAAAGGATGTTGATAAATATTTCCTTCATTTTGAGAAAATTGCTCAGAGTCTGAATTGGCCTAAGGAGTCCTGGTCTATGCTTTTGCAGAGTGCTTTGGTGGGTAAAGCCAGAGAAATTTACATTCAGTTGTCAGTAGAGCAGGCTTCAAATTATGATTCTGTGAAGGAATTAATTCTCAAGGGCTATGAGTTGGTGCCTGAAGCTTACCGTCAGAAATTTAGGGATTGTGAGAAGGTGAAGGATCAAACTTATGTTGAATTTGCTCGAACAAAAGAACAACTGTTTGATCGCTGGTGTTCTTCTGAAAAGGTCAGTCAGAATTATGACAAATTACGACAGCTTGTTTTGATTGAGGAATTTAAAAGGTGCATCCGGAGTGACATCAAGACGTTTATCAATGAACAAAAGGCAGATACATTGGAGGTTGCTGCACGTTTGGCCGATGATTATTCATTGACCCACAAATCTTCATTTCTCAGCAAACCATCCCAGTCCTTTTCATACAGAAACAATGCAGGTAAATTTAACTCCTCCTTTTCATCCAAGAATTTTCAAAGGACAGTAGAAAATCAAATGACAACAGTTCACAGAGTTCAAGTAACACTCCCACATCATCAGATCCCAAGTCTCAATCTCCTTCTGACAAACAGTTTGGTACACTTTCTTGTAATTATTGTAAGAAAGACGGCCATTTAATGTCAGAGTGTTTCAAATTGAAAGAAAACGTGAAGGTCAAAGTGGTCAAAGTGGATCTAAGCCCACCGGCTTTATTTCTTCATCAACTCAATTAGAGTCTAATAATGTGTGCAACACATTTTCTGAGGTTAAACCCCTCTCATCCCCAATTAATGAGGTCAAGGTCAATTCTTCTCAAGATAGCATTATGGGTATTTTCGAGCCATTTATTCATAATGGTTTTATATCACTTTCTAGTGATTTCTCTTCCGCTACCCCTGTCAAAATTTTAAGAGATACCGGGGCTTCCCAGTCTCTTTTGTTGGCAGATACCCTGCCGTTTTCTGAAAAGTCATTTTCAGGTTCTAAAGTTCTTATTAAGGGGGTAGATTGTAATGACTACATTCCTGTTCCTCTCCATAATGTCTATTTGTCTTCGGACTTTGTTTCTGGACCTGTGGCTTTAGGTATTAGGCCTTTTTTGCCTTTTGAAGGGATTCACCTTCTTCTTGGAAACGACCTTGCTGGGGACAAGGTCATACTAATCCACTTGTGACTGATAATCCTAGTTTAGATCAGGATCCAGAGCCAATTGAACAAGAGATACCCGATTTATTTCCTTCATGTGCCATTACTCGAGCCATGTCAAAGAAAACTTCCGAGAATCAAAATACTCTCAAAAATAATGTCACAGATGTTGACTTAAATGACACCTTTCTCAGTCAGGTGTTTGACACGGATCATTCCGTTATCCCTCGTGGATTTGAAACTTCCAGTAAAACTTCTGCTGACCAAAGTCAGACATTTCTAGATCAAATCTCATTGCAGAACAACACAAAGACCCAGATATTTTGTCTTTGTTTGACAGGGTAGATGATGAAGGTAAAACTTCAGATAGCTCTGTTTCCTATTATACAAAATCTGGTATTCTCATGCGTAAATGGAGACCTCCAGATGTCTTGGTTGATGACGATTGGGCTATAAAACATCAAATTGTTGTTCCAAAGCCCTATCGTGCTGAAATATTGCGCCTAGCCCATGAAACCCCCTGGGCTGGTCATTTGGGAGTAAGGAAAACTTATCACAAAATTCTCAGTCACTTTTATTGGCCTAATCTCAGGCAGGATGTAGCACATTTCTGTAAAACTTGTCACACATGTCAAATGGTAGGAAAGCCAAATCAGACCATTCCAAAGGCCCTTTACAGCCAATTCCTGCATTTCAGAACCATTTAGTAGGATACTAATAGACTGTGTTGGGCCCCTACCAAAAACAAGATCAGGAAATGAGTACATGCTGACAATTATGTGTACATCAACTCGGTTCCCAGAAGCCATACCACTGAGAAATATAAAGACAAAGACTATAGTGAGAGCTTTAGTCAAATTTTTCACTTTATTCGGCCTCCCTAAATGTGTCCAGTCCGATCAAGGCTCCAACTTTATGTCTGGTATTTTTCAACAAGTAATGGATCAGCTAGGCATTAAACAGTATAGGTCATCCGCCTATCATCCAGAAAGTCAGGGTGCTCTTGAGCGATTTCATCAAACTTTGAAAAACATGATTAGGACCTACTGTTTTGACACAGAGAAGCAGTGGGATGAAGGAATTCATTTTCTGCTCTTTGCTGTTAGAGAGTCAATTCAAGAGTCTCTTCGTTTTAGCCCATTTGAGCTTGTATTTGGACATACAGTCCGTGGCCCACTTAAGCTCGTTAAAGAGAAATTCCTATCAGACGATGATGATTGTCTGAATATTTTGCAATATGTGTCAGATTTCGTACAAAACTCTCTAAAGCATGTGAATTAGCCAGAGAAAATCTTGAGTCATCTCAGCAGTCAATGAAAACCAAATACGATAAAAAACCTCAAAACGGAAGTTTGAACAGGTCAAAAGTCTTGTTCTACTTCCAATTCCTGGCAAACCACTCCATGCTCGTTACTTTGGGCCATATCTAATCGATAAGAAATTGAGTGATTTAAATTACATCATAATAACACCTGACAGGCGAAAACAAAAGCAGCTATGTCACATAAATATGCTTAAGCCATATTTGGATAGGGATAATCCTACTATAACTCAGCCTGTCAGTACGTCAGTTCTGGCCATTATGAAGATAGTGATACTGAAACTGACTTGAGTGAAAATACTCTAAACTCAAAGCTGGGCTCGGTCAAGCTTCAGAACTCAGAAATCCTGGAGAAGCTGGAGTCTACAAAGTTGGCACACCTCCAGCCAGAACAACAACAACAGGTGAAAGAACTGCTCCACGAATATAAACACCTGTTTCAAGATGTTCCAACGAGGACAAACGTCATCTATCACGACGTTGATGTTGGGGACAGTAAGCCTGTAAAACAACATCCATACAGACTGAATCCAACAAAAGCGAAATATCTCCAGGAAGAAGTCAAATACCTGCTGGACAATGACTTTATTGAACCCAGTAAAAGTAACTGGAGTTCGCCGTGCATACTTGTTCCCAAATCAGATCACAGTTATCGTATGTGCACGGACTTTAGGAAGGTCAACACTTTAACAAAGACAGACACTTTCCCAATCCCGAGGATTGATGACTGCATCGACCGAGTGGGAAAAGCCAAGTATGTGACGAAATTTGACCTACTGAAGGGATTTTGGCAAGTCCCTCTGACAGATCGTGCTCGTGAAATATCCGCCTTTGTTACGCCAGACGGATTGTTCCAGTACAAGGTGATGCCATTTGGAATGAAGAACTCTCCGGCAACGTTCCAACGGATGATCAACGACGTCATATCCGGGCTAGACGGTGTGCAGCTTACGTTGACGACGTCATTCTGTATAGTGACACCTGGGAGGAACACATCAAGCTCATGCGGAAGTTCTTTGAGAGACTGAGTAAAGCAATGTTGACTGTCAACCTTGCCAAATCTGAGTTTGTATGGGCAAGGGTAACTTACCTCGGACATACTGTAGGACAGGGTGAGGTAAAACCTGTTGATGCCAAAATCAGTGCCATTTCAAGTTTTCCCATACCAAACTGCAAACGACAACTGATGCGCTTTCTCGGTATGGCTGGTTACTACAGAAAATTCTGTCCAAATTTCTCCACAATTACTGAGCCTTGACTAACTTACTTAAAAAGAAAGTACAGTTTGTTTGGTCAGAGCAATGCCAACAGGCATTTGATACACTTAAGCCATACTGCAAAGTGCCCCAGTGTTGTCTGCACCAGATTTCACTTTGCCATTCAAATTAGCTGTAGATGCTAGTGATACGGCTGCTGGTGCTGTTTTATTGCAAGAGGATAGTCATGGTGTAGATCATCCTGTTTGCTATTTTTCACGCAAATTTAACAAATCCCAGAGAAACTACTCTACAATTGAAAAAGAGTGTTTATCTTTGATATTAGCTTTACAGCATTTTGAAGTTTATGTTACTTCTTCAAATCGGCCAATAGTGGTTTATATTGATCACAACCCTCTTGTTTTTCTGCAGAAATTTAAAGGCAAAAATCAGAGATTGCTAAGATGGAGTTTAATGTTACAGGAGTTTAATCTTGACATTAGACATATCAAAGGCAGAGACAATTTAATTGCAGACTGTCTCTCTCGTATTTAGAGTTTATTGTTGTTCACTTTCAAGAAATTTTACTTTAGAGTAAAACAAAATTTGAGTACTTAAATCCTTTTCAAGATTACATTTGTAAAAGAAAGATTTTTCTTTGAAAAATTTTCTTTTTTTGAAGAGGGGGTGTGTTATGTAGGTCATTTCCCCCACACTCATCATGACCTGAGTTCAATTAGTCTAGAACATTCCCAAGGTCACTGCCCTTGATGACCTCACAACCTTGAATTCAATTAGTCATGTTTGGAATGTTCTGGAAAGTTGATTAGTTGTGTAAGGGAGATAATTTTAGAACAGTAATTAGCATGTCAATAAAAGTTCTAGATTGTTCTTATATGCCTTTATAAAAGGGACGTGCACAGCTTCCAGTCAGACTTTTGGGATCGTGTCTCTTGTGTGTTACTAAACTCCAGCAGTAGTCATTCTCAAGACTTTTCAAGACCTTCACTGCCAACGCTGGATTTATACTGTGGACTTTGTGCAGCTTCAAGCCTGCAAGCCAAAGGACTGTTCATTCATCCAACTGACTGTTACAACTCTGAGACTGGAGCTTTGCCGTCCCAGCTGAGATAAGTAGTCTGTACACTTTTAAAGCTTGTACTCTATCCCTGACTTAGCAATTAGTTTTTTTTTCGTAATAAATTTTGTTTAAACGTTAACTGCTGAGTTCACCCTTTTGTTCGTTTTCTCTGCACGTAACACTAAGTTTAAATTATATCTGACATTGAACTCAAACAGGTGTAGATAGCTAGCATGGGTGAGTGTTTTACCGACTGAATGGATAAAGACAAACATTGGACAGGCAATTCCCCCACCCCTAAACACCTCCAAGAGGCTATATATATAGTGCTTCACAAATACAAAGTCATGTGATTGTTGAAGGCCTATTCGAAACAAATGATTTATGTAAGTAATAATAGAAATTCTAAAGTCACGAGAGATGCATCAAATTCGTAACGACGCTTGAAGATGTAAACCTTCGTTTCTATCTTGAAATGTCAAAATAAAAATGCCCACCTGTCAGTGTCCTCATCATCGTCTTCAATATCTTCGATCTCAAGTCCTGTACATGTTTCAATATGATTCCTTAGCAATGAAAATGGAATCTCAACCTTACACTTCCCACAAACTTCCTTAGGAGCATTATTTATAGCCTATAAAATATAAGTCATTACATATCAGTAAGTATACACCAATAACAATGTTTAAATATATATTATACCCAAAATAAAACTTTCAAATCTGCAATACTAGGACAGCTTGTTCAATAACTTACCAGCAAACTTTCACATGAAGCAGTAAAAATTACAGCAAAAAAGTCCATTATAACATGTCAAAGATTTGTAGTAAAATACATGTAGCATATTAGCAAAGCTATGGTTAACCATATTACACAGAATCATGTTTTAAAATGTTCAAATGAATCCTGCTTTTAGGACAATCCCTTTCAAACACTTTGAAACCTATGTATAATTGTTATCTATTGGCAGTAGGCTAAGTCTCTATTGACAGATTCAATCATTATGCAAATATAAACAAAATCTCCTGACAGACATTTCTTACAACATGCACAGACACTTCAATGCAATTCAATATGCAAAATAGTTTATTTCATTAAAATTGTCAAAAACTTTAACGAACAAATAATATTGATCTGTTTCAGAAAATATACTGTTGAAGCAAGATGAGAAAACTTGCCCTAACTAGTCTATAATATTTATATTTTCATCACAGTTTAACAGGTCATAATGGTCAAGTTGAGAATACTAGGGAGACCCTGAAAACAGTGTCAATGAAGTTGGATAATTCATTTCTGAGAATAAAACTGGTTTGCCAAATATGTTAAAAATTACTTCCTATATCCAATACTGATATTTTCACCAATATTTTTATACATGAAATTCATAGTAAAAAAACGGCAGAAGCATGCAGACTGAATTTTCAGGACTTTTCTTTTGGTTTAGAATAAATGTTTTTGAAAAAACTGACAAAATTGTATTGCCACAAATATACATATTTTCAAAAAAGACTGTCACTCCATGGCGAAAGCAAAGTGAACAGAAAGTGTTAACTGACAATGTAGATAATTTCTGCAGTTTGGCTTCATTATTCAATGAGTGAGAATGACAAATTACATGAAATAAAGGCACATATTTTAGCAATAATAAAAAACATGAAGCAGTCTAGAATTTGGTTTTCAAGAAGAGGTATTCAGTTCTGAAATGTAACCCTTTTCCTGCCAAGTCCATATTTCACCACCAGGTCAAGATGGTTAAAATTAATGAAACACAACATATTCCATATGATGTATTTTAACATAATACTGTACATTTGAAGGCTGTTGAAAACATAATACTGTAAAGTTGATTTTTTTTTGACAAAAGATGCTATAACATACCAAGCCAAGTGGGTGAAAATACATCATGTTTGGCTCAATACCGCTTTTTACTGACTTGGCTGATGGGGAAGTGATACAGTTATTACTGTCTGGCAGGAAAAGGGTTAAGTGTTCAGCATCAGTTACAAAAATATGGCAATAGCAGTTACGGTGGTACATGTACTTACTTCTCAGTAACAAGGAGTTGTGAAGCAGAAGGAAATTATCAACGCCAACAATGTGACATTGTTATGGTTATCACAATGTGGTGAAATTAAAGTTTGCAAACAGTAGTGCCACTCAACCAGGGTTTTCTCTCAACTGCACAATTACGCAAATTGCGCATTCCAGCCTCTCTCTGCCCTGAAAAAGTTACTGACTGCGCGGAAATTGCGCACATCAGGCAAAGATGTCCACATATACTGATATATGAGGGTGACCCAGGGCGCATAGTGTAGATAACTGTGAATTTGCTGTTGTTTCTAGTCATAATACTCCCTCGGAAAAGACAAAATATCGCCTGTCATTCAGCTTTGGTGACGTTCATCACGTGGTGTACCCTTCCAAAAGAACAGCAAACGACATACATGTAGTTGCAGTTCAGTCTCCATGGGTACAAGTGGAATTTTTATGTTGATGTTTTGATAGCGGTAAAGTTTGGAAGCGGAACTTGAAACACTGCACTGGTATAAATCCCAGCTTTAATTGTGTAGGCACGTGTACTCTGCAGCACAGGTGCCTGGACTGAGTTGCCAGTGTAGTATACCTTCTCTCTATGTATACTACACTGGCAACTCCAGGCACCTGTGCTCTGCAGTGATGATCAATCTCGGATCGCAATCAACACAACCGTTAGATCGGCGCTCAGGGAAAGGCGTATATTTTCATGGGTTTAAACCCCCTAATTCAGACCAATCGTGTCCAAGGGAACAAATACGTCAAATCTGAGTCAGGGAACTTTGTGGGTGACAAAATCGATAGAAGATGCATGGAGAGCAGCCGAGCACATATCACAATTACGCTTTGAGGTGCTCGGCTCAGATGTCGATGTTAGTACGGGTCTACATGCGGCATGGACGACACTGAACTGGCATTGGGTGACAATCGTAATGATATCGGAAGCGCTTCCTAGGAAGGCAAAATCAACATCAAAAGTGGCTACCCCCTAAAATGTCAAGACTCCTCCCTAATTTTGATTAATGGGGCACAAAGTGCTCCTTTCAATGAACATGCAGAGAAAACACTTTTCAACAAACAACCATGGTGGTATGTTTCTTGGGTACTGAATGAAAACCACCTAGCTCATCACCAAGCTACACTACTGTTGCTCAAAGTTTTGCCCGAGTATGTGGGTCGGACATCTTCTGGTATCTCCATGGTCGGACGGCTCTGGTTTTGCATTTAAACCCCCGTACCCAGGCAAAACCCCGACCTACAGCACTGCAGCTTGTAACCACCACATGGAGATAACACAGTGTGGGCATCTTGGTCGGCATCTGCATCAGACAATTTCAAGGTCGATACACAAAATACTCACCGTGATTGTGCCAGCCATATCTGAGGGGCTGTAACTGTTACATCTGGTGAACGTTCCAGGTTATTTTGTAATGGCCTGATATACAGCTTAGCCTGTCCGCATCAATATCTCTGAGAATATCCCTCGTTTGGGCAGCTAATTGCATGCAAACGCCTGCTTCCATGGTATGCGCGGTATATTTCATACCCACCTCCCTCGCTGAGTTTTGGATATTCGTCTAACAGCTGCTCATGAACCTCGCTAGCTGTACTACCTACTGGAACTTTAACTCTTCTCTCACCGAGACCAAGTTTGACCAGGTCTGTGCGTTGCGTTGGGATGGGACACCGCTCAAAGTCTATGCTATCGAGGCAGACAAATGCATGTGTCCAAGTTGGTGTCATCGCTGTGCTTCGACCAGTAACATTGTCTGCCCGCTGCTCTCGGGACCTCGCCCGTCTCACGCTCTGGCTTCGTCGACGACCAGTGCACGTGGTAGCACCCCTAGCAAAGTTGTCCCTAAATTCACGGACTATGTCTGTACTACTTGACATTCTGCCGTGTCCCGGCCCCTGGATTGTGAGGGTCGATCAGCGGCGTGCACATTCTGGAGAAGCGACGCAGCATTGTTAATAGCATCTCTGCATGCTCGCACTGTTTCTGTGAGTCTATCAGTATCACTGTCTTCAACAGAATTGCTGCACGATTGCCAGACATGATTTACCGCCTCGCTCTTTGCTCTTTCGCATGCAGTCGCCATATTGTGCAATGATTTATGGGTACGGTTCAAATCATGAAGCAGGGTAAAAAACTGAGTTCATTGATATAGTCAAATAATGTCGAGGAAATGTAGTAATCATGACTGTGACATAAACAAGACCAAATCACATAATAATGGCTTAATAATGATGAGATAAGTTTCAAATCAAGACATCAATGCCAAATAATGGCACAAGAACCGAATTAACATAATAAATCATAATAATAATAATGTCAAGATAATATCAAGATAATGTCGTAATCATGACCAAATAATCGCATAATAAAGACCAAATAATGACATAAAAATGACCAAATGACCAAATAATGGCATAATAATGATGAAATAAGTTCCAAATCAAGACATCAATGCCAAATAATGGCACAAGAACCGAATTAACATAATAAATTCATAATAATGTCAAGATAATATCAAGATAATGTCGTAATCATGACCAATAATCGCAGAATAAAGACCAAATAATGACATAAAAATGACCAAATGACCAAATAATGGCATAATAATGATGAGATAAGTTTCAAATCAAGACAAGAATACTAAATAATAGCAAAACAACCGAATAAACAAAATAATTTCATAATAATATCAAGATAATGTCGTAATCATGACCAAATAATCGCATAATAAAGACCAAATAATGACATAAAAATGACCAAATGACCAAATAAATGCATAATAATGATGAAATAAGTTCCAAATCAAGACATCAATGCCAAATAATGGCACAAGAACCGAATTAACATAATAAATTCATAATAATATCAAGATAATATCAAGATAATGTCGTAATCATGACCAAATAATCGCATAATAAAGACCAAATAATGACATAAAAATGACCAAATGACCAAATAATGATGAGATAAGTTATGAATCAAGAAATCAATGCTGAATAATGGCAAAACAACTGAATTAATCAAATAAGTTTATAATAATGTCAACACAATGTCGTAATCATGTGACAATCATGATCAAATAATCGCTTAATAATGGCCGAATAGTGAAATAAAATGACCAAATCACCAAATAATGGAATAATAATGATGAGATAAGTTTCAAATCAAGACATGAATACTAAATAATAGCAAAACAACCGAATAAACAAAATAATTTCATAATAATATCAAGATAATGTCGTAATCATGACCAAATAATCGCATAATAAAGACCAAATAATGACATAAAAATGACCAAATGACCAAATAATGATGAGATAAGTTATGAATCAAGAAATCAATGCTGAATAATGGCAAAACAACTGAATTAATCAAATAAGTTTATAATAATGTCAACACAATGTCGTAATCATGTGACAATCATGATCAAATAATCACATAATAATGGCCGAATAGTGAAATAAAAATGACCAAATCACCAATAATGGAATAATAACGATGAGATAAGTTTCAAATCAAGACATCAATACTAAATAATAGCAAAACAACCGAATGAATCAAATAATTTCATAATAATGTCAAGATAATGTCGTAATCATGACCAGATAATCGCATAATAAAGACCAAATAATGACATAAAAATGACCAAATGACCAAATAATGGCATAATAATGATGAAATAAGTTCCAAATCAAGACATCAATGCCAAATAAGGCACAAGAACCGAATAAACATAATAAGTTCATAATCATGTCAAAATAAAATCCAAACAATGATCAAATAATGGCAAAATACTGACATAATTATCACCAAATAACCAAAAAAAGGAATAATAATGATTAGATAAGTTTAAATAAAGATTTCAAGATAATTTTGGCGGTGTTCTCACCCATATATGCAATATGCAATATTTCTATAGCTTTCATGAAATAGGGCCAAAAGTTTATGTCGCAAATTACTGTAAAAAACTAATCTAAATTCTACCAATTATTTATCTAGACATAATACAAAGGGCAATGCTGTGTATTAACTTTGTGTTATTTGCTACAGGTACATGTTAAAAACTTGAAATAAACTTTGACGGAAAAAATATTGGGATCCTGTAGCTGTAACAGTCATATTTGAAGGGTACCGCAAAATCACATTATTACTGAATCACATTCGTTTTTTTTTAAACCTGTCTTCTTGTAATTCTTCTGCTGAGCTTATTTTGAACATAACGAGGCATATGCGGTAGTATTAAAAGTTAATTTACTCTTCTTTAAAATAATATGTTGGCAATATGCAATATGCGCTACAAGTTTTATGAAATAATACCAAAATTTACCCTTACCCCAAAGTTTTATGTCGCAAATTACAGTCAAAACTACTCTCAAATTCTACCAATTATTTTCCAAGACACTTTACAAAAGGCAATGCTTTGTATAAAATATATTTTATGTGGTACAGGGACATGTCAAAAATATGAGTTAGACTTTAAACAGACAAAATATTTGGATTGAATGACTGTTACTTGCATGTTTTGAAGAGTACCGTGAAGTCAGAGTATTACCGACTCGCATATGCTTTTGTTAAATGTATCGCCTTGTAAGTCATCCGCTGAGCTTACTTTTAATATAGCGGCAGCCATTGGAAAGACAATTTAATTGGCTTTAAAATGACATACTGTAATATACAACATCTTCTATAGTTTTCAAACTACGTACATAGAGTGATGCTAAGTGGAGACTGACTGAGTTAGCCTAGATTCTATTCGTCCGCTTGCCTCCGTACCTCCGACCCACTCCCGTCTAGTCTCGTGAGCAGTATTCGAGCTGGAGTTGTAAAAACTGCTCATTTGAATGTCAATGGTCACCAACTGAGACCGTGACGTCACTGGCGTCCCTTTCAAAGTCAATCACTGAAAATGACCCTCTCATGATTGGCCTATGACTTGGTGGGCAGAGCTAATTAATATGACGTCAAATATGTTAATTGTGTTGACACTGCAGCACTGCCCAACCAAGTCTTAATGAAAAATGCTAAGTTTGCAATAAAAGTGGGCCACAGTGGCCGTTCATTACAAAAAGAAGCAGTTATATTTGGAATTTGCCGACCAAACGGAAGAAACTAACAAAATAAAATAAATCGTACTCAAGAAAAAGCAAAACAGGAGAGAAACAGAGGGAAAAATTTAATCATCTGGAAACTATACAGAACACTGGCAGTAACAAAGCAGAGCCCGAGTTCATCGTTACATGATGATGGATGATGATGATGATGATGATGATGATGACTGATGTGATGGTGATACCGTATCAATAATTCGACTGCAGAACAAGTATAATGAATAACTTTTTGAATCCTCTCAGACGCAATACACTGTATAACTAGTATACTAAATATACCGCAATGGAAATTCAGATTGAAAGATTGGTCGTTCGAGGGCGCCCCCACGCTCCCACCTTTGGGGGGCCGTAGAGAAGCGCCCTCGATCGAAGGAATCTTTTAGTCTTATGTAAACTGTGAGGAAGAACTGCCTGAGAATATGAAAGCCAAAAACATGGCATGTCCACATACTGACCAATTTATTTAAAATGTTATGAACTATTCCTTGGGCGATATCACCATCGCAAAAGCAGAGCCACCAGAGCAATGGCATTATGACATTGGTTGATCATTGATCTTCTTTAATTGTCAGAAAATTGGTATGTATGGGTGAATGGCCAGGTGTGTTACACCACAGTTGTCGGCTGTATAAATTTAGATCCTGTTGACGCTTAGCTGCTGAACAACGAAAGGTGGCGATGAAGAATCAGTTGACAATTTTCAGTACGCTGTACGGAACTAGCCAAATGAATAAGATAACACGTCGAGACTGTGATTAATCAACTCTCTCAGTCCTTCTACTGTCTTTACAGTAACCTCCATACTATAGTCCCATGTCATCAATGTACATTATCTCTGTTTTTACTAATATTAAATGTTTGACTAGACAATAATAATTAATATAGGTTACCTAAAAGAGTGCAATTGCACTCGACTGGAAACGCATGTTCTTCATCTAAATAGAAGTCTAAGACATGTTGCAAATCAAATGACTGACTGTGGGGAAAATGAATGAAGTCAGTAAACAGCTAGGGTGTATCTCCAGTTCACTTTTCAAAGAAAGGGGAAGTGAATTAAGTTAGGTAGTGGAAGAAAGAGGGCCGCGAGGAATCACCTTGAAAGTCGGACACCATCTTTTGGCTTACTAATCAAAATTGTCAATATCCCTGATGGTCTTGCCATCTGCACAATGCTGACTGTGAAATAAATTCAAAAAGTTTTCTTTATGCGTCAGTGTCTTTTAAAACTTCTACAGCTTGTGGTTGGACTCTTTGAGTGGTGATTTCTAAGAAGTTTCATTGGATCCCTGATTGACCTTCCCCGGTCGCTACTCAGTAAGTGTTCGGTGTGATTATGAGGTCATGAAAATGGTGAAAGGTGTAGCCAAAGAGCAATCAAATCCCTTGACCAAAGACTATTGCACTCATGTCAAGCTCCTTTATAGTGGAGAGGGGGCGGGGTCACGGTACTCTTAGTACTCTTGTGTAGATGACACAATTTGTATGGGATGTAAGGGAAGACACTGGGGAAAGCTGGTGAATGAAGTTCTGACGTGTGCTTAAAATGATTTTGTGAAGTTCGATTAATATACTGTTGATATGAAACTGTCATTCAAATAATAGGTGTTTAAAACTTATCTTATCATGGACAATATTAATACTAACTGACAAAGAAAACAAAGTCCAAAATACTTTTCATTCTGTCCCCTTGTTTACAATGCTAGAGATAAGTTTTATACTTTCTTAAAACAGATATCAAGATTCCTCCACAAATAACAATTGTCCCAGCAGAAGAGGACCTCGTTTATTTATTCCTTTCTATTCCAAGGCTACTTGGCATTATCGTTTGAAACTTTGAAGGGTTTCTCAAGAGATCCAGGATATTTGTTTCATAAATTAAAAATCTCCCTCTCGCAGCGGTATTTTGGTTTTTCGAAATAGAGCTCTTCTGTAAGAGGTTGCTGTATTCTGTGTATCTGGATCCTACCTCCAAAGTTAAAGGGACAAAGTCGGCCATTTTCATGATTTTGTCTGATACGAGATATTACTTATATTGTTTGACATGTAGATACTGAATGAATGGGTGACAATGCATATATCCGACCTCAGTTTTAGACACGATCAATGAAACCATCGCGAAAATGAGTAAATGGTCATGACCATTAATTCATTTTCGCGATGATTTCGATTCCAGAAATCTCACTGAATGCATTCAGCTTTTCAAAAATGGTTTTACAGGAGGCAATGTCATTGAGGAATCATATCAGATCATCAGCATATGATGATGATTTAATGAACCAAAACCTGTTACTTCTATCCCATTAATACTTTGGTCTGACCGCATAGAAAAAACTTCAGGCTCTAAACTAAACAGCATGGGTAGATAGGGTCACCCTGTCTCACTCCATGACCCAGTGAAAAGTAGCCTGTACTGAAACCCTTGTTCATCACACAACTTGAGATGTCAGTGTGTAAGATTTTTATCCACTGTTGGAAAGAGCGGCCAAAATAAATGCAGAAAATGTTTTAAAGAGAAATTGCCATTCAACTGAGTCAAAAGCTTTCTCAAAATCGATGATTAACATATTACCGGTAGATTGAAATCTTTTGTATAATAGAGGATTTTTCAGCAAGTCTGACAACATCACCAATGAAGTGAGTTTTGACGAAAGCTGTCTGAGATTCGTGAATAATATGAGGGAAGACCCTTTCCAGTCTTTTGGCAAGGCATTTTGTGCCAATTTTGTGTCTGAATTTAAAAGGAATATAGGCCTCCAGTTTTAGTCAACTTTCTGTCTCTGCCCCCTTTTCAAGCATGCTAGCAAACCCCTTGACGCTGTGAGGTTGAAATGGCCTTTCTCAAAAGCTGTGTTGTAGGGATTTAAAACATACGTGGAAATTAAAGGCAAAAAGGTTTTGTAAAAGTCAACTGGGATTCCATCGTTCCCTGGGGTATTGTTGTTAGGGGAAGACTGACTGCTACAAGCGCTTTTGGCGCCCTCACAGCAACTTGTCATGTCATCAGACAGTTTTGGAATGTCACGATTGTCCATACATGGGCTTTTTCGCATTATGGTTGGCTCGTTTACATTAATCTGGGATGAATACAAGTTTTGATCTCAGTCAAGATATCATTGGGATAACTAGAGGTATGACCCATCAGAACGGTGGAGGGTATTTAATTTGACCATACGTCAATGAGATATGTACTGCAGTGTGGTGGTGGGAGGGTGAAGCAATCTTCGTGAATTGTTTTAAGTACCACTTTAAGGTAGAACGCGCCTCGGGGACAGATATTCGGACTCTCAGATTTCTATATTTTTTTTTATCTACCATTTGTGGGGGCTCACTTTAAAGGTTGCAGCAAGAAAAACTTTCACAAGTCTTAGTTTATCGAAAATCCAAAATTTAATTTCCCCCACCCCCCCCCCCATTAGAGTTAACACAGGGATGGCGGCCATTTGAATTTCAAATATCAGTAAATCTGGGTAATTTGTTTCTCTAGTACCAAATTTGCACGGTGACACCCAATTTTTATTCTGATTTGAAAGTCTTTCACTTTCGGAGCAACTACCGTACATTGTTTACCTAAAAATTAAAACGGCGGCACAGTTATATTGTAAAGTTGTTAAGATGTTCAAAATCCAGTTCGTCACCCAAGACGGATACCAGCGCCACTCGGACAAAAAAGCTTAACACACTAATCTAATAATAAGGTCAGAAAGAAAAATAAATTGTTCATCGGAATCGATGCTTCTACTTTGCCCTATTTGGAAATTTATTTTGACTTCGGCAAATTCATATTTCTGCATTGCAAATACATTAGTACCCCCGCTAGCGGCGCCCCACATTTCGTCGGGTTTTCGCGGGGGACCGCGGTTACCTTTGATATAAAAAACAATTTTAAAAAATTCGCTCGCCGCTCCTGAACCTTGGTCTGAAAAATCCGGTGAACAAACAAGTTTTTTTTTCTTTGGCCTAACATAATTTTTTTTACAATAGGCCATGTAGCCGGTGTCAACATCTTTGCTTGTCATCACAATGCTAATATCTGGCCTGATCCAGAGGTTTACGATCCGGAAAGATTCTCCCCTAAAAACATAAAGGACAGACCGCCTCATGCATTTGTACCGTTTGCGGCTGGACCAAGGTGAGAAACTTTATCGTATCTATGTCATTTATAATCCATGTCTTTCCCGTCATATTTATGAATTTATAAAATGTTTAGTACAATCTTAATTTTTAATCAACCGTAATAATGAAACGTCACAGCCGTCCAGTATAAAAACATGTAATAGGCTGGTTGACCAATAGGTTATCGTTTACCAGACCTTCGACAGAACTCTGTATTTGCGCCATTAATATATTATCAATGATGTAATTATGATGAAATTGCAAATATAAAAATATTTTGTCATAAACTTTAGACACTCATCTTCCAAATAAATTAATAGGCCTACATTTCATTCTCTGTTTACGATGTTTCTTTATGCTGACAATAGTATTTCTTTTACGTCCGCAGGAACTGCATTGGCCAGAATTTTGCAATGAATGAGATGAAGGTGGCTATTGCCATGACAATACATAGATTTGAATTATCCGTCGACGACAGTAAACCTCCCAGCCGTACGTCTCTGTTGGTGTTGAAATCCATAAACGGCATTCATCTGTATATCAAACCAAGGGAGACGATGTAATTCTGAAGTATTTCCTTTACTCAAATCATTATCTGTGAACATTAAAATCGTCGTTTAAATCTTACGCTACTTCATGTAAAGAGCACGTTTTGAAATTATTAAATTTAAAAATAACAGGAACGATTTCACCTGTTACGGCACCGTGGCAGTCACGCTGTCATTTTATGTCTGGACTGTTATGGAAAGGCAGTCATGTAGATTACATTATATTTCTCGACACATACAACAATCAAGTTACCAACAAACGTAAACGACTGTTAGGTCAGTTATCCTTGATAGTGACGCTGTGATTTTATCAGAATAAATTTCTGTACAAAACAGATGTTCCTTTTCTTCGAGTCTATAGTTAGATATTTTTTCCTGAATGAAAGCGTAAATTTTACAAGATTATTCAAACCTGATGATTTTTTTCAACCTCAGTCTATTAATTTGGAGAGAGCTCATACAAAAACTTATCTCACGTAAAAATAAGGAAGAAATGTACGAAGAAACATCATGACTGTAATATCTTACATTTTTCGGAGTTATTGTACCACAACTCCTTGAAAGAAGATGATTATGGAATTGTACAACTGGATAGCATCCAAATTGCATGTTTTACAACTGTAAGAGAGAGATAGAGTGTGTGTGTGTGTGTGTGTGTGTGTGTGTGTGTGTGTGTGTGTGTGTGTGTGTGGTTTGTCCATTTATAAAGTATCTTGGCTATGTTGTTTGAATTTTTAAATGTGTAAACGAGTTAGACCATACTGCCGATACTGTGCTGGTATTTGTGGCGCCAGTATTGTTAGAGTCTTTATCGAGAGTAATTGCAGCTTGATTATTCGCCTCCAAGGACGCTAATGTATGGTAAGCGTTAAATATTAATGTTTTGCACCAATTTGGAAGATTATGACAAATTAAGAATGCTTAGCCGATTGTCCATTAAAACAAGACACTCTACCAATTAATGCTACTTTCGATGATGAGTCCCGTGACTTGCAAGAGATCAGTAAACGGTTGCTTGATGAACTTATCACCTCATTCAATCAGTGTGTCACAGCAGTATTTTTGTGATCGAATGAAATGAATATTGGTAAAATAATGTTGTATCAGTCAATCTAGACCTTCGTGATTACGTAATATCGCGTGTACATGGAACGAAGAGCCACTATCCAATAAAATTGAGAGGGTAGATAGCGACATACTGTATGCAATATATCTCCTGTTTGGGAAATTTAGTGGTCCCAAAAAGGGTGTTTTGTTTTGCGGTTTGTGTTTAAACATATACAGTTTACATCCACAAAAATCGATATAATATTGGTTCAGTGTGTGAGTTTTCTTAGACAGTGTGCGTACCTTTTGACAATACAAGGAACGTAGGCAGTACTTTTAGTCTCACCACGAGCGAGTGAAAATGAAAACTGTACAAAAAATATATCAATGTCTTTTTACCAGCAAAAGAGATATTGCAGACAGACAATATTTTCAAACATAACATAAAAGAATATAAATGAGAAAAAAAATGTCTGACTAAATGGAACATGCAATGTGGCCTAAGCTTACTATGTGTGTCATCGAACTGAATCTTTCGCGCTCGCCAAGGTCGAAAACTTGTGTGATATTTTCAAAAGCCACGGCATCCCTAAGAACGAAAATTACTGTTTCGATCATGTCGTTGCATTTTACTTCATAAATCTATTCGTAAATATTCTAAATAACTATGGCTATCCGTCGCTAGCACGGTGAAAGCTATGTCTGCCGTTGGCCGACTTGCCTTAGCATCGACAGCTTGAGACAGTGATTGACACGTTCACGTGACCGAATCAGTATTTCTGAATGGTACAGATACCGTTCGATGTATCAAAATTTCGACTTAATGGGATATATGAATGAAAGTCTCTCCTGGGTGACGGGCCGCTTTACCCGTTAAATGAAAATAATCCGCGTAAGTGAAATACAAATCTCGACGAAATTCATGCAATTTGTTACAATAATTTTGATCTATCTACGTCAAAAGAAAAATAAGAAGACTGTTCATGTGATAAATATATAATCCCATCATGGTATTTTTCTCTGTTTGACGTCATCGTATACGAGTGTTTTTTTCACGGAGCCGTACAACTTCAAGCCGAAGGCGAGAAGTTGTACGGCTTCGCAAACAACACGAGTATACGATGACGTCAAACAGAGAACAGTTCCATGGGATAATTAAATAATAACACATGAGAGCGAGGGCAATATCACGATTTATTGCCTGCCCAAGGGATGGTGGTCATGATCGAAATATTGATGATGCCCTCGCCTACGGCTCGGGCATCATCAGTATTTCGATCATGACCACCAGCCCGAGGGCAGGCAAAAAATCGTGATCTTGCCCTAGCTGTCATGTGTTATTACAACCATTTTTTGCTCACGTGTTTACACACGTGGGCATATGTCGCAGCGATGTCTGTCTGTCTGTCTGTCTGTCTGTCTGTCTGTCTGTCTGTCTGTCTGTCTGTCTGTTGGTCCGATATCTCAAAAACGGCTTATCAGATCAGAATTAAATCTGGTACATATATTCAGTTAGCAAATGGCAAGAACTGATTAGTTTTTGGTGGGTGTGGCTTGCATAGTTTTTGCTCATTTGCATAATTAATGATTTTAGAAAAAATGGATATATATTAAAAACAACTACACACATTTGATGAGATTTGCTACAATGTTGATCACACCAAGATATATCAGCAGTGGGAACCATTAAGGGGTGACATGAAAGATAAATGCTAATTTGCATATTTAATGAACTTTCCTAACTAGGGATATATGTCTGATTTGACTCGATCAAAATTAACCAAACTTGGTATGTATATTACAGATACTATTATTTAACATTTTGAAAGTCATTAAGCGTTTTAATTTCAGCCAATTCCTAATTTGCATATTTCATGAACTTTGTTTAATTAGGAATATATATTTGAAATGACTGGACCAAAGTTGATGAAACTTGCTACATGTATTGAAGCCACTATGATACAACAATTTTTAAAAGTCATTAAACATTTTTACTTCAGCCAATTCTGAATTTGCATATTAATGAACTTTCCCAATTAGGGATATATATCTGAATTAACTTGATTGCAGTTATTGAAACTTACTATATACATCAAAGATACTGTGATATAACATTATTGAAAGTCAAAAGACATTTTTATTTCAGCCAAAACCTAATTTTAATATTAAATGAATTTTCATAATTAGGGATATTTATCTGATTGGACTTGATCAAAATTGATGAAACTTGCTATGTACTTAAAGACACTATAATACAATATTATTGAAAGTCATCAAGCATTTTCTCTTCAGCCAATTCCTCATTTGCATATTTAATGAACTTTCCTAATTAGAGATATATGTCTGAATTGACGTGACCAATGTTGACAAAATTTGCTACACATATTGCAGATACCATGATACAACATTACTGACAATCACTAAGCATTTTACCAAAGCCACTTCCTAATTTACATATTTAATGACCTTTGCTTATTAGGGATATATACCGGGATTTACTTGATCAAAGTTGGCAAAACATGCTATGTACATTGATGATTATACCAGGTACTAGGTCAAAACAATATCGAAAGTCATTTCACATTTTCATGTCAGCTAATTTATAATTTGCATATCTGATGAGCTTTCACAGCTCGGCGTATATGGCTTGAAGGACTTGGCCAACGGTAATTACACTTTCTAGATAAAGTGGTGATACAATAAGAGCAGTCAAATAACTTTAATATTTTATTTCAGCTAATTACATATTTGTATACTTCATGACCTTTTAGAATTAATCGGCGGTGATTATTGTTCATTATGTTGATCATAATAATTTCAATGAAGTTGCAAACATGTGGCAAAGGTTCAAATTTACACATAACTTCAATATATACTGAAACACGTGAGCATTTACAGTTCATATCTGGTTTGCTCACGTGTTCACACATGTGAGCACAGCGATGTCTGTCTGTCTGTCTGTCTGTCTGTCTGTCTGTCTGTTGGTCCGATATCTCAAAAACGGCTGATCAGATCAGAATCAAATCTGGTACATAGATTCAGTTAGCAAATGGCAAGAACTGATTAGTTTTTGGTGGGTGTGGCTTGCATACTTTTGCTCATTTGCATAATTAATGATTTTAGAAAAAACGGATGTACAGTAAAAACAACTGCACACAATTTGATGAGATTTGCTACAAATGTTGATCACACCAAGATATATCAGCAGTGGGAACCATTAAAGAGTGTAATGAAAGATAGTTGCTAATTTGCATATTTAATGAACTTTCCTAATTAGGGATATATATCTGATTTGACACGATCAAAATTGACCAAACTTGCTACATGTATTGAAGATACTATGATACAACATTATTGAAAGTCATTTAGCAGTTTTACTTCAGCCAATTCCGAATTTGCATATTTAATGAACTTTCCTAATTAGGGATATATATCTGAATTAACTTGATTGTAGTGGTTGAAACTTGCTGTATACATCAAAGATACTGTGATATAACATTATTGAAAGTCAAAAGACATTTTACTTCGGCCAATTCCTAATTTGCATATTAAATGAATTTTCATAATTAGGGATATATATATGAAACTTGTTATTTACATTAAAGACACTATAATACAATATTATTGAAAGTCATTAAGCATTGTCTCTTCAGCCAATTCCTAATTTGCATATTTAATGAACTTTCCTAATTAGGGATATATATCTGAATTGACTTGACCAAAGTTGACAAAACTTGCTACATGTATTGGACATACTATGATACAACATTATTGAAAATCATTAAGCAGTTTTACTTCAGCCAATTCCTAATTTACATATTTAATGAACTTTGCTAATTAGGGATATATATCTGAATTGACTTGATCAAAATTGATGAAACTTGCTATGTACATTAAAGACACTATAATACAATATTATTGAAAGTCATTAAGCATTTTCTCTTCAGCCAATTCCTAATTTGCATATTTAATGAACTTTCTTAATTAGGGATATATCTGAATTGACTTGACCAAAGTTGACAAAACTTGCTACATGTATTGGACATACTATGATACAACATTATTGAAAATCATTAAGCAGTTTTACTTCAGCCAATTCCTAATTTACATATTTAATGAACTTTGCTAATTAGGGATATTTATCTGAATTGACTTGATCAAAATTGATGAAACTTGCTATGTACATTAAAGACACTATAATACAATATCATTGAAAGTCATTTAGCCTTTTCTCTTCAGCCAATTCCTAATTTGCATATTTAATGAACTTTCCTAATTAGGGATATATATCTGAATTGACTTGACCAAAGTTGACAAAACTTGCTACATGTATTGGACATACTATGATACAACATTATTGAAAATCATTAAGCAGTTTTACTTCAGCCAATTCCTAATTTGCATATTTAATGAACTTTGCTAATTAGGGATATATATCTGAATTGACTGGACCAAAGTTGATGAAACTTGCTATATACATTAAAGATACTATGATACAGCATTATTGAAAGTCATTAAGCATTTTTCGTTCAGCCAATTCCTAATTTGCATTTTCAATGATCTTTTCTAATTAGGGATATATACTGGGATTTACTTGATCAAAGTTGGCAAAACATGCTGTGTACATTGATGATTATACCAGGTTAAAACAATATTGAAAGTCATTTCACATGTCAGCTAATTTATAATTTGCATATCTAATGAGCTTTCACAGTTTGGCATATATGGCTTGAAGGACTTGGCTGAAGGTAATTACACTTGCTATATAAAGTGGTGGTACAATGACAGCAGTCAAAGAAGGTATTTTTATTCTAGCTTATTACATATTTGTATATTTCATGATCTTTTAGAGTTAATCGGCGGTGAATATTATATTGTTCATTATGTTGATCATAATACTTTCAACATAATGAATATTGTTCATTATGTTGATCATAATACTTTCAATGAAGTTGCAAACATGTGCCAAAGGTTCAAATTTACACACAACTGCAATAATAATTAAACACGTGAGCATTTTCAGTTCATATCTGGTTATTAATATGAGCGCGAAGCCACTGCAGTGAACTGCAATAAAACTGCTCACACTAATTAGTTTCAGCTGTAGCCAGCTGGCAAAGTCGACAATATACACATATTGACTGGCTATGAGGGCAACAGCATACGTCTGTACCCCGAGGGACTGTGAGTCGCCCCCAAAAACAGACTGTTTCCCGAGGCCGTAGGCCGAGGGAAACAGTCTGTTTTTGGGGGTGACTCACAGGCCCAAGGGGTTAAAGACGTATGCTGTTGCCCTCATGCCAGTCAATATGTGTTTTGTAACACACCTCATCCGTAGCCATGCATAAGAACCTACTATACACAAAACTTGTCGCATGTAGGTCTATGATGTAATATGTTTGAGTGGTTCAGTGAGAAAAAGTTTTTACTATATAAAAGATCGCAATACTTCTGCAAAACGTTTCAATTCACCTTTGATTATAGTTTTTGTCCGTATCGAGTCCTTGTTGGAAACCAAAGCATTCAATTCTTCTTCAGAAAGTAGGATAAACCAAAAAATTTCTGGATTATCGTTTCGATCGGCCGCAGACGACATCTTTGTTTACATTCCGGTCCGCGTTCGCGTCAAATATCGTTTTTGACGTCAGCGGGCATCATTTTTCAGAACTGATGCCTGGCAGGCAACAGTTCAAACGAATGATGCCTGATGACGTCGTTTACGTGGATCAGCACAAAAAGAATGCATCCCACGTGACTATCAATTGGCGAATAAGAATACAGACTGCGGATGAGGTGTGTTACAACATTGTATGTCCCATGCAGACAGTTTGTCTGGGAAAGTTGAAATAAAAAAGATTTGTACATGGACCAGTGCATGGTAATGTTACATTGTATCTTAATCTTGAACACAGGGTGCCAATCGTAAACTCTCATTTACAACTCGATACTGTACCATAACGACTGTATCGGATTCGGTGATATCCGATTCCTTGACGTTGGTGGCGATATCTTGTGTCATAGGTCAGCGCATCACAGGCGTCTATTTTATTGAAAGACAGCTGGGGCAGCGGAGTACCCAGCAGGGAGCTGAATTCCGTGGAAAGGTAAGTTAGTCCTTCAGTTTCCGTAAATACGAGTACTTTAAAGGACACATTTTCTTCAATCTATATGTCACCGTTATGGCAACGGGTTCCGCACATTAAGTCGCTCACCAATGCAGCGGTATGTTACTGTACCACAGCCGCCACCCCTGTCGACAGTCAAAGTCACTTGCACCATTCTGTCTCTCACTGGTGTAGTCTCTCGCACATACGATGGTGGGGGGAATCGCAAGAAAAGCGCCCAAGGCGCAAGCTGCGAGCACAGGCATGCTGTTTTCTGGTAGTTTCTATAAGTGTAGTTTATTCTACGTTTCGACGTTCTCTTCCGTGCTAGCCCTGCGTACGATGCTGTGTGTTCCGCTACAGCTAATAGCCCCGCTCACCACAGCCCTGCAAAGACCCGTACGTAGAGTTGGTGACTTCAAATCCATTTTTGGACTTGACGTAAAAAGCCAAATTACTGCCGAAATTCAGCGTTCTTGGGCCCAAGTCGTATCCCTGCCTACCTCAGCTACTCGATCGCTTCCAAAAATGCCAGTCTTTTATTCTTTTTCGTAAATAACCGTCGATGTCGGCAACTCTCTCGCTAGCCCTGCGTACGTACGCAGTGTACGCTGTGCATTCCCTGTGTGCGTTCCTAACACACAGCGTACACTGCGTACGTACGCAGGGCTAGCGAGAGAGTTGCCGACATCGACGGTTATTTACGAAAAAAGAATAAAAGACTGGCATTTTTGGAAGCGATCGAGTAGCTGAGGTAGGCAGGGATACGACTTGGGCCCAAGAACGCTGAATTTCGGCAGTAATTTGGCTTTTTACGTCAAGTCCAAAAATGGATTTGAAGTCACCAACTCTACGTACGGGTCTTTGCAGGGCTGGGTGAGCGGGGCTATTAGCTGTAGCGGAACACACAGCATCGTACGCAGGGCTATTCCGTAGCCTAGGCTACGGAAGAGAACGTCGAAACGTAGAATAAACTACACTTATAGAAACTACCCAGAAAACAGCACGCCTGTGCTGCGAGCGCCCTAATGATTTCGAAATGCTCACAAGTGCCTGGAGTTGCAGTGTAGTATCACAGTGTGACGTGTGTGAAGGGACTGTGTGGAGGGACTGTGGTAGAGAAGGAGAACTTTCCGGAATCCTGTAAATCCACGTATATCAACGCATGCAGTCAAAAAACTACCGTCCTTCGATAGATAAATACCTTAGATGTTTAATGTCGAACCCTGAGACGCGTTAATCGTTAGTCCCACTTTTGGCCCCAAACTCCTTGTTAGGTATTATTTCATTCATTCATTCATTCAATTTTCATTCATTCAATCATGGAGGTAGCTGGAACTACCTCTGCTACCTCCATGGTATACTACACTGGCAACTCCAGGCACCTGCAGAAATGCCCAGCTCGCACCTTTGGTGCTACACTTTCGAGTCCCCCACCATCATATGTGTGAGAGACTACTCCAATGAGAGACAGAAAAGGCACAACTTCAAGTTGACAAGGGACTGTCGACAGTCTACACACTGGCTACAGTCTTGTCCATGGAGCTTTTTTATAGCTCTATATACGGTATGTCTTGTCGAAGGTGGACCTGCACACCACAGGCATTCGACTCAATGCGAGCAAACCGCCACTGATGCAACCAGTATAGTAAGACTATTCTTACTGGTTGCATCAGTGACGGCTTTGTTGCGTTGAGGTGAATGCCTGTGGACCACACAGCTAGTTACACAACTTTTGTGGAGTGACCGTAGATGGGCGTACGCGACAGCCCCTGCTAGTGTTATGTTACAGCCTTCGGGGCTATCTGCTGGCCTAGTGAGTTGGCACATCCATGGTTTATTCTAGCCATAAGCGACTGTTGCCGCTGTACCACTCCCTCTGCCACAGAGTGTACAACACTATTGTTGAGGAGTACGCCTCAACTGGCATGGGCAATGATCTCAGCCCTCACAGACACTTCAGTGAGATTGCATGGTATCACATAGACACATAGCAGCTTAGTAATGTGGCTCAAGGCTTGTACTAGAGTTGGCCTCTGTCAGATTTATTTTCCTATTTGTAGTTTGGGGCAATTTTTCCCATTTTGGTCAAAAAATCATTTTCTGCTAACTTCTTGTTAGATTAATTTGAAACTTAATGAGCTTGATCCTAGGGTTGATATCTGTCAAATTTGTCTAAATTGTTTAGAAATTTTCATATTTGTAGTTTTTGGGCTTTTTTGCATTTTAGGTAAAGAAAAACATTTTCTCTGAATTTACCATTCTGGTTGCTTTGAAACTTGGTATGCATTGCATGTGCCAAGGTGTGCAGCCTTAGTTGAGTTTCTTCAAATTGTGGTGAAATTTTCATATTTGTATATTTTGGGCAATTTTTCCCATTTTTGGTGAAAAAAATAATTTTCTCTAAAATTGTTTGTCTGATTGCTTTGAAACGTGGTATGCATGTTCTCAGGGGCAAACTTAGTTTGAGTGTGTTCAAATTGTGATAAAACATGCAATATTATATTTTTTTGACAATTTTTGCTGTTTTCGGTCAAAAGCCAATTTATCTCATTTTTGAATTCTCTGGTCAAATTGCAGAAACTTGAGAACCGCTGCACATTACACCTTTGTATTTGGTGTGTAAGTGCATGCTAAACTGTAATGCATGCATGGTGCATGCCAAACTGTAAATGGGAATTTGTTTGAATGAAGTTATCATTGGTGAAAAGTATGCCTTATAAAAAATAATTAGCAGTAAAAGTGTAAACTTTGTGAAATGTCAGTAGAGTGACTATGAGTCAGAATTTTACATGTTTGTGATATTTTACAAAAACACAACCAAACAAGCCAACAATAAACTGCTGACTACTTGATGAATCACCAAATCTTGTTTACATTAACTCCATGTCCCATAGTACAAATCACAACAGGACATCTTTACCCTGGTATGGTACATTGTGAGTTTTTCATCTAAGATGCTACACCCCCTGTACAGGAATTGCAGAGGGGGATTTTACAATTTTAGGGGAATATACTGAAACATATAATCACGTCTTTACATGTATATCAAAGTTTTAATGTTGCTTACACAATCCAAGCTGTTGGTTGTAAACACCATCCTCTAAGAGTTTTCAAAAATCAACGAAGTTGAGTATCACTGTTGTGAATATACAGTGGCAGATGGCTCATTAGTATTCATAAGCATTAAAGCGCAGTGGTCGTCGCGCTGCGCATCCTCCTGAGGGGGTCCCCCTCTGTTGTAAACAAATCCAAGAACGCCGCACATGTTACGGGTTGATTGTAATGTTTGCGATATTGCCGCTTGTTAAAATGGCGGCTGATCTGTCACAAGCATACCAACTATCCAAATGTAACACGCAATAAAAGGTCAATTAATCTAAGTTAAATATCTGCTGAATATTGAACAATGATTGCACGCTGGATTGAGATCACATTTGCTCATGATTTTCTTGAATCAGTTGAATGGGGCTCGGCTACTGTTATCGCTCGAGCCATAGAGCTAGACGTACGCATGTATACGCCAACAGACTATCAACGACCGGGCTCTAGTTTTCGACATCGCTAGCAAGGACGAGAGCTTTCATTTTAAGAGGCCCGACAGGAGTACAAAGACAACAACCCAAACTACAGAAATCTACAGCTCGCAGAGCAATGCCCGCTGCAGCAAGAAGCATCTCTGCATCTGTTCCGTTCCGTGGTCTGTATGAACGTCCGTGTCAAACCGGGTATATGACGCGCTACACTCGGCTGTGGAGAATCCAACTCAACTACAAAGTTTACCCCGTTTGGGGGTGCAAACGAGAATTCCGAGTACAGGTATCAAGTCAAGCGAAGGACCTTTCATAGGTCTTCTTGTTATGAGGGGTTATCTCACTTGAAAGAGGATTCAGACCTACCCGGCAATCAGGAGGTACAACAACGAAGTTTGCCCAGCACCGGTAGGCCTACACCAGCTAGCGGTTGGATCACTGCCATGACCGTGCACAGGACCGGGGCACAGGATCTCTCGATACGTCTATGCACGGTGTAGCCGTGCAATTTCCCTGCCAAATGCCGCGAAAACCCGCTTGTTTTGTTTATGGTTTCCTGTCATTTTACTATTTCTTACCACGTAATACTAGGAGAAGTAAGACATGGTGATCAACAGTTGGTTGTGGGCCAAGTCGTAGCGGGCCGGTACGTTGTGGGACCGGATTCTCTATATCCGTGTACGTCAACGCGGTGACCGTCTCCCAACAACATCTCACGTGTCCTGCTCTGGCTTGCCGATCATGGTCTTGAGTGTAATTTTTGTGTTAGGCATTGTGCTTGTTGCTGGTCTACATATATAGGCAATGTTGATCATTTTAGTTATGTATTTTCACTGTACTGTACATAGCATTGTGTACAACCAGCGTGATCGCGCGCGATCAAAGCTTTTTGTTCACTGTGTCTGCATGCAGTAAACTCAGCGACATAATGTGCTGAGTGTAGTGTCCCAATGTTCGTAGCTCTACACGAGTTTATAGATAGAAATGCACCACTGAAGTTCGTTTCCGATCTTAATATTTTACTATTGCATGATGTTGAGTCTTACAAAGGCCTTAACAAAGTTGGGGACTGCTCCCATCTCACTCCTATTGAAGTTGAGAAGACTTATGTTTACAAAAATTTATGTTTATCAACAAAAAATCACGCACGCGCAGCGCGACGACCACTGCGCTTTAATATTTATGAAAAATTGTAGCATATTTTTATATGCTACAATATTCTGTATGTTTGCTTGTAATATTCTAAATGTTTGCTTTCTTAGAGCTTAATGTACAAACATACACGTAATAACAACAGTTAGCCATTTCCACTGTTCCTTCAATGGATTTTTTTCACTTTTTAACTGAACTGTGTGCACTTACACAAAGCAAGAAATGATCTTTAGTAGTTATAAAGGAATCTTTTGTAGCTTCTGAAAAAAATAATGTTCTTGTTTGTCACGTTTTACTGTGCTTATATCATCCCCACTTTCATTGCACGCAGTCTTGTGACAGTGCCACGGCATTCACTTAATTGAACATGTTTCAGTAAAACTCCCATTTTTGCGCTAATTTTCCCTACCAGAATTATTTCATATTGTTGTGGACATTCATATGAAGCACAAGAACTTCTGTTTGTCTCCCATCCTCAAAAGTACAGAGAAATGTGACACAGAAACCTATCTAGCTAGGGCAATGAACTTTTGTGAACATACTCTAAACTGGCTGACAGGCTTTCATATGCAAAATCAGCGTACAGTAATTAACATGTGGTATTGTTTAAACAGCATTTTATTGAAGCAGTTCAAAAAAGTATCAAAATTGAACTAAAATTAGTCCCTTTCATAAATGTTCTTGCGACATGTACATTATATGATTTAGCCACACCAACAGGTGCCGATGAGGGTCAAATGCATCAAAGTTTTACACCCATGATATTTGATATGCTAGCCAGCTCAGTGCAGTGCGCTATGATTTGCCCCTTCTACCGGTACATATGATTTTCGTGGTGCAGTACACTTAAAGGGGCGAGTTATGCAGCCAAGATGAAACACTCGATTGTATCACTGGCACCACTTTACAATTGGTATAGCCACAAACTGATGATGTCAAATTGCCGTACACAATGCACAGTGCCATAATTACAAGGCGGCTGTATTTTGTTTACGGCGATTTGACGTCATCAGTTTGTGGCTATACCACTTGTAAAATGGTGCCGTTTCACTAATTTGATGCACCTGACTGCATTTGTTGTATATTTGTGTTTCCATTGCAACAATTGCCAACCATTGCATACTTTGCCTTTGTATTTGATGGACTATACCATCCATCAAAATGTGTTCAAATGCACTTAACATTACAAGTTAAGGCCCATAGAAGCCATTGAATGCTGTATGTACACTCACTCTGGCCTGCAACATTGACCCAAATGTGAGCCAAATGTCATTGACACTATGTTTGTTGATGATATCATACAAGAGCTCAGTAGGAGATTAATAGTTTGGACATGCTGCCCTATTTCAGATAATCAGGCAGCCAAAAGTAAATAATAATTGCGTTTTACAGTCTAGATATTGTGAATGCATCTTTCAGTGCTGCTAACTGAATATTCTTTGATATTTTCTAGGCTTGAATCAGATACAAGTTTAAAAACCAGATATCTCCGTAACCATGACAACAAGACCGATGGAACTGGATTACAGTGTAGAAGACCTATCTTCGTCAATTCTTACGAGACTGAATGAATTCAGAAAACAGTCCCTGTACACAGACATTGAGTTTTGCGCGGAGGAGCAAAGTTTTGCTTGTCACCAGGCAATCTTAGCAAGTTGCAGTCCAATGTTCACCTCAGTTCTTACTTCAGATGCACACAAAGACAAAATCAGGGAGTGCTTTGCTGCTATGGATGCCAACTCTGTGAAAGATGTGCTAGACTTTATGTACACTGGTAAAGTAACCATTGCTGTGCATAATGTTGAGCAATTGCTGAAAGTATCAACTGAGCTGAAATTTGAGGAGCTTGCTTCTGGATGTGTAAAGTTCCAGGAGAAGTTTTTACAATGCACCTGATTGTCCTGACAAGGCCGTATACACATTACCTACTAGCTGTAGGAGGAATGAATCGGCGGGTGAACCCAAAATGCAACACTATACAAGTGAAGCTGACTATGTACTGTTAGACACTAAACAAGGGCTGAAATGTGGAAGCATTATTGATGCCAGTAAGTTGTTGAAGTGTACAAATGATGAAGACAGAATATCACTGTAGGCAGTGATGATGCTGATGTATTTGATAGTGATAGTGATGGGAATGATGACCCCTATGAGGAGGATACAGCCAATGAAGAAATTGTGATGAGCAGTGTACATACAGAGGCTGATATCAGAGAAGACGAATGTAAGATAGAAAATGGAGACCAGAATGAAGCAGGTGTTCCAGAACTTTTAACAGAAAGCAATCCTATGGTTGCTCACAGGAACCAAAACTGTACTAATATGGGTGAGGAAGAACAACCAGTGAGCCCTGCAGGTCTGAATCAACCCTACCTTTTCGAAACAGATAGCTCTGTTGCAGGTATGAATATACCAGGAAGTCACATTAAGGATGATCCAAGTTTATCAGGGCAGACACAAACTGACATTGGTAACAATATTCATCACGCTGGTGTTGTGGCCCACAAAACCAAATTTCAAACAGACCATAACAAACATATTAGAGAAGAAAATCCAATGGACATCAATGGGAGAGAGGCATTATTCAAATGTGAATTTTGTGGAGAAAATTTTCCAAGAAATCATTTGCTGCAGAAACACAGTAATCAAGAGCATGGTGACAAAATTCAAGGTCATAGTAGCAGTGACTGTGATGAGAAACACAAATATTTGTGTACTGAATGCAACTGTGGGTTTGGAAGCAAAGGTCTTCTGCAGGACCATCTGTCACTTCATTGTCAAGGTCTACAGCAAACAAAACAGCATGGCACAACATCTGCTGATGAATCACAAGAAATATCCACTGAACAATCAGCCAATACACAGAGAGAAAAGGATCTGCATGAGTGTGCTGTCTGCAATGAAGATTTCAAGCTGCAAACACACCAGTGTGAGATTTGCAAAAAGTCATTTACTACAAATCGGTTACTTACGCAACACAGAGATAAGATCCATGTGGAAAGAGTGTGGAGCTGTCAAGAATGTGGTGTAAAATTTAACCAGTACAAATCATTGAAAGAGCATAGAAAGATCCATGACCAAGATTTAAAGTATCAGTGTAAAAGGTGTAAGAAATGGTTTGGCCGGAAGGATAGCTTTAAGGGTCACATGAAGAGGCACAGGTTAGAGAAATCCATTGAGTGTAAAATCTGCAACAAAGTTTTCAAAATGAAAGGTAACTATGTCCAGCATATGAACATGCATGACAGGAAGACAGCAATTCAAGTTGACTTGTCGAAACACAAAAAAACTTCCCGCACCACTGAAAAAATCTGCAAATGCCCAGAATGTGCTGAGAGTTTCAATGGAACTTTGAGTTTAAGACTTCACATCACAAAGATGCATGCCGTTCTGGAGCATTGTAAATTGTGCAATGAAGTATTCCCCACAAAAGATGAACTGTATCAGCACAGACAGAGAGTGCATAAACTGAGAAATTACCCCTGTGCAGATTGCAAAGTAGCTTTTGATAACAAGCATAACCTTTTTATGCACAAAAGGAATATGCATTCTCAAGAGTCATTGATTTGTAAAGAATGTGGGAGTATGTTTGAAAATAGAGAACTGCTAAAACAGCATAGAATTCACAACAAGGAAGCCTTGTATAAGTGTGATGTGTGTGACAAAACATTTGGAAGGAAAGAAAGCTTTGATATGCATGTGAGAGGCCACAAGTATGAGAAGCCCTATCCTTGTGAAGAATGTGGAAAAGTTTTCAAAAGAAAAGAACACCTTGAAAAACATTTCCATACCCATTCAAGTATCAAACTGTACAGTTGTCCGGTCTGTCATAAGTACTTCAAGTATAAATCAGTCTGCTGAAAATAACCAGGTAGTATACCACAGTGGTGACACTACTTTGAAACCCTGGTCTTGCTCTGAATGTGATAAGACATTTACACAGAAAGGTAATCTCTTGAAACACCAAAGAGTACATGCTAAGGTAAAACTGTATTTGTGTGACATTTGTGGGAAATCCTTTAGCGATAAGCACAATATGGCCGTTCACAAACGTGTTCACACAGGTGAACGACCTTATCAATGTGAACACTGTGGAAAATCATTCAGATGTACAAATAATTTGAACAGTCATCGATGGAACATCCATTCATCAGAAAAACCTCATCATTGCCAAGTGTGTGGTAAAGGATTTATATCTCCTGCAAAAGTGAAGAGACATTTACTGGTTCATGATAAATAATTCAAATATACATTAAATGTTTGAGAGCTTGACAAGACTTGGTGTCCAAAGTTTGGCAACTCATGGCCACATGTTAGAGGAAATTGTACTGAATGTCAGTGCTCCATAAGGTTGTGCGTTATCACCTACTCTATTTTCTATTAACACAGATCACATGAGGTGTACAACTGCAATATCTTGTTTGTTTAAATTTGCTGATGACATGGCTGTTGTTGAGTTACCTAATAAGGAAGAACATTTCCATAATGTTGAAATTATTTTTTTGGATATGAATATTGGTAAAACAAGAGCTTATTTATGGTCATAAAGTTTTGCCCGGATTTTACTCCTGTCACAGTCAACAATGAAGTCGTTTCATGTTTTAAATACCTAGGTTTATTTCAAGATGAAACTCACGTTCAATGAAAATACTGACTATACAGTGAAAAAGTCCCAACAAAGATTATACCTTCTCAGGAAACTCAAATCGTACAATGTGGGTCAAAATATTATACAACTGGGGTTGTACAGATCCCTCATTGAGAGTGTTTTAACCTATAATATTATTTTGTTGTATGACAAGTTGAGTGTCAAAAAAACAGAGGTATTGTATTGTGAAGATGGTAGAAAAAATTATTGGCTGTCGTCAAAATTCCCTCGTAAACCTTCACCATCTGGCAGTGAAAAGGAAAGCGTACAACACTGTCAATGATTCTGACCACCCTCTTCATAGTTACTTCCAGAAACTCCCATCAGGGAGACGTTATCGGGTCCTTCGTGCAAAGAAAAACATCTTCAACTAAAACCATTTCTTTCATCAGCAGTGTCAATTTTTAAAACTCAAACTCCATGTAGTTGTTTTAAACTTCCAGTAGTTGTTTCTGTTTCAATTTTTGTATCGATATTGCTATTTTCTATGTTTTTTAAACCTTTTCACAGTACTATAGTGTCCCTTTTAAATGCTCTTGCTATTTGTACTACTATTTTAATTTGTATATGATGGGTCCAAAGGCAAATTTCTACCTGTATTTGTGGACAATAAAGTAATTGAATTGAACTCTTGCAAGGATGCGCTATTCCACCATTTATTTACTTTGGTCCTTTATTTGCCTCCAATTACATATTGTGGAGCGTGAAAATTGTATTTTCAGGTGTTCTATACAAGCGAACACAATTTTTTTCGGCATAGCAGACCATTTAGAAGAGCTCCAGTTGTCAACAATGTTGCTCACAGACCATTCGATGGACTGTGGTGCATGATACAAATTTGTATTTCAGTGGATTCAAAGGTAC